>NC_134017.1:23860079-24175656 GCF_040712315.1 Castanea sativa
AGATTTTATTGATTTGAACTCTTACATTTGATCGGAAGAAATAGTACATGGCTTTGGTCCTAATTTACAATCTAGTAATTGAAGGAAAAATTGGTTTTGTATCTCATACAAAACACAGCAGAAGCAACAAACAAGAATTTATTTCATTCATGATTGATAACATGCATTATGTAAATTTCAAAATTTAAGAACAAGATAGCGTACCTTGGTGTGTAGAAATTCAAAATAAAGATTAGAAGTACTTGGAAACACTTTTATTCTTCATTCCAATTCCACTTTATGCCCAAGATGTGTGGTCTCTCAATCAGTTTTTCAATGGAGAATGATAGAGTGTCTCACTCTCACATACACACCATTTCACAATGATGTCTCTTTCTTATTATTTTTCTCTTTTTTTCTAATAAAAAATTTTGTATGTTTCTTCCTTTATAACTAACTGATTATCTAATTGGGTTGGCCTGTTGGGCCTTTCCAATTCGGCTTTAGTGTGTGGCTTGGAGTGGGACCAAAAGGGACCAATAAGACACAAGCACTAATGGGCCTTGGCCTTTTTCGTCAACTCTTGACAAGTACAAAGTTACCATTAATTATATTTAATACCACTATATAAATATAATTGCACTCTAGGCCTTATTAATAAATTATATCCCAAGACTTTATTCCACATGCAACCCCTTCATAAAATATTCGTAGTAACACAAAGTCATGAATGTAGACTGCCACTTTGTAAATTACTACATCTTATCCTTGAGTACCTGGTTTAATTCTTTAAAGTTATTCATCATATATTTATGAAATCCATTTTCATAAATATATACTTTAGTATTTTCTTACCAAAGTGGTTAGGCCTAACTCTCTGAATAACTGATCCCATTAAACTTCTCTCAAGGGAATATTTTATATCTCCGTTAAGAGACTATGAGTTCCATCTTAAGAATATATATTCCATCAACACTAAATGTGGCTGCCCAACATACTGAGGTTTTGACCGTTACTTTAGATCTCACTCCTGATATATATCAAAGTATCCTACACTTCATGATTAGGTCCATTATCCTCTCAGGATTAAGAGTTCATGTAAATAGAAGTCGTGAGATTTATTATTCATTTGACAGTCGTTAAGAGAATAATAAATCTCACAGCGGTCCAGTTCAATATGTCTTAACTCTTAAAACATATCAACATATCAACTAGAAGTCTCCACTTTCATGGTCAAGACAAATCATCTTGATTGATACGTTATAGTCTTCACAGATGAAATACCCAATTTCATCACCGACTACGAACTTTAAATTCTGAGTCTACAAAGAATTTGTGACTTATATTTTCTATTACTAAATTAATAAATCACATACAATGCATTTCATGGACTATATGATAATGTCCCAATATTCATGTTACCATTATTTTAGATAACAATAAAACAACTTTATTAAACACAACATTAAGTCATACATAATGTTATACATAATGTCATACATAGCATCATAAAATAGGATTTAAGAGCACACATCCTAACAATCTCCCACTTGCCCTAGAGACTATTGTGCACTAATTTAACTCTCATTCCCTCCAAATGTGACTCGAAAGTCCTTTGAGGCAAGGCCTTGGTAAAGGGATCTGTTAGATTATTTTTACTTTCAATCTTTGCTACCATAACATCTCCACGAGCAACAATATCTCGAATGCTTTGGTACTTCCTCCCAATGTGCTTTCCTTTCTTGTGATTCCTTGAATCTTTGGATTGTGCAACCGCTCTACTATTGTCGCAAAACAATGTGATGGGAACTTGCTCCATTCTTAGAAGACCAAGATCAGAAAGGAATTTCTTGAGCCAAACAGCTTCCTTTGCTGCTTCATAAGCAGCAACGTACTCAGCTTCCATAGTGGAGTTCGCAATACAAGATTGCTTAACACTCCTCTAACTCATGGCTCCACCTCCCGAGGTGAAAACACATCCTGAAGTGAATTTTGATCCGATTGAAAATCCAAATCTGTATAGCTAATGGGAATCAAATCCTCACTATGGTAAACAAACATATAATTTCTCGTTCTCCGTAAATACTTGAGAATATGCTTTACAGCTTGCTAATATTTTGGTCTTGGATTTGATTAATCTCGGCTAACCATGCCAACTGATTAATAAATATCTGGTCTAGTACAAAGCATGGCATACATGAGACTTCCTACTGCTGAAACATAAGGAACTTGTCTCGTCATATTTTCTTCCTCTTAAGTCTTAGGCCTTTAGTTATCAGACAGAGGAACTCCATGTCTAAAAGAAAGCAATCATTTCTTAGAGTTTTGCATGCTAAATCGTTCTAGGACCTTATCTATATATCCAGCTTGTGATAAGCCTAACATCTCATTCTTGCGATCTCACTAAAGCTTGATCCCTAGAATAAAGTTAGCCTCACCCAAGTCCTTTATATCAAATTGGCTTGACAACCAAACCTTCACCGATGACATTATCCCTACATCATTCCCAATGAGTAGAATATCATCAACATAAAGCACTAGGAACATTACTACTTTGTCTCGATGGCTTTTGTACACACATGGTTCATCAAGATTTTGTTTAAAACCAAATGATTTGATTGCTTGATCAAATCTGATGTTCCATGACCTAGATACTTGTTTAAGCCCATGAATGGACCTTTTCAACTTGCAAAACATATGCTTTTGGTTCTTTGCTATGAAACCTTCCGGTTGCATCATATAGATTTTCTCTTCAAGATTGCCATTGAGAAATGCAGTCTTGACATCCATTTGCCAAATTTCATAATTATAATGAGCAGTAATGGATAAGAGAATTCTAATAGATTTAAGCATGGTTACTGTTGAAAAAGTTTCATCATAATCAATACATTCTTTTTGTGTATACCCTTTCGCCACTAGCCTTATTTTAAAGGTTTCAACATTTTCATCTATTCCTCTCTTCCTCTTATAGACCCATTTGCAACCAACAGATTTAATGCCATTAGGGGCCTCTATAAGATCCCAAATTTGATTGGAATACATGGAATCCAATTTAGATTTCATAGCATTGACCCAATGATGTGCGTCCATATCATTTATTGATTTACCATAAGTGTAAGGATCCGATTCAGCCTCTTCTGAAATAGCTTTATAAGTTTCTCCCAAACCTATAAATCTTATAGGAGGCCGAAAAATTCTCTCACTATGACAAGGGACCTGAGTACTAGACATTTCATGAGTAGTATCTTGTGGTGTATCTAATACAGCCACATCATCCCTAGTTTCATCCATTGGTTATTCAACTACAGGTTCATTCATTTCAGCCAAGACAACTCTAATTCTAGGAGTAAAATTATTCATATAGTCATTTTCTAAAAATTTAGCATTTATACTAAGAAAAACTTTGTTATCATTTCGATTATAGAATAAATAACCCCTAGTTTCTTTTGGATAACCCACAACCAAACATACTTCTGATTTTTGTTCCAACTTATCAGACTTCCCTTTTAATGCAAGTCCTAGACAACCCCAAATGTTGAGATATCTCATACTAGGCATACGCCCACTCCACAATTCCATAGGTGTTTTGGGAACAAATTTTGATGAAACTAAATTCAAAAGATGTATTGCTGTATCTAAGGCATATCCCCAAAAAGAAATTGGTAAAGTTGAGTAACTCATCATGGACCTAATCATTTCCAAAAGAGTCCTATTCATTCTTTCTACTACACCATTTTGTTGAGGAATTCCAAGTGCAGTCAATTGGGAGACAATCCCATTTTGAATTAGGTAATCCTTGAAATTCCCAAGAAGGTATTCCCCACCTCTATCAGATTGAATGGCCTTTATGTGTTTATCCAATTGATTCTTAACTTTGGCCCTAAACTCTTTTAACTTTTCAAAGGCTTCGGACTTTTGTCTCATTAGGTACACATAACCATATCTTGAGTAATCATTCGTAAAAGTGATGAAGTACTCATAACCTCCTTTTGCTTGGGTTGACATATGACCACATACATCTGTATGAACTAATTCAAGCAACTCTTAGGCTCTTCTACTTTTTGCATTAAAAGGTCATTTGGTCATTTTACCTTCCAAACAAGATTCACAATATAGGAAATTCATCAAAGTCCTTTGAATCATATTTGATTAGTCTTTGAATCATATTTGAATTAATATGATCCAAACGCAAGTACCAAAGATATGCATTATTTGTAGAAGGAAACTTTCTCTTTGATGATTTTACATGAGAGCTACTATCTAATTCAGAATTGTATAATTCATGTCAGGAGTTAAAATATAAAGACCATCCACAACATTATTAGAACAGATAAACATTTTATCCTTCTTTATTACAACATTGTCCTTTAGGATAACACAATATCCATGTTTACCAAAATAGGTTACAGAAATTAAACTCCTACGAACATTAGGTACATATAGACAGTCTTCCAATATTAAAATCCTAGACTCAAAGTATAAATTAACAACACCAACAACTACAACTGGAATCCTGCTCCCATCAGCTAAAGTAAGAAACAAGTCTCCTTCATCCAGCTTTCTGGTCTCCTAAAACCCCTGCAAAGAATTGCAAATATGATTAGTACAACCTGAGTCCACACTCCAGGAATATGTGGGATTCTGTACCAAACATATTTTAAGAAGAAATGAACTTTTCATACCCTTATTCTTTGCAGCCTCGAATGTTTGACAATTCCTTTTCCAATGTCCTTTCTCACCACAATGGAAACACTTTCCTTTAGTTTTCTTTCCTTTGTTCGCAACTCCTAAGGCAATTTGTTTACCATTTTGCTCGGTGAAGTCCTTCTTCTTCTTCTTCTTCTTATTCTTACCCTTGCCTTTTGACTTAGGTTGAGAAGTAGAAACTTCACCAACATTGGCTACAACACTAGAAGTACCAAGGATGTCTTCCGCCACCACTAACTCATTCATTAATTCAGACAAAGAATAAATCTTTTTGTTCATATTATAATTGAGTCCGAATTCCTTGAATGATTCCAATAATGACTGGAGTATCATATCCACTTGGGATTCTCCATCAATGTCGGCACCAAAAACTTCTAATGTGTTCAGATTATCAATCATCCTAAGATAATGCTCCCTCACTGAACTTCTTTTAGCCATTTTAGTATTATAAATTTGCCTCATAGTTTCTTGCCTTGCAGAACGGCCTTGCTCACCAAACATTTCCTTCAAACTTAGCATTATGTTCGAAGCAAGTTCTACATCCTGCATTTGATGCTATAAAACATTTGAAATAAATGCTAGGACATGGTTAAGTAAGCACATATTAATGCTCTTCAGCTATAAGAACAATGTCCAAATTTCTTTTCCAGTCAACATAGTTGGATCTAGTTAGTTTGTTTTGGTTCAGAATAGCAACAAGTGGGCTAAATGATGCCATGATAAAATTTGAAAATAATAAACATGAATATAATAAGTAAACTGGACATTATCAATTTAGCATATAAACATATAGTATGGAACCTTAATAAAACCATAAAATAATATATGCAACGACAACCCAATCTCATGTTTAAAATTCCTTGGAAGCAAGAAAATTATAAACATTATAATTGATTGAGAATTATTCTCATTATTAGTACTATCATGATACCTCTTATCAAACACTAATAACATGCCGTATTTCCTTTAGCCTCTAAGTAATAATGGCATAGCTCTAAAGGGAGGTTTGTTAGAATGTGTGCCCTTAAATCCTATTGGATGATGCTATTTATTTTATTATGTATGACATTATGTATGACTTAATGTTGTGCTTAATAAAGTTTTTTTGCTATTATCTGTATTTTATTATGTATGACATTATGTATGATTTAATGTTATGCTTAATAAAGTTGTTTTGCTATTATCTAAAATAATTGTAACATGAATATTGAGACATTATCATATAGTCCATGAGATTCATAGTATGTGATTTATGTAAAAAGTCTCAAAAGATATAAATCACAAGTTTTTTGTAAACTCAGAATTTTAGTTCGTAGTTAGTGATGAAATTGGGCATTTCATTTGCGAAGACTATAACATAGCAACTAAGATGATTTTTCTTAATCATGAAAATTGAGATTTCTAGTTGATATGTTGATATGTTTTAAGAGTTAAAACATATTGAACTAGACCGGTGTGAGATTTATTATTCTCCTAACATTTGTCAAATGAATAATAAACTCATGACCTATATTTACATGAACTCTTAATCCTGAGAGAATAATGGACTTGATCTTGAGGTATAGGTTGTTTTGGTATATCAGGAGTGAGATCTAAAGTTATGGTCAAAACCTCAGTATGTTGGGCAACCACATTTAATGTTAATGGAACATATATTCTCAAGATGGAATTCATAGTTTCTTAACGGAGATACAAAATATTCCCTTGAGATAAGTTTAATGGGATTGTTATTCAGAATGTTAGGCCTAACTACTTTAGTAAATAGTTACTAGAGTATATATTTCATAAATATATGATGAATAAATTTAGTAAATATATTTATGAAACTGGGTACTCAAAGATAAGATGTAGTAATCTACAATGTGGCAGTTTACATACATAACTTTATGTTACTACAAATATTTTATGAAGGGGTTGTATGTAAAATAAAGTCTTGAAATATAATTTATAAATAAGGCCTAGAGTGTAATTATATTTATATAGTAGTATTAAATATAGTTAATGGTAACTTTGGACTTGTCAAGAGTTGACAGAAAAGCCCAAGGCCCATTAGAGCTAGTGTCTTATTGGTCCATTTTGATCCCACTCCAAGCCACACACTTAAGCCTAATTGGAAAGGCCCAAAAGGCCAGTCCAATTAGATAATCGGTTAGACACAAAGGGAGAAACATACATAATTTTCTGTAGAGAATTGAAAGAACACTATTGTGAAGTGGTGTTTTGTAAGTGTTAGACACTTTGACATTTTCTCCCTTTGGAACTGATTGAGAGACCACACATCTTAGGCGTTAATGGAATTGGAGTGAAGATTGAAAGTCTTCCCAAGTGATTTTGATCTTCAGTTTTGAAATTCACCGTTCCAAGGTACACTCTCTTGTTCTCTAATTTTGAAACTTACATAGTGCATGTTAACATTTATGAATGAAGTAGATCCATTATTTTTTCCGCTGCACACTTACATATTTCCATTAAATGGTATCATAGCGATCTTTATTTTGTATTTGTTTAACATGTTTTGAGTTTTAGAATTGTTGACAATAGTTTCATGTTGTTAGAAAATATTTTTCTGCATGGTTGTTGAAATTATTATTTTTGATGAAAAACTGATATAAATGTTATGATGTTGTTTAATTTTGAGTTTAAGTATGTTAAACTGAACTTTAAGGCTATAGCATCAATGTAATTCATTTTTTATATCAATTTATGTTCATTATGATCGTATGTTGGTTGTTTTGTAGATGAAAATGTAGAAAAACTGTCTTAGAAAAATTTTGAAAAATTCAAAATTCGCGACGCTCGATCAATCGAGGATTTGTCGAGCATCTATCGAGCTGACAGAAGATCTCTTAATCGATCGAGGATCTATCGAGAATCGATCGAGCTTCGTAGAACTTATTCTCGATCGATCGAGAATCTATCGTCGATCGATCGAGGATTGTGGATTCAGAATTTTTCCTAAGTGTTTTTACATCTATAAAGAGCTAGGCTATGTGTAATTAGTTTATACATGTTTTACATTTAAAAACCTTCATCTTAAAACATCTAGTGGGAGAGAGATACAAGGGTTGGATCTCACGGCCTCCATTGTTGGTTCATAGTAGTATGAAATATATACTTTGTCTTTGCCTCGAGCTTAGCATTCCATGCGAAGAGTATTTATTTCATGGTCCTACATGATTAAATTTCTTGGTTTATAGTGGTTTGATCAAACGCCTTATCTTAGCTTTGAGCTTTGCATTCCATGCGGAGGGTGTTTGTATCATAGTACTATAAAATAAGCCTATTAAATGGATGAAATGTGGCTACACATGATTCTAGGCAATGGTATACGCTAGACTAAGTATTATAGTATCCTTTATACTGAGTTCTTACTAATATTACTTAGAGGCTAAATGTAAAATGGCATATTATTAGTATTTGAAAAGAGTTATCATGATAGCACTAATATTAAGAATAGTTCTTAATCAATCATAGTATTTAATGTTCACTCTATGCTGAGAAATATTGAATATAGGATTGGGTTGTCGTTGCATATACTATGTTATGGTTTATTAAGGTTCCATACTATATGTTTATATGCTAAGTTGATAATGTCCAGTTTACTTATTATATTTATGTTTATTATTTTCAGATTTGAACATGGCATCATTTAGCTTACTTGTTTCTATTCTTAATCAAAACAAACTGACTGAATCCAACTATATTACTGGAAAAGAAATTTGGACATTGTTTTAATAGCTGAAGAGCACAAATATGTGCTTACTCAACCATGTCCTAACTTTCCTTCATTAGATGCTCCTCTTGAGGAAAAACAACGATATGATCATTGGCAGAAATCTAATGAAATGGCCAAGTGCTATATCCTAGCATTCATCTCAAATGTTCTATATCATCAAATGCAGAATGTAGAACTTGCTTCGGACATTATGCATAGTCTGAAGGAGATGTTTGGTAAGCAAGACCATTCAGCAAGGCAAGAACCATGAGGCAAATTTATAATACCAAAATGGCTGAAGGTACTTCAATTAGGGAGCATTGTCTTACAATGATTTCTAATATGAATACATTAGAGGTTTTAGGCGCCGACATTGATGGAAAATTCCAAGTAGATATGATACTCCAGTCACTACCGGAATCATTCAAGGAATTCAAACTCAATTACAATATGAAAAAAAAGATTTATTCTTTGTCTAAATTAATGAATGAGTTAGTGGCGGTAGAAGGCATCCCTGGTACTTCTAGTGATGAAGCCAATGTGGGTGAAGCTTCTACTTCTCAACCTAAGTCGAAAGGCAAGGGTAAGAAGAAGAAGAAGAAGAAGAAGGACTTCACTAAGCAAGAAGGTAAGGAAATTGCCTTATGGGTTGCTAACAAAGGAAAGAAGCTCAAAGGAAAGTGTTTCCATTGTGGTGGGAAAGGACATTGGAAGAGAAATTGTCCAAAGTTTAAGGCTGCCAAGAATAAGGGTATGAAAACTTCCTTTCTTCTTGAAATATGTTTCGTACAGAATCCCATGGATTCCTGGTGTGTGGATTTAGGTTGTACTAATCATATCTGCAATTCTTTGCAAGGGTTTCAGGAGACCAGAAAGCTGAATGAAGGAGAATTGTTTCTTACCTTAGCACATGGGAGTAGAGTTCTAGCTGTATCTATTGGAATGCTTAATTTGTGTTTTGAGTCTAGAGTTTTAATATTGAAAGACTGTGTTTATGTACCTAATGTTCGTAGGAATATAATTTCCGTAACTTCTTTAGATAAAGATGGATATTGTGTTATCCTTAAAGACAATATTGTAATAAAGAAGGGTAAAGTGTTTATCTGTTCTGGCAATATTGTTGATGGTCTTTATATTTTAACTCCTAATAAGCATGAATTATACAATTCTGAATTAGATAATAATTCACATGTGAAATCATTAAAGAGAAAGTTTCCTTCTACTAATGAAGCATATCTTTGGCACTTGCGTTTGGGTCATGTTAATTCAAACAGAATTCAAAGATTTATCAAAGATGGACTCTTACAACCCATGGACTTTGATGAATTTTCAGTTTGTGAATCTTGTTTGGAAGGTAAAATGACCAAACGACATTTTAATGCAAAAGGTAGAAAAGCCCAAGAGTTGCTTGAATTAGTACATTCAAAGATGACTTTGTAGTAATCTATAAAGTGGCAGTCTACATACATGACTTTGTGTTGCTACGAATATTTTATGAATGGGTTGTATGTACAATAAAGTCTTGGGATATAATTTATAAATAAGGCGTAGAGTGCAACTATATTTATATAGTGGTATTAAATGTAGTTAATGGTAACTTTGGACTTGTCAAGAGTTGACAGAAAAGCGCAAGGCCCATTGGATCTAGTGTCTTATTGGTCCCTTTTGGTCCCACTCCAAGCCACACACTTAAGTCCAATTGAAAAGGCCCAAAAGGTCAGCCCAATTAGATAATCGGTTAGACATAAAGGGAGAAACATACAGAATTTTCTGTAGAGAATTGGAAGAACACTCTTGTGAAGTGGTGTTTTGTAAGTGTTAGACACGTTGACATTTTCTCCCTTTGGAACTAATTGAGAGACCACACATCTTGGGCGTTAGTGGAATTGGAGTGAAGATTGAAAGTCTTCCCAAGTGATTTTGATCTTCGGTTTTGAAATTCACCGCTCCAAGGCACACTCTCTTGTTCTCTAATTCTGAAACTTACATAGTGCATGTTAACATTTATGAATGAAGTAGATCCGTTATTTTTTCCGCTGTGCACTTGCATATTTCCATCAAGGTTAACATTAAACATAGTCTAGTGTACACCATTGACTGAATTGTATGTGAGTCATTAAGTAACTCCACGGTAGCATGGTCGTTCTTAATGTAATAACACATATCATGCATCATTAAGAAGTATATTATGTAGTACCATGAATTAAACACCCTCTGAAGGGAGCAAGGCATATACACCAAAGCGAGGTGCTTAATCATTCTACTGTAAACCATCAATGGAGGCCGTGAGATCCAACTCTTGTATCTCTCTCCCACTAGATGTTTTAAATTAAAGGTTTTTAAGATCAAGATCCATAATAATGCTAGAAATCCTTTTAAAACATAATTCTAATCTCATTAGGAATAAATTTCATTAAACTAGCATTAACATATATAAATATATATAATGTAATATAAACCCATATTACATTTAAAAATCCATATATATAATATAATATATGGATTATTATATGTAATATATAATTATTACAATATATATATATATATATATATATAACTTACAGATTGTTAGAATCCTTAATATAATATACGGATTCAACTTTTCTAAGGAACGTGACAATTACTTGGTGTATTTCATGCAAGATGGCCTAGCTGGGCAAATAAAATTCAAGCCATGCATTGAATGAAGTCCAAGCCATGCAATGAAGTCTTAGCCATGCAATAAATCAAGCCATGCAATGCATTAACATTCATACAATCCATATAAACAAAAGCACATGACCATTATGTCAATTAGCCAAAAGATTCAGTGAATTCCAACCAATGCAATTATGGTTCGCACATGATAATTATTGAAATTCAATAACTGTATCCTCTAAGCCAGAATCATACACGACTCCTCTTCAATAACAATATATCCTTGTGCAAACACGGATACATACATACATACATATATGTACATATATATATATATATATATATATATATATATATATATACAAGTGATGCAATTCTCTACATTATATTCAAATGATGCAATAACTATTAAGACACGGCACCATTACTTAATGATGCAGAAAATTGAAACACAAAGATAATGATTTTCTTAAATTCTAAAATTCAATCACATATTATACAATCATGAGATAAAAGGCTCTGATACCAATTAAAGGAAAAACTGGTTTTGTATCTCATACAAAATACACAGTGGAAGCAACAAACAATGATCTATTTCATTCATAATTGATAACATGCACTATGTAAATTTTAGAATTTAAGAATAAGACAGCGTACCTTGGTGTGTAGAAATTCAAAACAAAGATTAGAAGTATTTGGAAACACTTTTAATCTTCACTCCAATTCCACTTTATGCCCAAGATGTGTGGTCTCTCAATCAGTTTTTCAAGGGAGAATGATAGAGTGTTTTACTCTCACATACACACCATTTCATAATGATGTTTCTTTCTTATAATTTTTCTTTTTATTTTTCTAATAAAAAATTTTGTATGTTTCTCCCTTTATAACTAACTGATTATCTAATTCGGCTGGCTTGTTGGGTCTTTCTAATTGGACTTTAGTGTGTGGCTTAGAGTGAGACCAAAAAGGACCAATAAGACACTAGCTCCAATGGGCCTTGGACTTTTCCGTCAACTCTTGACAAGTCCAAAGTTACCATTAATTATATTTAATACCACTATATAAATATAATTGCACTCTAAGCCTTATTAATAAATTATATTCCAAGATTTTATTGTACATGCAACCCCTTCATAAAATATTCGTAGTAACAAAAACTCATGAATGTAGACTGCCACTTTGTAAATTACTACATTTTATCCTTGAGTACCCGGTTTAATCCTTTAAAGTTATTCATCATATATTTATGAAATCCAATTTCATAAATATATATTTTAGTAATTTCTTACCAAAGTGGTTAGGTCTAACTCTCTGAATAACTGATCCCATTAAACTTATCTCGAGGGAAGATTTTATATCTCCATTAAGAGACTATGAATTCCATCTTGAAAATATATATTCCATCAACACTAAATGTGGTTGCCCAACATACTGAGGTTTTGACTGTTACTTTAGATCTCACTCCTAATATATCAAAGTAACCTACACTTCATGATCAGGTCCATTATCCTCCCAGGATTAAGAGTTCATGTAAATAGATGTCATGAGATTTATTATTCATTTGACAGTTGTTGGAAGAATAATAAATCTCACAGCAGTCTAGTTCAATATGTTTTAACTCTTAAAACATATTAACATATCAACTAGAAGTCTCCACTCCCATGATCAAGACAAATCATCTTAGTTTATACATTATAGTCTTCGCAGATGAAATGCCCAATTTTATCACCGACTACGAACTATAAATTTTGAGTCTACAAAGAACTTGTGACTTGTATCTTCTGTGACTAAATCACATATAATGCATCTTATGGACTATATGATAATGTCTCAATATTCATGTTACCATTATTTTAGATAATAATAAAACAATTTTATTAAACACAACATTAAGTCATACATAATATCATATATAGCATCATACAATAGGATTTAAGGGCAAACATCCTAACAATAAAAATATGACAAAGCTTTGTTTACTAATTACAATCTATCAACAATAAAGACTATTCTACAAACCTAAGATCTAGATTCAGGGGGCTAAGTTACAGGATGGGAAGGTGTTAAACACCCTATCCTGCTTAAACAAAGTTTGGTCTTCTAGACTTTAGACAATCAAGTACCCTTATGAAACAAACTAATGAGATGCACCAAAAAAAAAAAAAAGCCATGTTAATTTTCCTAGATCTAGGGGTTAAAATTCTATTCTAAAATCTTAGATCTACAACCTTATTTAATGCAAACAAAAATTTTAATGAGGTTCGTGATTAGAAAATTAAGATCTAATTTTTATGATGAAAGTTGTGAATTTTAAATAAAAAATACAGATCTTGTTTTATGATATAAAACAAATTGAGTTTTTCAATAAAAATGCAGATCGTTTCTAAAAAAATACAGATATGTTTTTTAGAGATGAAAAAGAAGAGGTTTTATAATAAAATTCAAATATTTTTTTAGAGATGAGAAGAAGAGATTTTATAATAAAATTTAGATATGTTTCTTTTAGAGATGAAAAGGATGTATTTATGCATGAAATTTCACATCTGTTTTTGAGAGATGTAAAAAAGATATATTTATGCAAATAATTTCAGATTTATTTTTGGATAGAAAATAAGAGAAGTTTTTATACAAAATAATTTTAGATCTATTTTTGTAGAGATGAAAATAAGAGAAATGTTTATACAAAATAATTTCAGATCTATTTTTGTAGAGATATGAAAAGATGTTTTTATGCATGAAATTTCTTCCAAATCTACGATTTCAAATAATGATTTTACCCTAGATCTATACATGTGAATCAACAAAAACAAAATCCTAGGCCTAGGCCTATCATATGAACTAAGATTTGGAAAAGAAGGCGCGCAATGAATAAACCATAGACATGAATACGTAAAGAATGGCATAAAGAAACACATGGTATACAAAACTTTAAACAATACTAAACTATAAATGCATGAATTAATCTTACAGAAGGGAATTGCTTTAGAAATCAAAGAGTATGAATCTCTCTGAGATCTAATGAATTGTAGCTTAAAAAAAATCTTGAAAAAAAAAATTCTAGAGTTTCTTTAACGTTAAGGGGAAGAGGAGTGCTGAATTTTGGGTGGTCTCCTCTATTTATAGAGGTGGTATCTACTTAAAAAATAAGCTAAAGTTGTTTTGAAAATCAACAAACCCAAGTTGGGTTAGGTTTATCCCAAAAAATTGGATTTGATGAGTTTTAAACTGAAAAAATTGAACTTGGACATGTTTTGGAATTTGTGCCAATCGACACTGTTGAAGTGTTGATTGGCACTCCTGATAGACTTTTCCAATTTCCTTTTTCTTACACATTTTGGACTCTTTTTAATATTTTTCAGAGTTGGGAATTGTATTTAGACTTGTCTTAGAGTTATATTTCTGATAAAACTCATCTTAACTTGATAATTAGACCCTTTAAATAATTATTTTAAAGATAATTACCCTAAAAACCTAATTATTAGTCCAAATTTAATAATATCAGTTTAGTTCTTTTATTCCCATGCAACCACTCACATTTTAATAAATATTCCACCAATCACAAAATAAATTTCAATTAATAACGTGTGATAGGTTTCACCCAAATGAATGCATGTAAACCGTTAAAATATGATCTTGTGATAACTTTTGATCTAACCGTCTGATTTAGAAACCAAACACATCGTTGTGATCATTAGAATCTCAACGATCACAACAATGTGTGATGAATGGTTATTTTATCCTCTTCTAAGTTTAAATTATGGGTGTGAAACTGAGTGTCTATATTTAAGTCACCAAGAAATCTTGGATTTGTGGTATTGCTACTCCAATGGTTCCACACACCAATCACTTAAGGTATATCGCTCGAAGGTTATATAGAATGCTTGAGAAATCTCCTCTCAGGATATGAACACGGTGAGAGGGAAGGAGAAGGGAAAAGATATGGATTCTCACAAGGAATGACTAGGTTTTCACTCTCAAAGCTCTCTCACAATCCTCAATCTGCTCTTCTAGGGTTTTCACACGTTGTTCCTCCAAATTGGAATAGGTTGGATTTGGTACAAGATTATCTGGCTTAAGACAGGAATAAGGTATTAGAATTTCTTCTTGGAGCAAGTTGCGAGTAGATTTCGCATGCTAATAAAAAGAACTCTCCTTTTTATAACACTTGTGTAACTCAAGGGCAACTCAAGTCATGGTTTGGTCATGATTTCCACCTTTCAGTAATTTTGATTAGGGCGTAAGTATACTACCCAAAATACTTGTAATCCCAAAAATACATCAAAATATAAGTATAAATACAAGTAAATATGACATGGAATAAAACTAGCAAAAACTTGGACTTAGTAGAAGGTTAGAAGAAAATGTAATCCAAATTTGGATTTGTCAAAATTCACATCATTCTTAATTGTTGTTCAACCACTGATAGTGGCACAACTAGTTAAGGAGCCTACTACTAGTGAACTTCAACACTGAGGAGTTTGAGTCATCCATTTTTTATCCCCAATTATTCATAAACAGCAGACGATGGTGGCGAACTTAAACCATCTCTCTAATAGGTGAGACTTAGCCTCATTGATTAAAAAATGTGACAAACACTTAGAAACACTTCCAACTTTACTTTCCTTGATTTTCTTCTATTAATTTTTTCTTTTTGATAAGTTTTGCTATTATTTTTTGATTTGTTAATAAAGAGTTATTATATATGATACTAAATTGTAATATCTAGTACTTTCTTAAACATTCTCTATTGTTGTTTTGTTTTGTTTTGGTGGAGAATGAAGGGGATGGACGTGTGTATAAAACTGCAAGTGCGTTTTACTACTAGATTCTTGCACTCCGTGAGATTTCAATGTGGCTAGCATCGGATAACATTAATTAAATAGAGTGTCTTGTATATTAAATAATACATTTTCAGATTTGTAATATTTAGTATGAACTTTATGTAAGAATTTAAAAAGACTTTGTGTGGCTCACATTTAAGTGAAAAATGAAAATTCATGTCTTAAGGATTTTATTTGTGAAAAATGTTATGATGAATAACAATTTCTAGGCAATTCTCAATTGGTATAACCCCTTTGATTAATAAACACCTTGAAATTACAAGTTTTAAACTCCAAGATGGAAGGAGGGTTATGGAACAAATTTTAATTTAAAAAGGTCCTTAGTCTAGACTATATATATATAGCTTGTCTCCATCAAAAAGAAATATGTTAGGTAAAGGCCATAGAATAGAAGAAACATTTTATAGATACATTATCATATAGTAAGTCTTCTTTTTCCTATACACTTAGATAATTATAGCTGAAGGTATGTTATTTATTTTCCGCATTTATTTTCCTCTGCAACTCAAAATTTAATCTTACATTTGGTATTAGAGCAACCTTCATGCTATGTTGTTTAGTGATTTTAGTTTAAGAAATTTCTATTATTTCCATTCATGGTATATTTGTACCATCTACACCAAAAATTTAATTTTGGGATGAAATTTAAGTTGTCTTTAATGCAAATATTGAGCATGTGTACTGTATATTAGGACATATGTGATTCATGTTAGGAACATATGTCAACATTTGATGTAATTGGCTAATCCTTTGACAAAACTCACTTTACTTGTATTTGGGTAGATCTAGGATGTGTTTAATGCTTTAAGAAACAAGGTTTCAAGTTCAAGTGTTAAAGCCATGCAAGTCTGTCCAAGAAACAAGTGAAGAAGTGTTGTTCCTTAAAGCTCGACAGCTAGTTCGATAGCTAGTATCTATTGAGGTTTAAAAACCTGTTTCAGCCCAAATTTCGACAGCTACTCGATAGATAGAATATTTGTCGAGGTTTATGAAAATAGATTTTTCAGTTCTGATTTTCATCCAATCCGTGAATGTATGTTTGGACTTTCTTTTCTCACAACCCTAAACATATATAAGGATTATTTTAAGGGCCGTCATAGATTGCACAAGAGCACAATTGCAAAAGTGTGAAGAAAAGTGTGACCGGAAACCTAGTTTGCCCTAGTTCGTCTTGAAGAAGCTGCTGTGTTAGTACACTGTAGGGTTTTGGGACCAAGAAACTTCGTGATCTTCATTGTGTGATGAACATCCTTTTCAAGTTGGTGATTAAGTCACGTACTGGGATCCGCGCATCTATTGGTTAGTCACGTACTGGGAGCCGTGCAATACAAGGAGAGATTGTCACTACAGAACAAGTCCAATTGGGTATTGGGGTAAGGGTTCAATTGTAGGTTGGTATAAGGTACTAGGGTTCCTTTACTTGTAACCGCTTGTTTTGATAATAGTGAATTTTTGGGAGCGGTGACTTTAAAATCACTCAATGAGGTTTTTGCCTCGAAGGTTTTCCCCATTCGTAAACAAATCACTGTGTCAATTTTATTTTCTACTACATTATACTTTAGTTGGTGATTTGTTTGTGTTGTCACATACATTGCATGTTAATTTGATTAATTAATAAACTTGGGTAGTTAATCAGTTAATTAATCGCAAGGGGTCAATACATTCTTAGCCTATCAAGTGGTATCAGAGTGGGCACACTCTGATTAGGTTTTAATCATTGTTGTGTGATCCTTGACTCCTATTGTCATGGAAACTCTTGATTGTTTTGATTTGCATGATCTTATGTTGAATGATGATGATGATATTCAAGATGCCTATTGCAAGCTTTATAATTTTTGTATGAAATCTCTTGAATGTTCTACAAAATTAAAAGCTAATTTTAAAAAGGTCAAACTTGAAAGAGATGAATTGATTATAAAATTGGATGAAGAAAATAATTTGAATGAGAAATTTAAAAATCAAATTTCATCTCAGGTGGACAAAATTAAGAGTTTGGAAGAGCAACTAGTTGAATTTAAAACTGAAGTTGAAAATTTAACTAATGTCAAACTTGTTGTTGAGCCTAACTCAAAAGAAAAAGATTTTTATATTCCTCCATTTAAAAGGAATAATCAAGAGAAGGCTAATATTGCTAGGATAGACAAAGGTAAACAATCTGATGTTAAGGCTAAAGTTTCTAAACCTATGTCTAAAACTCCTCCTGGGTTGAATGAAAAATCTGATTTTGTTCCCGTTTGTCATCATTGTCATATTGCTAATCATATTAAGCCAAATTGTCATAAGTTGAGGTCTTTGTTAACCTCTAAGGTTAGACCACCTTCTAGGAAGCATAGTAGTTCAAAAACTACTCATGTTTGTCACCATTGTGGTGCTTCTGGTCACACTTGGCCTAATTGTTTCAAGTTGTTTCCTCATAAGTGAGTGTCAAATAGGTCTCATCCTTTGACTAAAGGCTCCGTACCTATTCTTGGTGAGTTATTAAAAGTTTTGAGCTTTAACTCAATTTCAGGAGAATTATAATTCTTTTATGTCCTTTAGTATACATACTAGAACACGTGCCTTTTCATCTTCACAGCCAAAGACTCATGTTGTGTGGGTGAGAAAGGAGCCTAAGACTTAATTGTCTTTTCTATTTGTCCTCTACTTTAATTCTTTCTATCTAAAGTATGACTCTCTTTGCTTCATTTCTTATCTGCTTTTGGATTATGCTTTCATGCATATGCATATTTCTTTCATGCTTTCATGTTGTTTGTTTATTTTTGTTTGGTTGTTTAGTTTTTATTTTGTTTAGTTTTCAAAATTAAAAAAAAAATTTGAAAAAAAAAATACAAAAACAATGTGTGTTTGTGTACATTGGTACTTGTGTACCTTGAATGGCCAATGAAACAAAGTTTTCTAAACTTTGTATCTCTTGTACCTTAGATGAGCATCTCTATGCACAACTAAGCAAGTGAGCTTTGTGGCTCTTGTTTATAATGAGTAAGATTAAGTTATCTCTTGTACTTAACACTCGAATCACTCTTTTTGACGGGAAGGACTAGAAAATCCTAAGAGAAAGGCATAAATAATCATCTCACCATTGTTGCCTGCTAATCATGAAATGACATCTGTATGCTTCGCATAGTAAAAGTGCAATATCAAAAAGCTTAACATAATTGGGTATTTCTTTTCTCTCTCTTATATGCCTATGCATGATATGCTTAATAAAAGAAAAATATGCAAAGAAAAATTAAAGAAAAAGAAGCAAAAATACTTTATATCTGATTTCAAGTGTGTATTCTAGGAGATGTGGGAGTTATAGGATGTACCTCAATGGTGATAGTCTTCATCAAACAGTTATGATTGTGTGTGAGTTAAATTGATTTACTCAAATCTTAAATCATCATAACATGTAGACAATCATGCAATCTTGCGATTTTTTTCACACACAGAACGCAATATTCTTTGCTACTATTGATATATGCGCAAGTACAATGTGATTTGGTCATTACAAGGTTTACATGTGTTAATGTATACCCACTAAATTGTCATGATCTGTTCTTGAAATATAAAATTATTTAGACTTGTTTTGTGTGTGTGTGTGTGTGTGTGTGTGTGTGTGTGTGTGTGTGTGTGTTTTGGATCTAAATGCATGAATTTTTTTATGAGAGATGTTTTTTAGAGCTTCAAATGTTAGTTGGATCCTTGGTTGAATTGCATGTTTGATTGCATTCATGTCTGTGTTTTTTTCTCTTCTTGAAAAACTGTTTTTAAAGCAATCTCGATAGCTTCTTGACACCTCTCGATAGTTAGGCTATCTATCGAGCTCTTAAGCTTATTTTTATCACAATCTCGATAGCTTCTCGACAGCTCCTTAATTCATTGAGAAAGTTTTTGTCTCCTCGATAGATGCTCGATGCTCGATACTCGATAGCTGTATCTCTTCAAGCCTTTAAATCTTGACACCTCTTGATTTGTCGAGAATTATGAGATTCTATAAATAGGATCTGCTTGAATTATTTCTCATTTCTCTTGATCTCTCTCGACTCCTGTTGACTCCTCACCTCCTAAAACTTCTCTTTCTCACTCCAAACTTTTTTCCTAAGAGTTTTTTGCCCTAAAGATCAACTTCTTTCATCAGGTATTATATTTTTCACTCATTCTATCATGCATTCCATGTTTTCTGACCTAACTTTTGGGATTTTGGAAAAATTTTGGGTCTTTTCAAAATTGATTAAGTTTTTGTGAAATTTTTGGGATTGGTCTTGTTTAATTGGTTTTAAATCATCGTGCATTGCATCACATTTGCATTATAACAATGTTTCATTCATTTTAGATGTGTGTTTACTTTGGTGCAATGTTGTGTGTTGGTAGGTTTGGATTAGGCTGAGCCTATGATGTTTTTAAGTTTGCATGTCACTTGTTCATGCATTTTCATGCATTTTCATGCATACTGTTAGGACATATGTGATTCATGTCAGAAACATATGTCAACATTTTATGTAATTGGCTAATCCTTTGACAAAACATACTTTACTTGTAATTGAGTAGATCTAGGATGTGTTTAATACTTCAAGGAATAAAGGTTCAAGTCCAAGTATTGAAGCCATGCAAATCTGTCGAAGATTCAAGATTGAAGTGCAGGATTTTAAATCTCGACAGCTAGCTCAATAGCTAGTATCTATCGAGGTTTAAAAGAGCTGTTTTAGCCCGAAGCTCGATAGCTGCTTGATAGATAGGGTATATGTCAAGATTTATGAAGTTTAGTTTTTTAGAGCTAATTTTCATTCAATCTGTGAATATATGTTTAGGCTTTTTTTTCTCACAACCCTAAACGTATATAAGGATTATTTTAAGGGCCGTCACAGGTTATACAGTTGTACAAAAGCACTCTTGCACAAGTGTGAAGAAACGTGTGACTGGAAACCTAGTTTATCCTAGTTCTTCTTTCTCTTGAAGAAGCTGCTGTGTTTGTACACCATAGGGTTTTGTGACCAAGAAACTTCATGAACTTCATCGTGTGATGAACAGATGAACTTTGCAGCTAACATCCTTCGTAAGTTGGTGATCAAGTTGCATACTGGGATCCGCACATCTTTTGGTTAGTCACGTATTGGGAGCCGTACAATACAAGGAGAGATTTTCACTACAACACATGTCCAATTGTATATTAGGGTAAGGGTTCAATTGTAGGTTGGTATAAGGTAATAAGATTCCTTTACTTGTAACTGCTTGTTTTGATAATAATGGATCGGGAGTGGTGACCTTAAAATCACCTATTGGGGTTTTTGCCTCGGAGGTTTTCCTAATTCGTAAACAAATCACCATGTCAACTTTTATTTTTTGCTACATTATATTTTAGTTGGTGATTTGTTTGTGCTACCACGTACATTGAATGTTAAATTGATCAATTAATAAACTTGAGAAATTAATCAATTAATTCATCACAAGGGATCAATACAATTTTTTCCTATCAAGTGGTATTAGAACAGGCATACTCTAATTAGGGTTTAATCTTTGCTATGTGATCCATTGAGCCTTGTTTGTCATGGATAGAGGATAGTCACTCATTGTACCTCCTTTATTTGATGGCACTAACTATGCATACTAGAAAGTACGCATGAGAGCTTTTTTGCAGTCTCTAGATGAAAAAGTGTGGCAAGCTGTGGAGATAGGCTGGACCAAGCTGAAGGAAGCTCTGGCCGACTGGGATGATGCAAAGCTCAAGGCGGCAAATTTCAACAGCATGACATTGAATGCTTTATTCAGTGCAGTCACAAATGAGGAATTCAAGAATATATGCTCCACTAAAACTGCAAAGGAAGCATGGACCATTCTCCAAACAATCTACGAGGGAGCCAAGGCTATCAAGGATTCAAAGCTTTAGAGGCTCACTACTAGCTTCAAAGAAATTAAGATGGAAGAGGATGAGTCATTTGATGAGTTCTATGCCAAACTTAGGGACATAGTAAACTCAGCTTTTAATCTTGGGGAAACCATTCCCAAACCCAAAATGGTGAGAAAGGTGCTTAGATCTCTGCTTGAGAGATTCCATGCTAAGATCACCGCGATTGAGGAGTCAAAGGATATTGAGAAAATTCCATTGACAGAGCTAGTTAGAAATCTTCAGACCTATGAGTTGGGTTTGTCTAGGATCGGGAAGTCAAGCAAGGGTAATAGCATGGTATTAAAGGCCAAGAGCAGTGACATGGATGAGTCTTCTGACAAGGAAGATTCTAAAATGAAGTCCTACATCACCCAGCAGTTCAAGAAATTCATAAAAAATGTCAATACAAAGGGTTTTGACAAGGACCATAGGCAATCAAGTTCTTCTCAGTCTAAGAGCCAAGACAAAGGGAAGAAGGATGCTAGGGATGGTGGTCAGTACATTGTTCCCTCAAGACCCAAGTGTTTCGGGTGTCAAGGCTTCGGTCACATGAAACAAGAGTGTCCGACTTATCTCAAGTCCATTGGGAAAAGCAAAGCACTTGCTGCTACCTTAAGTGACACTGAACCTAAGGATGATTCCAAAAATGAAGATGACGGAATCCTAAATGCCTTCACCCCCACTGTTAATCCTAATGAGTGGATTGTAGAAGATGTGGATGAAGAAGAAAACTTGGTGGAATCAAAGTTTGAGAAGATGGATGAGCAAGGTGACATCCACACAGCCTATGCAAAGTTATACAAGGTCTTCAAAAAGCATGAGAAGTTGTATAGATTGGCCACCAAGAAGCTTAGTGATGTGGAGCTTGAGTGAGAACAACTCTCCACAAAGTTTGATAAAGCAAATCAGACTATTGGAGCATTGAGGTTTGAAAACAATTTCTTGGCTGAGAAGGTCAAGAAGCTTGAGGCGGAACTGTTCCAAGTTAGAGCTCTGCTGGAGAGGACCTCAAGTGCAAAGCTTTATAAGATGCTCAGCATGCAAAAATTTACCTCCAATCAAACTGGTTTAGGGTATGATTTCTCTTCTCCTAATATTGCTTCTTCTAGTACTACTATTTTTGTTTCTCCTACGAATAATATTGAATTTGAGAATAATGATGCTAAAAATGTGATAGCTAGTGAGAACATAAACAAGGGTAAATCAATCTTAGGAGCACCCTCTAAGCTTGCTAAGAAAGAAATCAAAAAACCCCAGGGCTAAGAAAAGTAATGCTCAAAAGTCCAAAGAGAAGAAGCAGCATCTCTATCATCATTGTGGAGTAGCAGGACACACTCGACCAAATTGCTACAAGTGGCAAGCCACTCAACAGAGTAACAGCATGGTCTCTTCAAGAAACTTGAGTCAATTTCCATCCTCTCTTGGTCCTCTTAGTGATCTACTCAAAGCACTCATGTTCCTTACGAACTTGAACGATTGCAATTTTTCCCCCTTTCCATCGGTTCAAGGGTTCACCAGAAGGAAAGGTTCTTCCAATGTGTGGAAGGAAAAATGGTCCAAGTGATTTAGTCACTTTTTCTCTCTCTCCCTCTCTTTTTTGTTTTTATTTTTTTTTGTTTTTTTTTACATTACTTGGGTGTTTTTCTCTCTTATTTTGAGATAGTCTAGTTTTTTTTTATGCATTGTTTTGGTTGACATGTTTTTGTTAGTTTGTTTTTCGATTTTATTTTATTTTGCTTTCATTCAAAAAAAAGAAAAAAAAGAAAAAAAATCAAACAAATACAAAAACAATGTGTTTGTGTACATTGGTACTTGTGTACCTTGAATGGCCAATGAAACAAAGTTTTCTAAACTTTTGTATCACTTGTAACTTAGATGGGCATCTCTATGCACAACTAAGCAAGTGAGCTTTGTGGCTCTTATTTGTGATGAGTAAGATTAAGTTATCTCTTGTACTTAGCACTTGTATCACTCTTTTTTATGGGAAAGACTAGATAATCCTAAGAGAAATGCATAAATAACCATCTCACCACTGTTGAATGCCAATTGTGAACTGAAATCTGTATGCTACAGCATAGCAAAAGTGCAATGTCAAAAAGCTTAACATAATTGGGTATTTCTTTTCTCTTTATTTTTTGCCCATGCATGATATGCTTAATAAAAGAAAAATATGCAAAGAAAATTAAAGCAAATAAATCAAAATTCTTTAAAACATGATTGCAAGCATGTATTCTAGGAGATGTGGGAGTTATAGGATGTACCTCGAAGGTGATAGTCCCCATCAAGCAGTTATGATCATGTGTGAGTTAAATTGATTTACTCATATCTCAAATCGTCATAACATAGAGACACTTATGCAATCTTAAGATGTTTTTCACACACAACACGCAATATCCATTGCTACTTTTGATACATGTGCAGGTACAATGTGATTTGGTCATCACAAGGTTTACTTATGTTAATGTATACTCACTAAATTGTCTTGACTTATTTTTGAAATATAAAATTGGTTATACTTGTTTAGTGTGTGTGTGTGTTTTGGATCTAAATGCAAGAAATTTTTTATTGAGAGATGTTGTTTAGAGCAAAATTTGTTGTTTGGATCTTTGTTTGAGTTACATGTTTGATTGCATTCATGTTTGTGTTTTTCCTTTCTTGAAAAACTATTTTTAAAGCAATCTCGACAGCTGCTTGACACCTCTTAACAGGTAGGCTATCTATTGAGCTCTTCAGCTTCTTTTTATCGCAATCTCGATAGCTTCTCAATAGCTCTTCGATACATGAAGAAAGTTTTTGTCTCCTTGATAGATGCTCGATAGCTACTCAATCCATCTGTTGGGGTTTATGCCCTAAAATCCAATTTATTGGCATGTAATAAATAGTTAAATTGTTTAATTATATGAGACTATTTATAAATGAATTGATGGGACATTATCTTAGTCCATGAGATGCATTGTATGTGATTTATGTGATTTAGTCACAGAAGATGTAAATTACAAGTTCCTTATAAACTCAAAATATAGTTCGTAGTCGGTGATGAAATTGGACATTTCATCTGCGAAGACTATAACATATCAACTAAGACTATAACATATCAACTAAGATGATTTGTCTTGATCATGGAAATGGAGATTTTTAGTTAATATGTTGATATGTTTTAAGAGTTAAGACATATTGAACAGGACCGCTGTGAGATTTATTATTCTTCTAACGACTGTCAAATGAATAATAAATCTCACGACTTCTATTTACATCAACTCTAAATCCTGAGAGAATAATGGACTTGATCATGTCATGTAGGTTGTTTTGATATATTAGGACTGAGATCTATTAGTTATGGTCAAAACCTCAATATGTTGGGCAGCCACATTTAGTGTTGATGGAACATATATTCTCAAGATAGAATTCATAGTCTCTTAACGGAGATACAAAATATTCCCTTGAGATAAGTTTAATTGGTTTGGTTATTCAGAGAGTTGGGCCCAACCGCTTTAGCAAGGAGTTACTAAAGTATATATTTATAGAATTGGATTTCATAAATATATAATGAATAACTTAAAGGATAAAACCGGGTACTCAAGGATAAGATGTAGTAATTTACAAAGTGGCAGTCTACATTCATGACTTTGTATTACTACGAATATTTTAATGAAGGGATTGCATGTATAATAAAGTCTTGGGATATAATTTATAGATAAGGCCTAAAGTGCAACTATATTTATATAGTGGAATTAAATATAGTTAATGATAACTTTGGACTTGTCAAGAGTTGACAGAAAAGCCCAAGACCCATTGGAGCTAGTGTCTTATTGGTCCCTTTTGGTGCCACTCCAAGCCACACACAAGAGCCCAATTGGATTGGCCCAAAAGGCTAGCCCAATTAGATAATCAGTTATATATAAGGAGAGAAATATATAGAATTTCCAAGAGGGTTTTTCATGAGACCTTTTCATAAGTGTTTTTATACAAGGAATGAAATGGTTTGTATGAGAGTGTTGGACACTCTCCTATTCTCTCTTTGATGAAAACTGATTGAGAGACTACACATCTTGGGCATTAAGTGGAATTGGAGTGAAGATTAAAAGTCTTCCCAAGTTCTTCTGATCTTCAGTTTTGAATTTCACCGCACCAAGGTACGCTCTCTTGTTCTCTAATTCTGAAACTTACATAGTACATGTTATCAATTGTGAATGAAGTAGATCCGTTAATTTTTCCGCTGCGCATGTTGCATGAGATACTAATATGTATTTTCCATGCAGTTTTTCAACAAATGGTATCAGAGCGGTCTTCATTTCGAATTGTATAACAGGTTTTGTGAGTTTTGGAATTAGTGACAATAGTTTCATGTTGTGAGAAATATAATTTTCTACATGGTTGTTGAAACTATGATTTGATGAAAACTGATTTGGATATTATGATGTTTTTTAAATTTTGAGTTTAAGTATGTTAAATTGTTTCTTAAGGCTATTACATCAATGATATTCAGTTTAGATATCAATCTCTGTCCATTATGTTCATATGATGGCTGTTTTGTTCATGAAAACGTTAAAAAACTGTCTTAGAAAAATTCTGGAAAGTTCAAAATTTGCAACGCTTGATCGATCGAGCATCTATCAAGCATCGATCGAGCTGGCATAAGTTTTCTCGATCGATTGAGGATCTGTCAAGGATTGATCGAGCATCCAAAACTTTTCTCGATCGATCGAGCATCCGTCGAGGATCGATCGAGGACTGTGGATCCAGAATTTTCTCTAAGTGTTTTTTATATATATTAAGAACAAAGATGTGTGTGATGAGATAACACATAGTTCTAACTAAAAGACCTAATGAAATCAAAGATATTAGTTAAATAGAACTCTTAGTCCTAAATAGTGTAGGACTTGTCTTTTAACAAACATTCTAATGAGATTAGAACTGTTGTATGTTTAAAAGTCCCTAATTTATTTAAATTAGAAGTTTTAATGAGATTAAAGCTTAATTAAAAGGTATATATAGTTTCTAATGAGTTTAGAACTTATCTTTAGGAAATTAAGGATAGAGTTCTATAAAACTAATTTTTGATTCATTAGTGTTTAAGGAATCCTAAATAGTCTAGGACTTCCATTTTAGTTAGTGATTCTAATGAGATTAGAGTCTTGAACAAATGCAAGGTTATTAGTTGTGATGAGATCACAATTATTTAACAAAAACCCAAATAACGAGTTGGAGTGTTGAAATGACCCTTTTGTTAAGTTTATTGTAATGTGAATAGATACCTTGTCTTGACTTCAAGTCTTGCATTCCATGCGGAGGGTATTTACTTCACAGATTACAAGGTTAAACTTCTTTGTGATTGCGCGAATGTTCGTTACTCTATAGTGACGTGACTTAGTAACATCACATTGAATTTAAACAATTAAACACATTTGACGTGTAGGGTTAAAATTGTGATGAGATCACATTGATTTCAATACAATCCACTTGTTTTAAAATTTCTAGTGGGAGAGAGATTCAAGGGTTGATTCTCACAGCCTCCATTGCTGGTTTATAGTAGTGTGATTAGGCACCTCGCCTTGGCGTATATACCTTGCTCCCTTCAGATGGTGTTTAATTCATGGTACTACAGGTTAAAACTTCTTAATGATAGATGAAGTGTGTTTTTACATTGAGAACGACCACACTTTCGTGGAGTTACTTGGTGACTCACATTGATTCTAGGAAATGGTGTACACTAGACTAAGTGTAATGTTAACCTCCCTTCGGAGCTATGTCATTATTACTTAGAGGCTAAAGAAAAAGCGGCAAATTATTTTTTTTGGTAAGAGTTACCATGATAGCATTAATAATGAGAATAATTCTCGTCTGATCATAGTGATTGGTATGACCTCTCTTCCGAGGAATATTAATTGCGGGATTAGGTGTTGTTGCACCTAGTATAGTATGGTTTTCGGGTTCCATATTATATGGTTATGGATGCAAAATATAATGTCCTAGTATTTAAGTTCAAAGTCTCAAAATAAAGTTGTCATAAATTTGGTCCTCAAGCTACTTATTTAATTGAATCTCAATAACTAAGAAATAATTTTGGATATAGTGCTTAAAGGAGCTGAATTAAATATTTATGTTTTGATTCGGCATTGTCATAATTTCCTATACATGATGCTTTGATGGAAGATAGCTTATGATACGATCATAGTCTCCATTGAAATGCTGAAATGTAACATTAGCTTCTATCTCAATTGTGCTACAGCATGAGATGCAAGAGTTAGTACTAGATTTAGACTTTACGTTAAGTCTAAATGAGAGTTTTGGTATGAATCATATTGACTGATAAGAAAAGCTTAAGGAGTTCTAATTCAATATCATTTTATGAAAATATTTTATTTTAAAAATGAATAGGAATTCTTGGATGTTGAGATTAAATGTTAATCTCATATGGATATGATCCACAAGTCCTTGTTAGAATCATTTGATCAATTCAGATTGTTTTGTAAATGAATTTCTTTAATATTATCTTAATTGATGGGTGAAGTTCTACATAAAGGAAGACATCCTAAAAGTTAGGGCTAGGATCAATATGATTTAATTCAAATTCTTAGCCTAGACCGAAAGGTAAGGGTGGTAAGAATAGGAATTATAATACCAAATAGTTGGACAAGCTAGTTGCCCTAGTAGTTGCCAAAACGAAATTAGACTCAAAAGCATGACCAAAAGGAAAGAGTTTCCGTTTTTGGTAAAGCTAAGCTTTGTCCATGATTATTTTGTAGATGGAAATTTACATGTTTTAATTTTAAAGAGAAAGTTTTCTTCCTTAGCAATGTATGTTTTGGCACTTAAGACTAAATCTTATTAATCTAAATGATATTCAAGATTGGTGAAAGATGGGCTTTTAGAACCATTATTTTTTATATTCCCAATCTATGAATTATATTTAGAGGATAATATGATCTAGGGCTCCTTTTGTAAAGGAATATAGTTTCAATAACTTCTTTTAAGTGAGTGCATACATGAAGGAGGAATAAGACTCTTTTAGAAATAGTAAAGTACATGATTAGTATTTCCATTTGCTTATTTCTTTTGGGGATATACACTATGTATTACTATACATTTTCTAAAGTTAATTTCAAAAGCTTGTTGCTAGGACATTTGTCAAATTATGGATTGGGTGAAAACCTAGTATATGATACTTCCACTTTTGGAAATGTCCAGCACTTGTGCAAGAAAGGAAGTCTAACAAGTTGAAATCAAAAGATAGAAAAATATGTGTTTATGTTGGGTATCCAAAAGAAATTGAAAAAGATTGTTTTGGTAGTCATAAAGAAGATAAGGTGTTTGTAAAGTACAAATACAAAGTTTCTTTGACGATGACTATGTGAATAATTTTAAAGCAAAACATAGAATTGTTCTAGAAGGGAGATGTCAGAATTTGTTGTAGGACAACTATGAAATACATTCAGAAATGAGATGGTTGTATTAGATACACCACAAAGGATTATTCTAAATATATAGCTAGTACATAAGCACAATATCATAGTGGGAGGATTGTTAATTACCAAATAAATTCATACTTTTGGAATAAACTTTTTAAGTCATTCCACAAGGATATGAATTTGATCCTCAGTCCTATGTAGAGGCAATAGATGATATAAATATGGATTATTGGATCAAGGTTATGTAAATAGAATTAGATTCTATTTAAAGTCTAGAACTTGTAGAGAAGTCTAATGGCATTAAGCCTATTGTTCTCCAATAGGTCTACAAGAAAATGAGATTGATAGATTTGAAGGTGCAAACCTTCAAAGTCAAGACTAATGGCGAAAAGATTTATTCAGAAAGAAATGGTTCAACTATGAAAAGATTTTTTCACCAATAGTCAAGTTTGACACTATCTAGATTCTCTTATCCATTATATTTCATTTGGATGAAATATTGCAATGGATGTCAAGAAAGCCTCTTTTAGTAGCAATCTTGAGAAAGACATCTATATGATGTAACTAGACTTTTACATAACAAAGAACCAGTAATGTTAAGTATGCAAGTTGCTTAAATTCTATTTATGGACTAAAGCAAGCATATGAATCATAAAATATTATCTTTGATCAAGAAATCAAATTGTTTGATTTTGATCAAGTATTAAAAGGCCTTAGGTGTATAAAAGCTATATAAAATAATAAATTTCTTAATGTATGTTGATGACATTCTAATCATTTAGAATGATGTAGAGTTATTGTCATCAATGAAGTTTTTGGTTGCCTAGTCCAGTTTGATATAAAGTACTTATGAAAGACTGGTCACATCCTAATAATTTAACTTTGTTAAAATTCAGAAATTAGGATGTTGGGTCTATCTCGAACTGCTTAAATAGATTAGATTCTAGCCAAGTATAGCATGTAATACTTCAAGAAATGATTCTTTCCTTTTAAGTTTGAAGTTCCTTTATATAGGATTATGGTCCTAAGACATATAAAAGAAAGAGCATATTAAGACGGTTCCTTATATCAAAAAGATAGGAAGTCTTTATGCTATTCTACATGCCAGGCCAAATATCTATTTTACAATGGGCATAGTAAGCAAATATCAATTGAATCAAAGATCACTTAATTTAGTGGGAGTAGAGTGAAGGAAAAATTCTGGTTTTGTATCTCATACAAAACACAAAGCGGAAGTAACGAATAAGGATCTATTTCATTCATGATTGATAACGTGCACAACGTAAATTTAAGAATTTAAGAACAAGATAGCGTACCTTGGTGTGGAGAAATTCAAAATAAAGATTAGAAGCACTTGGGAACACTTTTAATCTTCACTCCAATTCCACTTTACGCCCAAGATGTGTGGTCTCTCAATCAGTTTTTCAAAGGGACAATGAAAGTGTGTCTCACACTCTCTCACACACCGTTTCTTTTTCTTTTCTAATCTCTTCTAATAAAAATTTTGTATGTTTCTCCCTTTATAACTAACTGATTATCTAATTGAGCTGGCCTATTAGGCCTTTCCAATTGGGCTTTAGTGTGTGGCTTGGAATGGGACCAAAAGAGACCAATAAGACACTAGCTCCAATGGGCCTTAGGCTTTTCCGTCAACTCTTGACAGGTCCAAAGTTACCATTAATTATATTTAATACCACTATATAAATATAATTGCACTCTAGGCCTTATTAATAAATTATATCCCAAGACTTTATTATACATGCAACCCCTTCATAAAATATTCGTTATATATTTATGAAATCCAATTTCATAAATATATATGTAGGGGTATTGGGCCTAGTAATTTATGAAGGATGGCCCAACGAGGTCTTTTGGGCTAGAAACCCAAATCCGAAGACATCAAAATGACCTTGGAGTATCTAAATGTCCAAATACGTCCGAGGAGTAGATTTGTCCTCGGATTGCTAAACCGAGGACATAGGACGAGAAGTTTAGTGTCCCCGAGTTATGTTATAAAGAGTCCTACGACTATGGGAATACACAGTACACGTGGAGGACAATAGAAAGAGCGGTGGAATATCTAAAGTAAAGCTGCTACCACCGCCCATACATTAAAAGCTCTGTAATTGATACGCTGACTGTATAGATGGAAGGATGGGACCTGAGCATGGAGTTTGGAACTTGATCCCTAATCCCAGCGGGCTTTAGGGAAGAATGGATGGGACAAGTATCCGGAATCAGGATTGCAACCATAAAGTGGAAGATGATGAAGAGAAGGAGAGGAGTATAAATAGAAGGGAAGACATACGAGAAAGGGAGAGGCTTTTTCAGGAAGAAAAAGAGCCAATAGTATATGATAATCAATATTTGTATCCAAACTTAAGGAAATACTATTATAAATTATCCTCGAATTTCGTCCGAGGAGTAATTCTCAGTCTTACTCTTGCACACAACTCTTTAATTTGTCCCATTGGGCCCAAAGCCCGTTCTTTCCCTTATTGTCTAAACCATCCTTGAAATCTAGATTACAAACCCATCCTCTACAAGTTTATTGTAAAGAAAGGCCTTTCAAGCCCATCTACCTCCAGTCATAGTTTGGGAATTTGAATTGTGTCCTTACAATATACTTTAGTAATTTCTTACTAAAGTGGTTAGGCCTAACTCTCTGAATAACTGAAACCATTAAACTTATCTCAAGGGAATATTTTATATCTCCATTAAGAGACTATGAATTCCATCTTGAGAATATATGTTCCATCAACACTAAATGTGGCTGCCCAACATACTGAGGTTTTGACCGTCACTTCAGATCTCACTCCTGATATATCAAAGCAACCTACACTTCATGATCAGGTCCATTATTCTCTCAGGATTAAGAGTTCATGCAAATAGAAGTCGTGAGATTTATTATTCATTTGACAGTCATTAGGAGAATAATAAATCTCACAGCGGTCCTGTTCAATATGTCTTAACTCTTAAAACATATCAACATATCAACTAGAAGTCTCCACTTCCATGATCAAGACAAATCATCTTAGTTGACACGTTATAGTCTTCGCAGATGAAATGCCCAATTTCATCACCGAATACGAACTATAAATTCTGAGTTTATAAAGAACTTGTGATTTACATTTTCTGTGACTTTTCACATAAATCACATACAATGCATCTCATGGACTATATGATAATGTCCCATATTCATGTTACCATTATTTTAGATAATAATAAAATAACTTTATCAATTACAATATTAAGTCATACATCATGTCATACATAATGTCATACATAATATCATACATAGCATCATACAATAAGATTTAAGGGCACTAGTCCTAACAATAAGCATATACTCAAATATCTTAGGAGAATGAGGGATTATATGCTTATCCACCAAAGTGAGGTTTTGATTATTACTGGATGTACAAATACTAATTTGTAGTTTGATTGTGATTCATGAAGTTGGACTTCAAGATATGTATTTATCCTATGTGGTGAAGATACACATTATAAAGTTGGACTTCAAGATATGTGTTCATCCTAGGTGGTGAAGATACACAGTAAGTGTAAATAGTATCATCTCATTGGAGAGATATAAGTACATGAGAAATAGTACTAGAAAAGATAATTTATGCAATAAATTTGGCTATAACTTGTTTCCAAGCCTTGCCTTAGAGTGATTATGAATTACTTTAAAGGGAAATAAGTGTCAGATATATAATAAATTGTCTTTGAGGGCAAGTGGAAGATTGTTCGGGTTTATGCCCTAAAATCCAATTTATTGGCATGTAATAAATAGTTAAATTATTTAATTATATGAGACTATTTATAAATGAAATAATGGGACATTATCTTAGTTCATGAGATGCATTGTATGTGATTTATGTGATTTAGTCACAGAAGATGTAAATCACAAGTTCCTTGTAAACTCAAAATGTAGTTCGTAGTCGGTGATGAAATTGGACATTTCATCTATGAAGACTATAACATATCAACTAAGATGCTTTGTCTTGATCATGAAAATGGAGATTTCTAGTTGATATGTTGATATGTTTTAAGAGTTAAGACGTATTGAACAAGAACGCTATGAGATTTATTATTCTTCTAACGACTGTCAAATGAATAATAAATCTCACGACTTCTATTTACATCAACTCTAAATCTTGAGAGAATAATAGACCTGATCATGAGATGTAGGTTGCTTTGATATATCAAGAGTGAGATCTATTAGTTACGGTCAAAACCTCAGTATGTTGGGCAGCCACATTTAGTGTTGATGGAACATATATTCTCAAGATGGAATTCATAGTCTCTTAACGGAGATACAAAATATTCATTTAAGATAAGTTTAATGGGTTTGGTTATTCAGAGAGTTTGGCCCAACCACTTTAGTAAGGAGTTACTAAAGTATATATTTATGGAATTGGATTTCATAAATATATAATGAATAACTTAAAGGATTAAACCGGGTACTCAAGGATAAAATGTAGTAATTTACAAAGTTCCAGTCTACATTCATGACTTTGTGTTACTACGAATATTTTAATGAAGGGGTTGCATGTATAATAATGTCTTGGGATATAATTTATAAATAAGGCATAGAGTGGAACTATATTTATATAGTGGTATTAAATATAGTTAATGGTAACTTTGGACTTGTCAAGAGTTGACAGAAAAGCCCAATGCCTATTGGAGCTAGTGTTTTATTGGTCCCTTTTGATCCCACTCCAAGCCATACACAAGAGCCCAATTGGAATGGCCCAAAAGGCTAGCCCAATTAGATAATTAGTTATATACAAGGAGAGAAACATACAGAATTTCCAAGAGGGTTTTGCATGAGAACTTTTCATAAGTGTTTTTATACAAGGAATGAAATGGTTTGTATGAGAGTATTGGACACTCTCCTATTCTCTCTTTGATGAAAACTGATTGAGAGCCCACACATCTTGGGAATTAAGTGGAATTGGAGTGAAGATTAAAAGTCTTCCTAAGTGCTTCTGATCTTCGATTTTGAATTTCACCGCACCAAGGTACACTCTCTTATTCTCTAATTCTGAAACTTACATAGTACATGTTATCAATTGTGTATGAAGTAGATCCATTAATTTTTTCACTGCGCATGTTTTGTATGAGATACAAACAAGTATTTTCCTGTATTTTCCAACACCATCGAGCTTCTTTGATATGGAAATCTTTTGACAGCTCCTTGATAGCTACATCTCCCTGTTTTTAATTCTCGACAGCTCTCGATCTATCAAGGTTTATGAGATTCCTTTAAATAGGATTATCGCAATATCAGGTTCATTTCTCCTTGATCTTTCTCGACAAAATCAGTCTCTTCACCTCCCAAAACCTCTCTCACTCACTCCAAACCTCATCCCCACTTAGTTTTTGGTCTCAAAATCTTCTTCTCTAGTATGATGCTTTCTCACTCATTGATCATGCATTTCATATCTTTTAGCCTAACTTTTTAGGATTTTTGAAAACTTTTGGGGTTTTTCAAAATTGATGAAGTTTTTGTGAAATTTTTAGGATGGGTCTTGCTTAAATGATTTTAAATCATCATGCAATGCATCACATTTGCATTATAACAATGTTTCATGCATTTTAGATGTGTGTTTACCTTGTTGCAATGATTGTGTGCTGGTAGTTTTGGATTGGGCTGAGCCCATGATGTTTTTACCATTGCATATCACATGCTCATGCATTTTCATGCATACGTACCTTACATTCTCTATATTCTTATATATTGATTGTAATTGGTGCTTTCCTGTGTGTCTCTCTTTCTCCCTCTCTTCTTGTTTCGGTTAGTTGCTCTATGCCACCTAATCAAAAATCTACTCCTGTCCCAAAACCCTCTTCATTCTGGGGCATTTACCTCTTTTGATCCTACCCCTTCCCAAGTTTGGTTCCATGATGATAAAGCCTGCAAGGACTTTTCAGAGAACTTTTCTAGATGAGACATTCATTTGGAATGCTAAATCATTTTGTCGAACTTCTCCGACACCGACCTACCCACTATCATTCACAGTAGGGGTTGAGAGTCACTATGTGACATCTCGGTCACTTGTCCATCTGTGCTGATATAGGATTTCTACTCCAACATGCATGGATTTGATCTTTTAGTACCTCTCTTTGTCACTCACATTTGAGGTATGCACATCGTCGTCACTCTAGATATTATATCCAACGTGCCCTATGTCCCTAGGGTAGTGCATCCTGACTACCCTGGTTGTAATCGTCTTAAGACAGTGTCTAAAGACAAGCTTATGTCCTCTTTTTGTGAGCATCCCTCTGATTGGTGTGATCGTCAGTTCACTTTTTGTTCGACCTTTGCTAAAGGCCCTAGGTTTATTAAGATGGTTATGACTTTTGTTTTGCATCCTCTCTCACACTATAACTCCATTTCAGAGCCTCGTGCTCAAATTTTGTTTTCCCTCTTAGAGCATCTCACTATAGGCTTCCCCTTTCATTTCACTCTTTCCCTCATTGATGTCTATAGGGATACGGCGACCCTTAATAAGCTCGTCTTCCCTTCAGCTATCACGAGGATTCTACACTATTTTTCTGTCTCCTTTCCCATTTCCGACCACTTCCATGTCATGTGTGCCATAGATGCCGCTACCGTTAAATGGAGCGAAGTGCAGCTACGTTTGAGGTGGCCCAGGACAACGATTCCTCCAGCTTCTACAACTCTATCCACATCCACTCCCTCTTCTTCTATTAGTGGTGTGACTCTCGAGGACATTATGGCATAGCTTATGCGCATGGATGCTTGCCTTGACACTCTCTGTGATGAGTTGTGTCAGGTGAACACCCATGTTGGTTGTATTGGATGATGATAGGCTATCACGGGTGGCTTCGTTGCTTCTCCTCCTCCTACTCCAGAGGCTTATGAGGATGAGGACAATGATGCTGATGCTAATGCTACTAATGTTGAGGATGATAGTGCTAACTCTTCTAGTGCTGATGAGATGTCTACTTGATGTACTTACCCTTTGTCACTCGTGACAAAAAAGGGGAGTAGTTTTGGATATGAAATTAGTCATACTCATAGGGGGAGGGTTAGTATAGGAGATTTTTGTTAGGGGGTGTGTTTATATTTTTCGAGGGATAGTGATGACTTATGTATCTTTTTCTTTTCATTCTATTTTAGATACATTGTTCATGTACCTTAGATCTTGTGATCATGTTGTGATAGAAAACCTTGTACTTGTTGATATATATACATTTGAGGTTGTTATTATAGTTCTTTCATCTATCTTTACATATGTTGTGTCTTTATGCAATCTTTTATTTCTGTTTCACACTAAGATGCCTTGATGGGTTTTATTTAAATTGTTTCAAAAATATAGGTTGTCAAAGTCTCTCTTGCCATAAACTCTCTTCTTGCAAAGTTTTTCAAGAGTTTGTATTAGGATAGATTTTACAATACTTAACAAGTGAGTATGAGTTGAGTGATTTATGACTTCTATTTTATGTTCATTTGTTTGATGTGGTTTTGTCACAGATTACCTAAGGGGGATATTGTTACGACATATGTGATTCATGTTAGAAACATATGTTAAAATTTTATGTAATTGACTAATCCTTTGACAAAACGCACTTTACTTGTAATTGAGTAGATCTAGGATGTGTTTAATACTTCAAGGAACAAAGGTTCAAGTCCAAGTACTGAAGTCATGCAAATCTGTCCAAGATTCAAGTATTAAAGTGCAGGATTTTAAAACTCAACAACTAGTATCTATCAAGGTTTAGAAGAGCTATTTCAGCCCGAGGCTCGATAGCTGCTCTATAGATAGGGTATCTGTCGAGATTTATGAAGTTCAGTTTTTTAGAGCTGATTTTCATCCAATCTGTGAATGTATGTTTGGCCTTTCTTTTCTCACAACCCTAAACATATATAAGGATTATTTTAAGGGCCATCACAAGTTACACAGTTGTACAAGAGCACAATTACACAAGTGTGAAGAAAAGTGTGACCGGAAACCTAGTTTGCCCTAGTTCTTCTTTCTCTTGAAGAAACTGCTGTGTTTGTACACCATAGGGTTTTGTGACCAAGAAACTTCATGATCTTTATCATGTGATGAACAAAAGAAATTTGAAGTTAACATCCTTCTTAAGTTGGTGATCAAGTCGCGTACTAGGATCCACACATCTTTTGGTTAGTCACGTATTGGGAGCTGTGCAATACAAGGAGAGATTATCACTACAGAACATGTCCAATTGTGTATTGGGGTAAGGGTTCAACTGTAGATTGGTTTAAGGTACTGGGATTCTTTTACTTTTACCCACTTGTTTTGATAACAGTGGATTCTCGGCAGTGGTGACCTTAAATTCACCCAATAGGGTTTTGTCTCGAAGGTTTTTTTCATTCGTAAACAAATCACCGTGTCAACCTTTATTTTCTACTGCATTATATTTTAGTTGGTGATTTGTTTATGCTACCACGTTCATTGCATGTTAAATTGATTAATTAATAAACTTAGGTAATTAATCAATTAATTCATCACAAGGGGTCAATACAATTTTGGTCTATCACATACGTACCTTCATTTATCTTTATATTGATATTGATTGTGTTAGTGCTTTTCTGTGTGTCTCTCTTTCTTCCTCTTTCCTTCTTTCGGTTAGTTGCTCTATGGCACCTAAAGGATAATCTACTCCGTCCTGAAATCATTTTCGTTCCAGGGCATCCTCCTCTTCTGATTCTACCCCCTCCCATATTCGGTTCCATGATGATAAAGCCCGCAAGGACTTTTCAGAGAACCTTTCTAGACGTGGCATTCATTCGGAATGCCAAGTCATTTTATCGGACTTCTTCGATACTGACCTACCCACTGTCATTCACCAGTAGGGGTTGGGAGTCACTATGTGGCGTCCTGGTCACTTGTCCTTCCAAGATCATACAGGAGTTTTACTCCAATGTGCACGGATTTGATTATTCATTTCCTCTCTTTGTCACTCACATTCAAGGTACGCATATTGTGGTCACTCCAGATATTGTATCCGAGGTGCTCCATGTCTCGAGGGTATCGCATCTTAACTACCCCGACTGTGTCCAAAGACAAGCTCATGAGCGTCCCTCTGATTGGGGTGATTGTCAGTACAATCCTTGCTCGGCCTTTGCTAAAGGTCCGAGATTCATTAACATGGTGATGACTTTTAATCTACATCCATTGTCTCACTATAACTCTATCACAAAGCCTTGTTCTTGATTTTTGCTTTCCCTTATAGAGCATCTTTCTATAGACTTCCCCTTTCATTTCATTCTTTCCCTCATAGATGTATATAGGGATACGGCGACTCATGATAAGCTCATCTTTCCTTCGGCTATCACGCAAATCATTTGCCATTTTTCTATCTCCTATCCCGCGTTTAACCATTTCTCTGTCATGTGTGCCATAGAGACCACTACCTTTAAACAGAGCATGGCGCAGCTTCGATTGAGACAGCCCGGGATGGCGATTCCTTCAGCTTCTGCCGCTCCATCCACCTCTGCTCCCTCTTCCTCCACAGGTAGGGTGACTCTCAAAGACAACATGGCACAACTTGTGCGCATGGATGCTCGCCTTGACACTCTTAGTAATGAGTTGTGTCAGGTAAACACCTGTGTTGGTCGTATCACACGTCGACAAGCTGTCATGGGTGGTTTCGTTGCTTCCTCTCCATCTCCATCGGCTTTAGAGGATGAGAGTGATGATGGCTCCGTCAATGATGATGGCTCCGGCAGTGATGATCTTGATAAGGACGATAGTGCTAGTTCGCTTAGTGATGATGAGATGTCTACTTAATGTACTTATCCTTTGTCACTTGTGACAAAAAGGGGAAGTAGTTTTGGATATGAGAGTAGTCATACTCATAGGGGGAAGATTAGTATAGGAGATTTTTGTTAGGGGGAGTATTTATATTTTGGAAGGATGTAGTGAGGAATTCTGTATCTTTTTCTTTTCTTTCTCTTTTAGATACATTGTTCATGTACCTTTGATCTTGTGATCACTTTGTGACAATAAACCTTGTACTTGTTGATGATAAATATACATTTGAGGTTGTTATTACAGTTCTTTCACCTATCTCTTCATTTGTTGTTTTTTTTCTCTTTTTATGCACATGCTTCTTATATATTGTATGCAATCTTTTATTTTTGTATCACACTATGATGCCTTGATGAGTTCTGTTTAAAGTGTTTTAGAAATGCAAGTTGTAAAAGTCTTCCTTGCCATGAACTCTCTTCTTGCAAAGTTTTTCAAGAGTTTGTGTTAAGATATATTTTATTGTATTCAACAAGGGAGTATGAGTTGAGTGATTTATGACTTCTCTCATATATTCATTTGTTTGTTGTGGTTTTGTCACAGATTGCCAAAATGGGAGATTGTTAGGACATATGTGATTCATGTTAGGAACATATGTCAACATTTTATGTAATTGGCTAATCCTTTGACAAAACACACTTTACTTGTATTTGGGTAGATCTATGATGTGTTTAATGCTTCAAGAAACAAGGTTTCAAGTTCAGGTGTTAAAGCCATGCAAGTCTGTCCAAGAAACAAGTGAAGAAGTGTTGTTCATTAAAGCTTGATAGCTAGCTCGATAGCTACTATCTATCGAGGTTTAAAAAGCTATTTCAAACTGAGTCTCGACAGCTACTCGATAGATGGGGTATTTGTTGAGGTTTATGAAAAACATATTTTCGGTTCTAATTTTTATCCAATCCATGAATGTATGTTTGGACTTTCTTTTCTCACAACCCTAAACATATATAAGGATTATTTTAAGGGTTGTCACAGGTTGCACAATTGCACAAGTGTGAAAAAAAGTGTGACCGGAAACCTAGTTTGCCCTAGTTCATCTTGAAGAAACTGTTGTGTTTGTACATTGTAGGGTTTTGTGACCAAGCAACTTCGTGATCTTCATCGTGTGATAAACTAAAGAACTTTGCAGTCAACATCCTTCTCAAGTTGGTGATAAAGTCGCGTACTGGGATTCGCGCATCTATTGATTAGTCACGTACTAGGAGCCGTGCAATACAAGGAGAGATTGTCACTACAGAACAAGTCCAATTGGGTATTGGGGTAAGGGTTCAACAGTTGGTTGGTATAAGGTACTGAGATTCTTTTACTTGTAATTGCTTTTTTTAATAATAGTGAATTCTTTGGAATGGTGACCTTAAAATCACCCAGTGGGGTTTTTGCCTCGGAGGTTTTATCCATTCGTAAACAAATTACCACGTCAACTTTATTTTCTACTTCATTATACTTTAGTTGGTGATTTATTTGTGGCACCACGTACATTGCATGTTAATTTGATTAATTAATAAACTTGGGTAATTAATCAATTAATTAATCACAAGGGGTCAATACATTCTTGGCCTATCACTGTAAATCCTAGAAAACAAGTTTTGTGTTGCATATTTATTTTTATTCGTGTAATGAATTACCATTGAGTTTTGAGATTGGAAAGCATCAATCTGAAATCCAAGTGATTATTATCTATTAGAACTAGATAGGTTCAATGGTATAAACGTTGTATCTATTTTTTTTTCATTACATGTATGACTCAAGGACTTTGTTTTTTCTAATTTTAAATTATTCACATATAGTATTTTACAATATGCCAATGTGGACCAATGGGTAATTCAACTAAAGTACATGCCAGGACACTCTTAAAATGTTTGTAAAATTTGATTTTGATTTTGTTATTTATCAAGTGCTCATTTGAGTATTTATGTTTGTTTCCTGAATTTTAAAAAAAAAAAATTCTTAATTATTTGGAAAATAATTTGTGACTGTATGGTGGCTCATATGACAAACATGCCCCATCTTGATATTTGTACAATTTTTAATAGTGAATTTCTTTAGGGACCATTTTTTGTGGGTCAATATATTTGGCATGAAAACACAAATGATCCTTATGTTTTGGAGACCATAACTTTTTTACAATAAATTAAGGGGATAAATGTGTTGCATGTAAGTTTGCAATTATTTCATAAAGTTTATTGTTACATATGAGATTCGGATCATTGATGTGAGTAATTTATTTAAGTGCATTATAGGTTTCATTGCACTTATCATGTATTGAAATGTTATTTCATTTCATTTTTGAGTGCATACTGTCATGATCAATATTAGGATTAGTTGATCTTATGATGCCATATGAAGTAATGAATGTCAAAATGACTTGGGAGTGGCCATAGCATCTTAAGCCATGATGATAATCACATCAAAAAAAATTTACGAGACTTCATTAGAAATAAAGGCATCTAAGTGGCAATTAATTTATGAAGATAATGACTTGGCCCCATAGGGAGGTTATTATTTTTATAAATTATTTGGAATAAGATGGTGAATTGGGAATTGAGAATATAATTTTCTTAGGCCCATAGGTATGGAAAATTTTATTCTTATTGTTTATATTTACTAGTCTTATTAATATAGTGTTATAGTAAACTCATGTGTGATGCACCTTTGCCCATAGGAAAGTTAGAATTTACTACTAAATTGACATTGGTTAATTTAGAATTAAAGTTTAAGTTTTATAGCATCAAAGTTTATTTTTTTGGGAGTCTGTGGATCTATGTTTTGTTACTCATGTGTGTGAACCACCTATCTCATTCAATAAAATATATGTCAAATGAAAAACTGAGTATTGAGGGCAAGAGTAATCTAATTGCTCAAGAGTAAGAGCATAGGAATTTATTCCTATAATGTTAAAAGTTTTGTGAAAGCTATTAATATCAATTTACAAAATCCATGAAGGTTTGACTCCCAATAAAAGTTATACTTTGCAAAAGTTAGGCATATAGATATCCCACTAATGGTATATAAAGGTTCACCATCGTTGTTGCCTCATTGGCTGTACTGGACACATTGTTGATCAGTGTATGTACCTTAAGTTCAGTGGAAGTAAATGTATTTCCTTATGCCTAAATATGAATGGCATACTACTTGGAAGTAGTGATTTGGTTTTTTCATGTAAGACATCTTGTATGCTATGAAGTTATAACACAAGCATTATGGATAGGTCTTAAGGCTGTCGATTTTATAATGAAACCTTTAAAGATTTTTTAACGATAACTTGGCTATAATTTTCTTCTCTAAGGATAATGATTGTGAAAGCTGAAATAAACATATCGACCTAAATTAACTCAATCTTAGAGAGAATTTTAAGAAACTAATAGTGTCTGTTGAGTTAAAATTATTGAGTTAATATATGTCAATTTCTTAACTAAAGATTTTTCGGCAAAACACTATAAAAGTCTTTTGGACATATGGAATTTGTTAGCTCATTTGGTGTTTCATTTATTTCTAATTACTCTATGTTCTGGATACATATTTGGTTATTTTTTGGAGAAGAAAATATATGATTTTTATTTTGTGCACATAAAGTATATGTATTAAGTTAGATATATCTATGGAGATACATAAAGATGACATGTCCGTGGGGATGTATAAAAGAGGACCCAAATGGCTAATAGGTAGTCCATTCATAAAGAATTAACGGCTCATAAAGTACTCATGTAAGGATTAACATACATTACAATACATGGAAGGAGTACTTATTATAATTGAGGGTATTACCACCATGATTCATGTATTGATTCTTTATTTGAGCGGGGGCATTTCACAACTAGTTGACATGGGTAATGTCATGGTCATATTAAAGTGAATATCACTTATCAAGTTACTTAAATGTCATGCGGGCCAAGTGGGAGAATGTAAGATTTTAAAAAGACTTTTATGTGGCCCACATTTAAATGATAAATGAAAACTCATATCTTAAGGATTTTATTTGTGAAAAACGTTATTGTGAATAACAATTTTTATGTAACTCTCAATTGGTATAACCTCTTTGGATAATAAACACCTTGAAGTTACAAGTTTTAAACTCCTTGATGGAAGGAAAGTTATGGAATACATCCTAATTTAAAAGGGTCCCTAGTCTAACCTATATATATAGCCTGTCTCCATCAAAGGGAAACATGTGAGGTCAATGCCATAGACTAGAAGACATCTTTTATGGATGCACTATCATATAGTGCATCTTCTATTTCCTATACACTTAGACAATTATTTTTGAAGGTATGTGTCAGGGTCATATTTTCTATGTATTGGCTTATCCTTTGACAAAATGCATTTTACTTGTAATTAGGTAGATCTAAGTTAAGTTTAATGTATCAAGAAGTATGTTTCTCAAACATAACAAGTGGTATCATTAAAGACATGAAGATTGATCCAAGAAACAAGTGTAGAAAAGTTGTTTCATTAAAGCTTGACACTAGGCTCGACACTTAGCATCTATTGAGGATTAATGAAGAAGCTCAACACAAGCTCAATCTATCGAGATTTACGATTTTAGAATTCTTAGATCTGAAATTCAACCCATGATGACTTGGATGATTAGGGTTTCTCTCTATACTACCCTAGACCATATAAAAGGCTTATTTTAAAGTCATCAAAGATATAGAGACTCAATTAGAGATCTTATACGCTCTGTGAGAAGCTACTGTGCTTTGTACGCCTTAGGGTTTTTTAACCAAGTGCTTCCTAACCTTCAACGTGCTTTGAAGTAACGAACTTTGTAACCAATAACAATCAATTAGTTTCTAGTGTTAGTCACATACTGGGATACGTGCATGCAAAGAAGCCTTCTAGAAGATCAAGTCCAATTGGGAATTGGAGTAAAGGTTCAACTATAGGTTCATATTTTGGGATAGTCCAAGGTAGTGGAAAGATTACTTATACTTGTAACCGCTTGATTCTTGATTAGTGGATTCTTAGGAGTAGGGACCTAAAATTCACTCGGTGGGGTTTTTGCCTTGCGAGAGGTTTTCCCCCATTCTTCAATAAATCACCGTGTTCATTTAATTTCTGTTGCACTTAGTTTATTTGGTGAATTATTGGTATCTACACTATTTGCATGTAATTTAACCGAATTAACCAACTTGGGTAATTGAATTAATTAATTAGGGTCAATCTATAACCCAACAAATGGTATCAGAGCGGGCACACTCTGTTTAGGTTTTAATCTATGATGTGTGATCCATTAACTCCTATTGTCATGGATACAAATTACATGAACAAATCTTTTTCTACTATTCTATCTTATGATACTAACATTGATTTTCTTTAATTTCTCAGGACATGTAAGTCTAACATTTACTTGAAATTGATAATTTTGTTGGCTGAAAAAGATTTCTGTGTGGATAATTTGTTAAGATCAGTTCAGATGACAGAACAGTTGATTCTCGAAAAATGCAAACTTCAAAGAAGATTAGACTATCTCGAAAGGTGCATTTGTAGGGTTGATGTTAGAAGAAAGATGAAGGCTTGGTTAAAATTATCTAGTAAAGGAAATAGAGAAAGAACCATACCATATGACCTACCTAATAAACATGAAGTATGTTTCATGATGCATACTGCCTTAAAGTGATAGACACCTCTCTGCTGTACCTTGATAGCGGATGTTCAAGACATATGATTGGAGACCATTCCATCTTGAACACCTTTGAAACAAAAAAAGGTGGCAATGTTACATTTGATGATGGAAGAAAATCTCAAATAAAAGGAGAAGAGATTATCTCCTTGCCAGGATTGCATGACATTGTGAATGTTTTATATGTAGAAGGGCTAAGAGTGAACCTATTGAGAATAAGTCAAATTTGTGATCAAGACTTCATGGTACTGTTCTCCAAAGGAAAATGTCTAGTACTAAATGAATTAGGCAAGCAACTCATTGGTGGGGTTCAAACTCTGGATAATTGTATGGTCTTGTTCAAGATGCTGAAATAGTTTGTAACAACATTCAGATACCTAATGAAGATTTATGGCATCAAAGGATGGGACATGAAAGCTACAAGCAACTGGCAATCGTGTCTAGGACAAAAGCTGTGTTAGGTCTTCGCAAACATGTCAAAGTTGATAATGTTGTATGTGGACCATGTTAACTTGGGAAACAATCAAGAGTGCATCATCATGCTACATTGACCATAGCCACTGCAAGACCACTTGAACTACTTTATATTGATCTCATGGGTCCTACTAGAACTGAATATCTATGGGGTAAGAGATATATCATGGTTGTGATAGATGATTTTACTAGATTCACATGGGACATTTTGTTGAGATCCAAGTCTGAAGCTCTTTATCAAATAGAGATCCTATGTAGAAGATTGCAGGATGAGAAAGGACTGATTGTAAATCACCTTTGAAGTGATCATGGAAGGGAGTTTGAAAACTCTCAACTAGAGCAATTCTACACTAAAGTTGGCATAACTCAAGAATTTTCAGCCCCTATTACTCCTCAACAAAATGGAGTAGTTGAAAGGAAGAATAGAGTCATTCAAGAGATGGCTAAAGCTATGGTGCACAACAAGGATGTTGCTAAAAATTTGTGGGACGAAGCTATGGACACTTCATTTCACATTGTGAACAGAGTATACTTCAAACCTGGAACAAAGAAAACTCCATATGAACTATGGAAAGGGAAAAAACCAAATGTGAGGTATTTCAAAATATTTGGTAGCACTTGCTTCATCTTAAAAGATAGAAAATGTGGGAAAATTTGACACACGTAGTGATGAAGGAATCTTTCTTGGCTACTCTTTCTCCACAGGGCTTATAAAGTATTTAACAAGAGAACAAGAAAAATAATGGAGACTGTAAATGTTGTGGTCAATGAAACCTCAACTCCTACCACACTAGAGGAGCTTAACCAACTACCAAAATTTGCTCTTCTTTCAGCACCTGAGAGTGACAAGATTGTGGAAGAACCTTCTCCTCCTACACTAACTGTTGCTCAACCATTGAACAACACTTCCATTGAAGTTACTCCAGATCCAGTCACTCCTCCTCTACCTATTGGTCCCATGGAAAGGGAGCATTCTTCAAGAGTTAAATTAAATCATCCTCCTGATCTTGAGAAAGAGGACAATTAATAAATATGTGGCTAAATTTGTGTCTTATTCTTGCTACATGTCTCATATTGAACCTACAAAGGTAGATGAAGCACTTCAAGATAAAAGCTAGGTGGATGCTATGCATGATGAACTTCATCAATTTCAGAGGAATGATGTTTGGACTCTTGTCCCAAGACTGAAAGGTGTTAACATCATCGGCACTAAATGGATCTTCCATAACAAAATTGATGAGGAAGGAACGTCATTCAAAATAAAGTCAAACTTATTACTTAAGGTTATACTCAAGTTGAAGGGGTAGATTTTAATGAGATGTTTGCACTAGTGGCTCATATTGAATCCAAACAAATTTTACTTGCTCTTGCTTGTCATCTCAAATTCAAGCAATATAAATGGATGTCAAGAGGGCATTCCTAAATGGGTTTCTCAATGAAGAAATCTATGTATCTCAACCTAAGGGATTTGTTGATCCATATCATCCTAATCATATGTTTTATCTAAAGAAGGCACTATATGGTTTGAAGCAAACACCAAGAGTATGGTATGATCGACTCATAGAATATTTAGTGGCTAATGGGCTTTTAAGAGGTCAAGCTGATAGAACCTTGTTCATCAAGAAGGAATATGGAGAGTTGATTGCAGCTTAAGTATATGTCGACGACATCATCTTTGGGTCTACAAAAGATGATCTTGCACACTCCTTTTCCAGCATGATGTAGATGGAATTTGAGATAAGCATGATAGGAGAGTTAAACTACTTCCTTGGACTTCAAATTCGGCAAAACAACTCAGGTATTTTCATCTCTCAATCTAAATATGCAAATAATCTTGTGAAGAGATTTGGTTTAGAGTCCGCTAGTTCTATTTGAACTCCTATGAGTCCAAATGTTAAGCTTACAGTCGATCTGTTAGTCAAAAGTATAGATCCTACCCTGTATAGACGCATGATAGGTAGTCTTCTTTATCTCATTGCTAGTAGACCTGACATTAGTTAAAGTGTTGGAGTTTGTGCTCAATATCAAGCTAATCCTAAAGAATCCCACGTTACTACTGTTAAGCATATTATCAAATATGTCAAATCAACTAGTAATTTTGGTGTTTGGTATGATAAGGATACTAATGATGTGTTGGCTAAATATATTGATGTTGACTAGACTGGTAATGCCCATGATCGTAAGAGCACATCTTGTGGGTGTTTTTACTTGGGAAATAATCTCTCTCGACTATAGAGGCGAAATTCATTACTGCAAGTAGCTGTTGCACTCAACTCCTTTGGATGCAAAAATTGCTTTTTGATTATTGTATTTGTCAAAAGCATCTCATCATATATTGTGACAATATCAGTGCCATCAACATCTCCAAAAATCCTGTTCAACACTCTTGTACTAAACATATTGAGATCAGACACCACTTCATTCTTGATTTAGTTAAAGATGGCATTTTCACTCTTGAGTTCATAAATACTAATGATCAAAAGACTGATCTCTTCACAAAACCTTTGGATGGTCGTAGATTTGAATTCTTGCGCCAAACAATTGGTGTAATCTCTTTAGAGTAATCCTCCTTCTCCTTCTTCATGCATTTGCATCTAGTTTTTGCTGCAATTTCTTATGTTTGTTTGTTTGTTTCTTTGTTTTTGCATTCAATAAAAAAAAAAATTTTAAAAAAGGAATTTCCAAAAAATACAAAAACAGTGTGATTTTTGTGTATAGTGGTACTTGTGTACCTTGAATGGCCATTGAAACAAGGTTTCTTAACTTTGTATCCTTTGTAGCTTGGATGAGCATCTTCATGCACAACTAAGCAATGTGACTTTGTGGCTCGTTGTGTGATTTGTATGATTTGGTTAATAATTTATTATTCATATCTTTATCACTGTTTTTCCAAGGGAAAGACTAAAAAATCCTAAGAGAAAGGCATCAATGACCATCTCACCACTAAAACTCGTCAATCATAAACTTCTATGTGAAATTCATTAAAGCCGTGCTCGGTAAGGTGTAGCACTTGCACAACAAGAAAAAGATGCTTGATTAAAATAAATGGGAAATTCTTTTCTCCCTTATATGCCCATGCATGATATGCTTCAATTTGCTCAAAAGAAATATATGCAAAGAATATGAAAAAGCAAAGAGAATCAAAATGCTTTTATATATGGTTGCAAGCGTGTTTCTAGGAGATGTGGGAGTTATATGATGTACCTCAAAGGTGATGGTCCCTATCAAACGGTTATCATTGTGTGTGAGTGTTCTACATTCACTTATGTCATTATTTTCATATGATGAGACACTTATGCTTTATTGCAAAAGTTTCACATACAACACGCAACTCTTTGCTACTCTTGTACAATGTGATTTGTCCATCACGAGGAATGCACATGGTAGTATAAGCTAACTAAACTATCCTACTTGTTTTTCAAAATAAAATTGGTTAGACTTGTTTAGTGTCTAGAGCTTTTGTTTTGTTTGAGTGCTTAACATGCTTCTATGATTGTTTGGTATGGTGTTTATCTTGTTTGCATTCATATGTGCTTCTTGATACTAGCTCAATAGTAGTCTTGACACTTGTTGATACCTTTTGACACATGTCACTTCTATTGAAGCTTTTCAAGGTTTTCTCGATACCTTCTCGACACATAGCCCGTTACATCAAGCCAAAATTCCAAACCTTCTATTTACTCGATACCTCCTTGACACAGAACTCGACATATCAAAATTTTTAGCCATTGACATCTCCTCGACACCTCTTGATACATCGAGCTTTTATTCTTAATACTAGCATGACCTGTCAATATGCCTAGTTCTATATATACTCGAAGGTCAACTCGGTTTCAGTTTCACTCAAACACTTTGATATCTCTCTCTTCTCTCTCAATCAAAACTTCCTTTCTTCACTAAAATCCTTCATCGCGTCTCTATTTTAACCTATTTCAAGCTGCAATTTGTTGGTATGTGGTCTAAATCTCTTCTTTCCTTCATTTCTCATGCATTTCATGCATTTAGACCTACGTTTTTCGAAATTTGGGGTTTTTATGTTTTTGCTAAAAATTTTGGGTTGGGCTTTGTTAATTTTTTTTCAAATGCTCATGCATTGCATTCTTAAGCATTGTATTCTAGTTTTCATGAATTCTAGGTTGTGTGCTTGATTAACTCTATGAGTACCTTATTTTGGAATTGTTTTTTGCCCATGATGCTCTTTTTTATATATGTCACATGGTCATGCATTCCTATGCATTGTTCTTTTCATATCTCCATCTTTCTAAGTGTGTGTCCTGCTATTTCTCTTTTCGTTAGTTTCCTTAATATGGCACCCAAGAAATCCATTCCCTCTAAGAATCCGATCTCACATCGTGGTTCTTCTTCTTCTTCTTTTTCTACTTCTATTCAAGATAGGTTATGTGATCCAGAATCCTAAAAGGATTTTAATGAGAACTTTTGTAACAAGGTGATTCATTTGGAATGCCTGGTCATCTTGTATGATTTCTCAGACACACCTCTACTCGGTGTGTTTAGCTCTCGAGGTTAGGAATCACTCTGTGAGAAACCTGTCAAATGTCCAAGCGTGTTTATATAGGAGTTCTACTCCAACATACATGCATTCGATACCTTTGTTCCTCAGTTTACTATGGTATTTAGAGGAGCACATATTGTAGTCACTCCAGAGTTCATTTTTGGTGTACTGCATGTCCCTAGGGTAACTCGTCCTAACTATCCTGGTTCTATTCGACTTAGCTCTCTATCTCGAGATAAGCTAGCCTCTCGCTTTTGTAAGCATCCCATATCTTGGGGTAATAATCTTAACTTTATTACCCATGACTTTGCTAAGGGTCCAAGGATCCTTAATATGGTGATGACCTTTGTTCTCACGCCACGGTCTCACTATAGCTCTATCACCGAGCCTTGTGCTCATTTTTCTTTTCTCTCTCTTGGAAGGTCTCTCTATAGGCTTTCCTTCACATATGATAGTGTCCATATTGGATATTTATCAAGACCTTGCTACATGTGATGAGCTAATTTTTCCTTCAGCTATCACACACATTCTCTCACATGCACACCTATTCCTTCTTCACCTTTATTTCCTATGATGGGTGCCATTAGTAAGGAAACTTTGGTACGAGCTTTGCTTAGCTGGTGGCTAAGGACAAGTGGCCTCGTTAGGAGTCTACTTCCGCTTAATAGGAAGAGACTAAGTTTTGAGCTGCTGAGGATACTTCCTATGCCTCTCGACCTTCTTCCTCATCTACTCCACCTTCTTCTTCTAGAGTAAAGGCGTCTTTTGCTACCATCTTGGATCAGCTTCAGCTCATTCCGAATGATTTTGGTACTCGTCTTGACCTTTTGTCTAATGAGATGTGTCAGATGAACACCAGGATTGGTTAGATTGCTTGACGATAGTCTCAACTTGGTGGCTTCGTTCCTTCTCCCAAGCGTAATCCTTCCTTGGAGTCTTTTGCTAGTGGAGAGGAGGATGGTGATGCTTTTGGCTCTTACTATGATGATGAGATGACACCTTCTCAGTGATTCACCCTTTGTTACTCGTGACAAAAAGGGGGAGTAGTTTTGATTATGTGAGTAGTCTTGTTGTTAGGTTGAGAGCTAGACTAGATATAGGGGAGAGTGTTTTTGAGATATGTAGTGAGGTTTTGGCTGTATAGTTCTCATTACATGTACACTTGGTTTTATAACCATTTTACATACATTATGCTTATTTGATATATATGATGATGATGTATGTTTTTCACTCATATCTCAAATGGGGAGATTGTTAGGGGTCATATTTTCTATTTATTGGCATATCCTTTAACAAAACGTACTTTAGTTGTAATTTGGTAGATCTAAGTTGTGTTTAATATATCTAGAAGTATGTTGCTCAAACATAACAATTGGTATCATTAAAGACATGAAGATTGATTCAAGAAACAAGTGAAGAAAAGTTGTTTCATTAAAACTCGACACTAGCATCTATCAAGAATTAATGAAGAAGCTTGACACAAGCTTGATCTATCAAGATTTACGATTTCAAAATTCTCAAATTTAAAATTCAGCCCATGATAACTTGGATGATTAGGGTTTCTCTCTCTACTACCCTAGACCATATAAAAGGCTTGTTTTAAAGTAATCAAAGATACTGAGACTCAATTAGAGAACTCATACACTCTGAAAAGCTACTGTGTTTTGTGCTCCTTAGGGTTTTGTAACCAAATCTTTCCTAATCTTCAACGTACTTTAAAGTGAAGAATTTTGCAGCCAATAACAATCTAAAAGCTGGTGGAGTAAGTCACGTACTAGGATCTGTGCATGCAAAAAAGTCTCCTACAAGATCAAATCCAATTAGGGATTAGAGTAAAGGTTCAACTATAAGTTGGTATTTTGGGATAGTCCAGGGTAGTAGTAAGATTCCTTATACTTGTAACCACTTAATTCTTGATTAATGGATTCTTGGGAGTGGTGACCTGAAATTCACCCAATGGGATTTTTGCCTTGCGGAGGTTTTCCTCATTCATCAACAAATCATCATTTTCATTTAATTTCTGATAGGCCAAAATTGTATTGACCCCCTTGTGATGAATTAATTGATTAATTACCCAAGCTTGTTAATTAATAAATTTAATATGCAATATACGTGGCAGCACAAAAAAATCACCAACTAAAATATAATCTAGCGGAAAATAAAAGTTGACCCGGTGATTTGTTTACAAATGGGGAAAACCTTCGAGGCAAAAACCCCACCAAGTGATTTTAAGGTCACCGCTCTTGAGAATCCACTATTATCAAAACAAGCGGTTACAAGTAAAAGAATCATAGTACCATATACCAACCTACAGTTGAACCCATACCCCAATACACAATTGGACTTGTTCTGTAGTTTCAATCTCTCCTTGTATTGCATGGCTCCCAGTATGTGACTAACCAAAAGATGCGCAAATCCCAGTACGCGACTTAATCATCAACTTGAGAAGGATGTTGGCTGTAAAGTTCTTCTATTCATCACATGATGAAGATCATGAAGTTACTTGGTCACAAAACCCTATGGTATACAAACACGGCAGCTTCTTCAAGAGAAAGAAGAACTAAGGCAAACTAGGTTTCCTGTCACACTTTTCTTCACACTTGTGCAATTGTGCTCTTGTGCAACTATGCAACCTGTGACGACCCTTAAAATAATCCTTATATATCTTTAGGGTTATGAGAAAATAAAGTCCAAACATACATTCACAGATTGGATGAAAATCAGCTCTAAAAAATTGAACTTCATAAATCTCGCCAAATACCCTATCTATCGAGTAGCTGTCGAGCCTTGGGCTGAAACAGCTCTTTTAAACCTCGTTAGATACTAGCTGTCGAGCTTTAAAATCTCACACTTCAATACTTGAATCTTGGACAAATTTGCATGGCTTCAATACTTGCACTTGAACCTTTTTTCCTTGAAGTATTGAACACATAGATCTACCCAATTACAAGTAAAGTGCGTTTTGTCAAAGGATTAGTCAATTACATAAAATGTTGATATATGTTTCTTACATGAATCACATATGTCCTAACAATTTGCCCATTTGGCAATCCATGACAAAACCACAACAAACAAATGAACATATAAGAGAAGTAATAAATCACTCAACTCATACTCACTTGTTATGTACAGTAAAATCTATCCTAACACAAACTCTTGAAAAACTTTGGAAGAAGAGAGTTCATAGCAAGACAGACTTTGACAACCCGTATATATGAAACACTTTAAACAAAACTCATTAAGGCATCTTAGTGTGAAACAGAAATAAAAGATTGCATACAAGATATAAGAAGCATGTGCATAAAGAGAGAAAAGAAACAACACATGTAAAGAGAGGTGAAAGAACTGTAATAACAACCTCAAATGTACATATATCAACAAGTACAAGGTTTACTATCACAGCATGATCACAAGATCTAAGGTACATGAACAATGTATCTAAAATAGAATGAAAAGAAAAAGATACATAAGTCCTCACTACATCCCTCAAAAAATATAAACACTCCCCCTAACAAAAATCTCCTTTACTAACCCTCCCCCTATGAGTATGACTACTCTCATATCCAAAACTACTCCCCCTTTTTGTCACGAGTGACTAAAGGTAAGTACATCAAGTAGACATCTCATCAGCTCTTAGCACCATCATCCTCAACATCAATAACATCAACATCACCATCATTGTCCTTATCCTTAGAAGCCTCTAGAGTAGGAAGAGGAGAAGCAACGAAGCCACCCATGATAGCCTGTCGTCGTGGAATACAACCAACACGAGTGTTCACCTGACACAACTCATCACTGAAAGTGTCAAGGCAAGAATCTATGTGCACAAGCTATGCCATGATGTCCTTGAGAGACACACTGCCCGTAGAAGAAGAAGGAGCGGATGTGGATGGAGCTCATAAAAAGAGGGACGCTTATAAAAAGAGGACAGAAGTTTGTCTTTAAACACGGTCTTAAATGTTAGGATTAGTGCCCTTAAATCCTATTGTATGATGCTATGTATGATATTATGTTTGACAATATGTATGACATGACGTATGACTTAATAATGTGTTTAATAAATTTGCTTTATTATTATCTAAAAATAATGCGACATGAATATTGGGACATTATCATATAGTCCATGAGATGCATTGTATGTGATTTATGTGATTTAGTCACAGAAGATGTAAATTACAAGTTCTTTGTAAACTCAAAATGCAGTTCGTAGTCGGTGATGAAATTGGGCATTTCATCTGCACGAAGACTATAATATATCAACTAAGATGATTTGTCTTGATCATGGAAATGGAGATTTCTAGTTGGCATATTGATATGTTTGAAGAGTTAAAACATATTGAACTAGACCGTGTGAGATTTATTATTCTTCCAACAACTATTAAATGAATAATAAACTTACGACTTATATTTGCATGAACTCTTAATCCTGAGAGAATAATGGACTTAATCATGAAGTGTAGGTTGCTTTGATATATCAGGAGTGAGATCTAAAATAACGGTCGAAACCTCAGTATGTTGGGCAACCACATTTAGTGTTGATAGAACATATATTCTCAAAATGGAATTCGTAGTCTCTTAACGGAGATACAAAACATTCCCTTGAGATAAGTTTAATGGGATTGTTATTCAGAGAGTTTGGCCTAACCACTTTAGTAAGGAGTTACTAAAGTGTGTGTATATATATATATATATATATATATATATATATATATATATATTTATTTATGGAAATGGATTTCATAAATATATAATGAATAACTTTAAAAGATTAAACCGGGTACTCAAGGATAAGATGCAATGATTTATAAAGTGATAGTCTTCTTTCATGACTTTGTATTACTACGAATATTTTATGAAGGGGTTTCATGTACAATAAAGTATTAGGATATAATTTATTAATAAGGCCTAGAGTGTAACTATATTTATATAGTGGTATTAAATATAGTTAATGGTAACTTTGGACTTGTCAAGAGTTGACAAAAAAGCCCAAAGCCCATTGGAGCTAGTGTCTTATTGGTCCCTTTTTGGTCCCACTCCAAGCTACACACTTAAACCCAATTGGAAAGGCCCAAAGGGCAGCCCAATTAAATGATCAGTTAGATACAAAGGGAGAAACATACAGAATTTTTGTAGAGTTTTTTGTAAGAACACTATTGTGAAGTGGTGTGAAAAAGTGTTAGACACTTTTTGACATTCTCCTTTGGAACTGATTGAGAGACCACATATCTTGGGCGTTAGTGGAATTTGAGTGAAGACTGAAAGTGTTCCCAAGTACTTCTGATCTTCGATTTTGAAATTCATCGCTCCAAGGTACACTCTCTTGTTCTCAAATTCTAAAACTTATATAGTATATGTTAACTTTTCTGAATGAAGTAGATCCATTTTTTTTCCGCTGCGCACATGCATATTTTTCCATCATTAAGATGATCACAACTAGGGTAGTTAGTATGCGCTACCCTAGGGACATGGAGCACGTCGGATACAATATCTGAAGTGACCACGGTACGCGTACCTCGAACGCGAGTGACAAAGAAAGGTACTAAAAAATCAAATCTATGCATGTTGGAGTAGAACTCCTATATAAGCACAGATGGACAAGTGACTGGGACGTCACACAGTGACTCTCAACCCCTACTGTGAATGACAGTGAGTAGGTTAATGTCAGAGAAGTCTGAAAAAATGACTTGGCATTTCGAATAAATGCCTCATCTAGAAAAGTCCTTCGAAAAGTCCTTGCGGGCTTTATCATTATGGAACCGAACATGGGAAGGGGTAGGAACAGAAGAGGTAGATGCCTTGGAATGAAGAGGATTCCGGGACGGAGTAGATTTTCGTTTAGGTGCCATAGAGCAACTAACCAAAACAAGAAGAGAGGGAGAAAGAGAGACACGCAGAAAAGCACCAATCACAATCAATATATAAGAATATAGAGAATGTAAGGTACATATGCATGAAAATACGTGAGCATGTGATATGCAATAGTAAAAACATCATGGACTCAGCCCAATCCAAAACTACCAGCACACAATCATTGCAACAAGGTAAGCACACATCTAAAATGCATGAAATATTGTTATAATACAAATGTGATGCAATGCATGATGATTTAAAATCATTTAAGCAAGACCCATCCCAAAAATTTCACAAAAACTTCATCAATTTTTAAAAAACCAAAAAAATTTCAAAAATCCCTAAAAGTTAGGTCAAAAGATATGAAATGCATGATTAATGAGTGAGAAAGCATCATACCAAAGAAGAAAGAAGATCTTGAGACCGAAAACTAAGTGGGGATGAGGTTTAGAGTGAGTGAGAGAGGTTTTGGGAGGTGAAGAGACTGATTCAGTCAAAAGAGATTGGGGTGAAATCAACCTAATATTATGAGGATCCAATTTATAGGAATCTCATAAACCTTGATAGATCGAGAGCTATCGAGAGCTGTCAAGAATTAAAAACAGGGAAATGTAGCTATCAATATAGCTATCAAGGAGTTGTCCAGAGATTTCCATATCAAAGAAGCTCAATGGATTGAGGAGCTATCGAGCATCTATCGAGGAGACAGAAACTTTCTCAATGGATCAAGGAGCTATCAAGAAGTTATCGAGATTGCGATAAAAAGCAGCTAAAGAGCCCGATCGATAGCCTAGCTATCGAGAGGTGTCGAGGAGCTTCGAGATTGCTTTAAAAATATTTTTTCAAGAAGAGAAAAACACAGACATGAATGCAATCAAACATGCAACTCAACCAAGGATCCAACCAATATTTTAAGCTCTCAAAATCATCTCTCAATCAAGAAAAATGGCATGCATTTAGATCCAAAACACACACACACACACACACACACACACACTAAACAAGTCTAACCAATTTTGTATTTCAAAAATAAGTTAAGGCAATTTAGTGAGTATACATTAACACAAGTAAACCTTGTGATGGCTAAATCACATTGTACCTACATATGTATCAAAAGTAGCAAAGAACGTTGCGTGTTGTGTGTGAAAAAACATCGCAAAATTGCATAAGTGTCTCTATGTTATGACGATTTGAGATATGAGTAAATCAATTTAACTCACACATGATCATAACTGCTTAATGGGGACTATAACCTTCGAGGTACATCCTATAACTCCCACATCTCCTAGATTACACTCTTGCAATCATGTTTTAAAGCATTTTGATTTATTTGCTTTAATTTTCTTTGCATATTTTTCTTTTATTAAGCGTATCATGCATGGGCATATAATAGAGAGAAAAGAAATACCAAATTATGTTAAGATTTTTGACATTGCACTTTTGCTATACCGAAGCATACAGATGTCATGTCATGATTGGTGGGCAACAATGGTGAGATGGTTATTTATGCCTTTCTCTTAGGATTTTCTAGTCTTTCCCGTCAAAAAGAGAGATACAAGTGTTAAGTACAAGAGATAACTTAATCTTACTCATCACAAACAAGAGCCAGAAAGCTCACTTGCTTAGTTGTGCATAGAGATGCTCATCTAATCTACAAGTGATAAAAAGTTTAGAAAACTTTGTTTCATTGGCCATTCAAGGTACACAAATACCAATGTACTCAAACACACATTGTTTTCGTATTTTTCTGATTTTTCAATTTTTATTTTTATTTTTATGAATGAAAGCAAAATAAAACAAAACTGAAAAACAAACAAACAAAAACATGTCAACCAAAACAATGCATAAAAAAACTAGACTGTCCCAAAATAAGAGAGAAAAACACCCAAGTAATACAAAAACAAAAATAAGAGAGGGAGAGAGAGAAAAAGTGACTAAATCACTTGGAGCCTTTTTCCTTCCACACCTTGGAAGAACCTTTCCTTTTGGCGAACCCTTGAACCAGTGGAGAGAAGGAAGAATTGCAACCATTCAATTTCGTAAGGAACATGAGGGCTTTGAGGAGATCTCTAAAAGGAGCAAGAGAGAATAGAAACTAACTCAAGTTTCCTAAAAAGACCATGTTGTTGCTCTGTTGAGTGGTTGCCACTTGTAGCAATTTGGTCGAGTGTGTCTAGCTGCTCCACAACAATGACAAAGATGCTGCTTCTTTTCTTTAGACTTTTGAGCATTACTCTTCTTAGCTCTAGGGTTTTTTATTTCTTTCTTAGAAAACTTAGGGGGTGCTCCTAAGATAGATTTACCCTTGTCTATGTTCTCACTAGCTATCAAATTTTTAGCATCATTATTCTCATATTCAATATTATTAGTAGGAGAAACGAAAACAGTAGTACTAGAAGAAGCAATATTAGGAGAAGAGAAATCATACCCTAAACCAATTCTATCGAAGGCAGATTTCTGCATGCTGAACATCTCATCAAGATTTGCACTTGAGGTCCTCTCCAACTAAGCTCTAACTTGGAACAATTCCGCCTCAAGCTTCTTAACCTTCTCAGTCAAGAAATTGGTTTTAAACCTTAATGCTCTAATGGTCTGATTTGCTTCATCAAACTTTGTGGAGAGTTATTCTCGCTCAAGCTCCACATCACTGAGCTTCTTGGTGGCGAACCTATACAACTTCTCATGCTTTAAGGAGACCTTATATAACTTTGCATAGGTTGTGTAGATGTCATCTTGCTCATCCATCTTCTCAAACTTAGATTCCACTAAGTTTTCTTCTTCATCCACATCTTCTACAATCCTCTCAGTAAGATTAACAGTGACGGCGAAGGCATTTAGGATTTCGTAATCTTCATTTCTAGAATCATCCTCAGGTTCGGTGTCACTCAAGGTAGCAGCAAGCGCTTTGCTTTTCGCAATGGACTTGAGATAAGTAGGGCACTCTTGTTTTATGTAACCGAAGCCTTGACACTCGAAACACTTGGGTCCTGAGAGAACAGTGTACTAACCACCATCTATAGCATCCTTCTTCCCTTTGTCTTTGCTCTTAGACTAAGAAGAACTTGATTGCCTACGGTCCTTGTCGAAGCCCTTTGCATTGGAATTTTTCATGAATTTCTTAAACTGTCGGGTGGTGTAGAACTTCATTTTAGAATCTTCATCGTCGGAAGACTCATCCGTGTCATTGCTTTTGGCCTTCAATGCCATGTTCTTGCCCTTGCTTGACTTCTCGATCCTAGATAAACCCAACTCATAGGTTTGCAGATTTCCAACTAGGTCTGTCAATGAAATTTCGTCAATATCCTTTAACTCCTCAATCGCGGTAATCTTAACATGGAATCTCTCGAGCAGAGATCTAAGCACCTTTCTCATTATCTTGGGTTCAAAAATGGTTTCCCCAAGATTAAAAGCTGAGTTTACTATGTCCTTGAGCCTGGCAAAGAACTCATCAAATGACTCATCCTCTTCTATCTTAATTTCTTCGAAACTAGTAGTGAGCATCTGAAATTTTGAATCCTTGACAGCCTTGGTTCCCGCATAGGTTGTCTAAAGAATGGTCCGTGCTTCCTTTGTAATTTCAGTGAAGGATATCTTCTTGAACTCCTCATTTGTGAATGCACTGAATGAAGCATTCAATGCCCTACTGTTGAAATTTTTCGCCTTGATCTTTGCATCATTCTAGTCTGCCGGCACTTCCTTCGGCTTGGTCTAGCCCTATCTCCACAACTTGCCACACTTTCTAATCTAGAGACTGCAAGAAAGCTTTCATGCGTACTTTCCAGTAGTTATAGTTAGTGTTATCAAATAAAATAGGTACAATGAAAGACTGCCCTCTATCCATGACAAACAGGGGTCAATAGATCACACAGTAAAGATTAAACCCTAATCAGAGTGTGCCTGCTCTGATACCTTCGATAGGCCAAAATTTTATTGACCCCTTTATGATGAATTAATTGATTAATTACCCAAGTTTATTAATTAATCAATTTAACATGCAATGTATGTGGCAGCATAAACAAATCACCAACTAAAATATGATGTGGTAGAAAATAAAAGTTGACACGATGATTTGTATACAAATGGGGAAAAACTCCGAGGCAAAAACCCCACCGGGTGATTTTAAGGTCACCACTCCCGAGAATCTACTATTATAAAACACAAGCGGTTACAAGTAAAGAAATTTCAGTACCTTATACTAACCTATAGTTGAACCCTTACCCCAATACACAACTGGACTTATTCTGTAGTGACAATCCCTCCTTGTATTGCATGGCTCACAGTACGTGACTAACCAAAAGATGCACGGATCCCAGTATGTGACTTGATCACCAACTTGAGAAGGATGTTGGCTACAAAGTTCTTCTATTCATCACACGATAAAGATCATGAAGTTGTTTGATCACAAAACTGTATGCTGTACAAACACAACAACTTCTTCAAAAGAAATAAGAATTAGGGCAAACTAGGTTTTCAGTTACACTTTTCTTCATACTTGTGCAATTGTGCTCTTGTGCAACTATGCAACCTGTGACGACCCTTAAAATAATCCTTATATATGTTTAGGATTGTGAGAAAAGAAAACTCAAACATACATTCACGAATTGGATGAAAATCAGCTCTGAAATAATGAACTTCATAAATCTCGACAAATACCCTATCTATCGAGCAGCTGTCGAGCCTTAGGCTAAAACAGCTCTTTATAACCTCGATAGATGCTAGCTGTCATGCTAGCTATCGAGCTTTAAAATCCCGCACTTCAATACTTGAATCTTGGACAGATTTGCTTGGCTTCAATACTTGGACTTGAACCTTTATTTCTTGAAGTATGAAACATATCCTAGATCTACCCAATTACAAATAGAGTGCATTTTGTCAAAGGATTAGCCAATTACGTAAAATTTTGACATATGTTTCTAACATGAATCACATATGTCCTTACAATTTTCATTGCACTTAGTTTATTTGGTGATTTGTTGTTGTCTCCACGATTTGCATGTAATTTGACCTTATTAATCAACTAAGGTAATTGAATTAATTAACCGGGTTCAATTTATTTTAACCTAACATGTTGATTAATTTGAACAATTCAAAAATCTTTTAAAAAAAACTTTACAAATTTATAAATAAATAAAAAATAAAAAAAAAACTAATTAGTACAAAAGGCTTTACATTTTTTTTTAAAAAAAACTTGCGTGGAACTTGGTATTTAAAGTATCAAGTTCCATTAGTTCAAAACGATTTCAAGGAACTCAACTTTGTAAAAATTGAGTTCCATCTGGCTTTTCTAGTGGGGAATGCCACATCAGTTGCATTCACCGTGGCAAAAATCACGCGAAATTTGATCATATGAAAATGAAGTTTTACATAGAACTCAAGTTCTAGAAACTCAAGTTCCAAAACAAGGACATTCCCCCGAATAGCTTATAACAGGGGCAAATTGCTATTTTTTTTCCCAAATTAGGGGCTTTTTCCCATTTTTGCCCTAGAAGGGGGGCGGGAGTTATATGTATTAGGAAGTCATAACACAGATCAAATTGTGAGAGACCGCACCCTCGGCCTGTTTTTTATGGTGTTAGGCCAAACCCACATGAATAAGTGGAGTTGTATTATTGCCTTTCAAAATGGAGGTTCGATTGATTATATTGTCCCCTTTAGATTAAGGGTTTTATAATGGAATCGCTACTTATTTAATTGTTGGAATAAATAAGAAAACCCAGTTTCAAAAAGCTAAACCAAACTCACCCTTTGTCAAACTACAAAAACATGAGAAAGAGAGGAGGTGGGACATCAACTTTTTGCATGGTTTGTTTAATCCCTACGAGGCTGAGTTGATATTAAGTATCCCTTTAAGTCATGCCCTAATTAAGGATAAAATGGTCTGCGCCTTTCAATTCAACGGGTGTCTATACAATAAAGTCAGGCTCCAAGTTCCTTGCTAAGGAAAATGTTATGATCCCTCTTGCTAATAACCAATCCCAAGATGATCAGGGGGCTATCCAAACAAAGTCAGGAATTTTTGGTGGTGTTCTTATCTAAACACAATCTCAGCCAAGCGAAATCTATGGAGAAGGAAAATTTTACCTTACGCCATCTATGAACTGTTTGAAAAACTGGTTTTGTATCTCATACAAAACACATAGCGGAAGCAACAAATAAGGATCTATTTCATTCATGATTGATAACGTGCACTATGTAAATTTCAGAATTTAAGAACAAGATAACGGACCTTGATGTGGAGAAATTCAAAACAAAGATTAGAAGCACTTGGGAACACTTTTAATCTTCACTCCAATTCCACTTTACGCCCAAGAAGTGTGGTCTCTCAATCAGTTTCCAAGGGAGAATGATAGAGTGTCTCACTCTCACATACACATCATTTCACAATGATGTCTCTCTCTAATTCTTTTTCTAAATAAAAATTTTTGTATGTTTCTACCTTTATAACTAACTGATTTTCTAATTGGGCTGGCCTATTGGGCCTTTCCAATTAGGCCTTTCCAATTGGGCTTTAGTGTGTGGCTTGGAGTGGGACCAAAATGGACCAATAAGACACTAGCTCCAATGGGCCTTGGGCTTTTCCGTCAACTCTTGATAAGTCCAAAGTTACAATTAATTATAATTAATACCACTATATAAATGTAATTGCACTCTAAGCCTTATTAACAAATTATATCCCAAGAATTTATTATACATGTAACCCCTTCATAAAATATTAATAGTAATACAAAGTCATAAATATAGACTGCTACTTTGTAAATTACTACATCTTATCATTGAGTACCCAGTTTAATCCTTTAAGATTATTCATCATATATTTATGAAATCCTATTTCATAAATATATACTTTAGTAACTTCTTACTAAAGTGGTTAGGCCTAACACTCTGAACAACCAAACCCATTAAACTTATCTCAAGGGAATATTTTATATATCCGTTAAGAGATTATGAATTCCATCTTGAGAATATATGTTCCATGAACACTAAATGTGGTTGCCCAACATACTGAGGTTTTGACCATTACTTTAGATCTCACTCCTGATATATCAAAGCAACCTACACTTCATGATCAGGTCCATTATCCTCTCAGGATTAAGAGTTCATGCAAATAGAAGTCGTGAGATTTATTATTCATTTGAAAGTCGTTACGAGAATAATAAATCTCACAGCGGTCTAGTTCAATATGTCTTAACTCTTAAAATATATCAACTAGAAGTCTTCACTTCCATGATCAAGACAAATCATCTTAGTTGATACGTTATAGTCTTCGTAGATGAAATGCCCAATTTCATCACCAACTATGAACTATTAATTTTAAGTTTACAAAGAACTTGTGATTTATATCTTCTGTGACTAAATCACATAAATCACATAATATGCATCTCATGGACTATATGATAATGTCTCAATATTCATGTTACCATTATTTTAGATAATAATAAAACAACTTTATTAATCACAATATTAAGTCATACATAATGTCATACATAGCATCATACAATAAGATTTAAGGGCACACATCCTAACATGAACATTGTAAGATGTGCTCAGAAACCGTATCTCATGCATTATGGGAAGGTTCAAAACTCTCGAATATTTGGGATTCGATTCCAATATTTTCATTTCAGTAGTCATGCTCTTTTCCTTTCTTCAGGGACCTGGTTCTCTATGTGCATCAGGAATGGGAAAATCTGGAATTGATGGCTATGGTCATGTGGACGATATGTTATTGAAGAAACCAACTCATAATTAGTTCCAAGGAGTTTCTTTTCATGCATGTGATCCCTCAAGCCAGGACGGAGCCAGGCCTCCAAGTTACGGGGGGCTGAAGTATAAAAAAAAATTATTATGAAACTCCAATTTTTTTTTTGTTTGAATATTATGAAACTCCAATTAGTATTGATAAATTAAGGTAGTCAATTTGATTAAAAAAATAAAATATTTCTGTACCAGTTAATACCAGTATGTCGTTTTGGAATTACCATTACTTTAATATATATATATATATATATATATATATATATATATTACACATTATATAATATTAATATATTAACCTAATATATAGTAATATAAAAATATCTTATATTTGAAATAGAATTATATTATCTTTACTTGAGTTTTCTATTTCCCACCCACAAAACCACCTATAAGCCAGGTTTTTTGTTTTTGTTTTCATCTGATTTATTCTCCTCCACTCATTCCTTATCTTCTAGACCTTTCTTTTTCTTTTCTTTTTCTTTTTCTCTAACTTTTTCATATCCACACAATTAATCATTTTTATTTCCCCCTCTCCTTCTTCAGCTTGTTTCTCTTTCTTCATTTCATTTTCTTCATTTTTCTTTATTTCATCCACTGTAAACCCTCTCTCTCTCTCTCTCTCTCTCTCTCTCTCTCTCTCTCTCTCTCTCTCAAGTGTCCTTCAAAACATCAATTATGCACGTATATGTATGCTCAATTTGCTATTATGCTGTGTTGTAACAACTCTACCTCTTTGCCTTTCTTTTCAGTTCAGTGTCTCTTACTCTATCTCAATAAGAGATTTTTTTTTTCCTTTGGGAATTTGATGGAGGGATCGAAACCTTAAATTTTAAGATTAGTTTTGATTCAAAATTTTAAAGGGTTAGGCTCTTTTTAATTTGGTAAAATTGGTAGATTGGGCTTTATTACTTTTGTAACTTTGCTATTGGTGATTTTGTTATTAGGCTTTTTTTTTTTTTGGAGCTTGCTATTTTTAAGGGAGCCTATGTGTAATTTTATTGAACAAAAATGTTAAATTAGTACCTATATATATATATATATATACACACACACTATTTTTTTTTTTTTCAAATTCTAAGGGGGGCCATTGCCCCCCAAAGCCAAAGCATGGCTCCGTCCCTGCCTTTAGCCACTTAAGCACTTGCTAATTTTCTTCATACTGATCCTGTCACCCCAGCCCAATCTTTTGTCCACACAAGCACACGGGTCCACTAGTCTCCTCCTCTTGAGGTTTAATCAAGATCAATTTCAATGGGGCAACCTTTCAAGATTTAGGCAAAGCTAGTTTGGGAGTGGTAATCTGAGAGCGTTAGGGCCAAGTTATTGTCTCACTCTCATAATAGACCTCTCTACCTTTCTCATCAAACATCATCGAGGTCGTGGCTACTGCAAGGATTATCTCATTTTCCTAGGAAGTCGGCTTCACTTCTTTTATCCTTGAAGATGATTCTGAAACTATGATTAAAACTTGATGAAGCAAGATTTCACATCATCAGTCGATGGACGACTTGGAACTCGTCAATATGTACCTTGTTAGTACGATGGACCACCTAACCCTCCGATGATTAAGTTAGCTTAAACTCTTTAGAAATCTGTAATCTGTAGAGTAATTTGTGTGTTCGTACAACCTGCCCTACTTACTCGTCTCTCCTGGCTTTATAGCCTCTGTGTAAGTAAATGCTTAATCTACTTGCCTTTCTAATGTTGTACCACAGCTGGAGGATTTATGGCCTAATAATGACCATTTATCCTCAGCCCTTTAACATTTGTAACGACCATTACATGCGCATAATTAGATGGCAGTAACGGCTCCGTGCTCATTTATCATTTAGACATTAAATGTTGTCTGCGTTTACGCTCGTCCATACTTTTACTCGTCATTAACATGGACGGTTTGCAATATGGACAAGCGTTTTATCGCTATCCATCAATTATGGTTGAGCTGGAGGCTTAAATGCTCATTTAATAACCATTTAACTTCCCCATTCAATGTTCTATAACAGCTGTGTAATGATCAGCTTGAGATAGTTGTAATAGCTGTGAGCTGGTGGGTGAAAAGGCTATATGTCCGTTACACTTGCATCATTTAAGTGAGGAATTTATATCTAAGCATTAATGTGTGATTACGATCGTCCTTAGTAATGACGGTCATCCTTAGTAATGACGATCACTTTATAGATGACCATTTTACACTACTGGTCAGTTGCCCCCTTTATTCCTTTGTCGTCCTTTGTTTGGATGAACATAGGAATGTGAAAGGTTTTTGGTGGTTCAATCTCCCTTCGTGTCCCATGATTCTCATCCTATCACATTTAATGCGAGGTGACTTTCTTGTCAAGTGATTGACACGTGCCTTCTCTTCATTGGTTGAGCGTGCAAAGTTTTCTTGAGCTTTCCGCACGCCTTGATTTTTGTTTTCCTTTTTTAGAAAAACTACTCGTTGGTTTTTAACCATGCGAATTTAATCATATGACTTACTCTCACTTTGAGAATTTGATCATCATTATGATTGTGCTCGTCAGTTTTTAACCATGCGAATATAATCATATGACTTACTCTCACTTTGAGAATTTGATCGTCATTATGATTGTGTTCGTTAGTTTTTAACCCTATGAATTTAATCATATGACTTACCCTCACTTTGAGAATTTGATAGTCATTATAATTGTACTCGTCGGGTTTTACCATGCGAATTTAATCATATGACTAACTCTCACTTTGAGAATTTGATTGTCATTATGATTGTACTCGTCCAAATTGAATTTTATGTGACAATTTTACTCTTATTGAGATTTTTATCATCTACTTGGTTTTACTCATTGGACTTCCAATGAAGGGCTTTCTTTTTCTTTTCTTTTCTTTTTTATGGCAAATAATTCTTTCAGCTCTTTCAAGAGAATGACATTTATTCATGTGGGGAAAAATTCCCCCTTATTCATTCCTGCTTAGAAAACAGTTTGATGAAAGAAAATTGTAAACGTCATCTAACTAGCAATAATACCTCTTGAAGTGCTCTACATTCCATGGATGAGGTAACTGTTTGTCGTTGAGTGATTTGGAGTAACAAGTTCCTCTTCTGGAATACTTGTCAATCTTGTATAAGCCTGCGTATTTTCATTGTCATTCTTTTGACTGGAGGAACAATCCTTCTTCTCCTTCTTTTTTTGTTGAAGCTTGTCAATTTCTTCCATCCTTCGCTTGCCATCTACTCCATTTGTCGTTAATGCATCCTCTCCGTTCATGTACTTCTGGGCTTTGAACAGGAAGTCTGTCATCGTAGTTGGCGGAGTCTTCCCTAGAGAGCAGACGAGATTAGGATTGCTCAACCCTACTTGGAAGGTCATCATTATCACCTAATCGTTTGCCTCATCAATTTCTAACACTGCTTTGTTGAAGCGTTTTATATAATCTCCCAAGGTTCCCCTTCCTATTGCTTCACAGTTAGTAGGTATGACGTGGACCTCTTATGGTGTCAGCCTTTGATGAAATGGCGGACAAAAGAGTTGCTTAGCTACTCAAAGTTCACGATAGATGTCACAAGCAACTTGCTAAACCACACCCTTACTGCTCCTCTGAGGGTTGCTAGGAATGATCTGCAAATTACCTCGTCTAGGGTGTGATGGAGGTTAAACATCATCTTGAATGCCCCTATGTGATCTATGGGATCCTTAGTGCCATCGTAAACCTCTAGCTGTGGGAGACAAAATTTGGGAGGCAAGGGGCATTCCAAAACGCTGGCAGCGAAGGGTGAGTTTGTCCTCTTGATCATGCCATCAAGATTTATCACTGTCTTTCCCTTCATGGCATTCTTGGCTTCGTCTAAGTCCTTACTCATGTTTTATCATTGAGATTGTTGCCATAAGTTGACTGTGCAGTGTGCGTCCAGTGGGCTTCGTTGTCATTGTCATTGCAATTACGCTGTGACTATGATGTATTTGTGCCCCTAGGACACATTCTTCACTTCAATTTTTCATTTTGTTTCTTCAATTCTTGCACATTGGCTATTAGTGCTTGGATTTGTTGAGCCATCACCACTAGGGTCCGGCAGCGTAGTTGTGGTTGAGTCCATCGGTTCTAAGGAACTTAGTAAATAGAGAATTCAACGGCTTATTGATTGATAGCCTGTCATCCCCACAGATGGCACCAAACTGATGAAGCAGGATTTCACCTCGTCAATACGATGGACGACTTGGTGATCCTGTACCAAAGAAAGCATTAAGCAGATAATGACACCGGTTTGGGGCCTACCAAGTACCCTTCGATACTTAAGTTAGCTTAAACTCTTTAGAAATATGTGATCTGTAGAGTAATTTGTGTGTCTGTACAACCTACTCTACTTGTCTCTCCTAGCTTTATATAGCCTTTGAGTAAGTATATGCTCAATCCACTGGCCTTTCTAACGTTGTACTGCAGCTGAAGGATTTATGGCCTAATAATGACCAGTTATCTTCAACCCTTTAATGTCTGTAATAGCCATTAAATGTGCATAATTAGACAACAGTTACGGCTCTATGCTTATTTATCATTTGGACACTAAATGCTATTTGAAACTAATGTGTTTACGCTAGTCCATACTTTTTCTCGTCATTTGTTAGGATGTGTGCCCTTAGATCCTATTGTATGATGCTATGTATGACATTATGTGTGACTTAATGTTGTGGTTAATAAAGTTGTTTTATTATTATCTAAAAATAATGGTAACATAAATATTGAGACATTATCATATAGTCCATAAGATGCATAATATGTGATTTATGTGATTTAGTCACAGAAGATATAAATCACAAATTCTTTGTAAATTCAGAATTTTAGTTCGTAGTCGGTGATGAAATTGGGAATTTCATCTACGAAGACTATAACATACCAACTAAGATGATTTGTCTTGATCATGGAAATGGAGATTTCTTGTTGGTATGTTGATATGCTTTAAGAGTTAAAACATATTGAACTGGACCGCTATGAGATTTATTATTCTCCTAACAACTGTCAAATGAATAATAAACTCACAACTTCTATTTATATGAACTCTTAATCCTGAGAGGATAATGGACATGATCATGAAGTGTAGGTTGCTTTGATATATCAAGAGTGAGGTCTAAAGTCACGATCAAAAGCTCAGTATGTTGGGCAGCCACATTTAGTGTCGATGGAACATATATTCTCAAGATAGAATTCTTAGTCTCTTAACGGAGATACAAAATATTCTCTTGAGATAAGTTTAATGGGTTTGGTTATTCAGAGTGTTAGGCCTAACCACTTTAGTAAGGAGTTACTAAAGTATATATTTATAGAATTGAATTTCATAAATATATGATAAATAACTTAAAGGATTAAACTGGGTACTCAAGGAATTAAGATGTAGTAATCTTCAAAGTGGCAGTCTATATTTATGACTTTGTATTACTACGAATGTTTTGTGAAGGGGTTGCATGTACAATAAAATCATAGGATATAATTTATAAATAAGACCTAGAGTGCAACTATATCTATATAATGGTATTAAATATAGTTAATGGTAACTTTGGACTTGTCAAGAATTGACAAAAAAGTCAAAGGCCCATTGGAGCTAGTGTCTTATTGGTCCCACTCTAAGCCATATACTTATACCCAATTGGAAAGGCCCAAAAGGCCAACCCAATTAGATAATCAGTTAGATACAAAGGGAGAAACATACAAAATTTTTATGAAGTTGATAAAATTATTATGAAATGGTGTATGTGTGAGTGTATGACACTCTCTCTAATTCTCCCTTGAAAGCTGATTGAGAGACCACACTTCTTGGGTGTTAGTGGAATTGGAGTGAAGATTAAAAGTGTTCCCAAGTGTTTCTAATCTTTGTTTTGAAATTCACCACACCAAGGTATACTCTCTTGTTCTTAAATTTTGAAACTCACATAGTTCATGTTATCTATTGCGAGTGAAGTAGATCCATTATTGTTCCGCTGCGTATGTTTTGTATGCGATACAATCATGTATTTTTCCTACATCATTAACATAGACAGTTTGTAATATGGACAAGCATTTTATTGCTATCCATCAGTTATGGTTGAGCTGGAGGCTTAAATGCTCATTTAATAGCCATTTAACTTCCCCATTCAATGTTCTATAACAGCTGTGTAATAATTAGCTCGAGGTAGTTGTAATAGTTGTGAGCTGGTGGCTGGTGGCTGGAAAGGTTGTACATCCATTACACTTTTACCATTTAAGTGAGGAAATTATATCTAAGCTTTAATGTGTGCTTACGATCATCCTTAGTAAGGATGGTCGTCCTTAGTAACGATGGTCGTCCTTAGTAACGACGATCATCTTTAGTAATGATGGTCGTCCTTAGTAATGATGGTCGTCCTTAGTAATGATGGTCACTTTATAGACAACCATTTTCCATTACTCGTCAAAACTCTCAACTCCGATGAGGACTCTCGATCTCCATTTGGCCATATTCTCGCTTCAGCCAAATCTGCCATTGTTGCCAATAATTGTATTTCCTTTTCTCATCTATGTAGACTTGGTAACAATCACTACAACAAAATGTATTTTTAGTGATGAAAATTTTCGTCACCAAAAGTCCTATTTTTCATCACCTATGACTTTTGGCGAGGAAATTTGTTTTTTGGCTATGAAATTGGTTTCGACGCATATATAGCATTGCCAAAAGTCCTAGTGACAAAAAATTTCATCGCCAAAAGGTCCAACTATTTATTTTTTTAATAAAAAACTATTGGTAACAAAACCATTTTGTTGCCTAATGTTTTCTTCACTAAATACATTATTCAAAGATGAAATAGTTTCATCGTCAAATGACATCTAGGAACAAAATTTAATTTTTTTCACCAAATGTTATTAATATTTTATAAATGGTGACAAAATTCATATTTCATCGCTATATATTAACTTTTGGTGACGAAAAAAAGTTCCATCACTAATATTCGTCGCCAAAAATACATTTTGTTGTAGTGATTATAGCTCACAATCTAGCTAAACATACTAGACATGTTAGAGGTTTTTCAGTGTGGATGGAGGATGTTCCTCGACATATGATTTATGTTCTTTTTGCCAATCATGACTGACTTTCTTTGAATAAAATTCATAGTATTCCTCCTCCAAAATAATAATAATAATAATAATAATAATAATAATAATAATAATAATAATAATAATAATAATGTGCTTCAAGATACATCTTGTTGGTGTAAGATACAAAACATCTTGGACTTGCTGGATAGCATTAATCATAAAAACATACTATACAAAATAATTAAAACAACTTTCTATCGCCTTTGGAAATTGAACATTTTGATGGAAACTGCAAAGATGAATGCAAAGAGTACTGTAACCCCAGCAACTACAATTGCAACCACTCCTAGAAAATCATGTTTGTATCCAAAATAGCTTTTAACAAACTCTTTCACTGATTCATTATTGCCATTAGTCATCAACTCCTCTATATCTCCAAATTGAGAAACAACCAGTCCATACAAAGTCCAAGCTACAGGACACGCCCAATAGTACCACCTCCACCATACTGGAATCCTCTGTCGATTTCCAAGTAGATAAATGAAAGGGAAAGGAAAAATGAAAAAGAGTTAGTAATTGTTAGATGTATTTGTACACATGAAAACCTGCACATCAAAAGTGGAAATACTTACAGTTCGTGGAATTATGAATCCTGAAAATAGATTCCATATTGCGTAAAATGCAGACGCTATTATGGAAGCAATATGGTGGTTTGGCGTCACTGCCACAGTCATCATGCCGTAGAAGGTAAAGTACAGCAATGTAAAGTACATGAAAAATAGATACCAAAAGAATTTGGCAACAGTCCATTCAAACCCAATCATTGCATAAACTATGATGCCATAAAACACAGCTTGTGCAAAAACATATGGGAGCTCAATTGTAACCTGCAAAAAAAGATCGTAAGTTGCATTAACACACACAATTATTGTATACTAATATAGTCATACTATATAGGTTAAGCTTGCAAGATGTGACCCTAGTTACCTGTGCAAATGCATATGGAAAGGCTGAATACATTCCAGCAGCTCTTTCTCTATAGAAGACAGTTCGTTCAATTGCCACTACAGGCTGCACTGATGAAGCATTTTGGACACCAAGGAAGAGAACAGCAGCATACATGGAACCCATTGCATTGATTAAATCTTGTTGCCTCTTGCTGTAGTTTGAAAATTATATTAAAATGTAGCAGTAATTTATTGGAGTGTTCAAGATTTCTCAAAGTTTTGTAGCAGTAACTTACGTCTTGGAACCAAGGTCCCAGAACATTGTCCCAAATATCAAGGCTATGACAACTGTGAACAAAAATCTCACAGCAGTGTATGGTGGGTTACGCCAATAGGACCAGTGTTGCTTCCATAAGCAAGCCATGCATTGAGTGAAAAATGACTGTGCATATTGGGTTGGGAAATAGAGTTCTTTTTTATTAGGAGTAGGCTTGCTCAACTCTTGAATCAATGCCTTGCTCCTCCTAAAGGATATGCCACACAGTTAGTAGAAGCTTTAGCCTTAACTTCAAAGAACATGACTACAACAAAAAACTTATTTATACATTTCCCAGATAGTAGAATTATTTTTGGGTCTTATAAAGCATTTAATATAACATTAAACATACCTATACAAATCTGAGTTTCTATATACATTAGTAAAATCAACACCCAAAAATATTTCCTCTGCTGAAGATGTAATTTCCAACATCCAAGTTGCTGGATTGTAACCATCTTTAATTTTTCTGACTCCTTCAATGCTCTAGTAGCAAAGGAAAGGTATATGCATTAGGAAATATACAACATAGATAAATATTTATGGCCATTGGGTGTTTGCAGTTTTGATCTTCAAAGAATCCTACCTCAAAATACTTTATTAGATGGCTTGAGTGGTGTCCCAATGGCCCAACGTATATCTCTTGTCCTCCACGTTTCATTAGGAAAAGCTACAAATACATGTTACATATGTGTTATACTCATATCTAGAAGAAAACCAACATATTTGCACTGGGTCTGTTGATAGTTAATAGTCCTAACCTCATCAAAAGCTTCGAATATGTCAATGCTTGGCTGGTGGATGGTGCACACAACTGTTCTTCCAGTGTCCACTGTGTTCCTAACTGTTCTCATAACAATTGCAGCAGCTCTTGCATCTAGACCTGAAGTTGGCTCATCCATGAATATTATGGAAGGGTTTGCCACAAGCTCAACCGCGATAGTGAGCCTCTTTCGTTGCTCCGTAGAGAGACCATTCACACCAGGCAACCCAACAAGTGCATTCCTCAATGGTGTTAGCTCCACAAGCTCCATGACTTCCTCAATGAACATCTACAACCATTTGTTAGAATCATGAATCAAGATCTTTGATAGTGATATAATAGTCAAGATCTTTATTGCAAGCTCAAACATCTTCATTAGGGAATCATTCTTAATAATCAACAATAGAACTTGATTTATTGAGCTTAATCATGCTCATATTGTCTTAGTTTGCAACCATTTCAAGATAAAACAAGCTCATATATGACAATATTCAAGTGAGTTAAATTTAAGCATTTTCCAGAGTCTAGCATGAGCACAAGCCAAAGTGACATATTGTCAATTGCACTAAAAAAGTGGGAAGAAATGCAAATAGAAATACCATGAAGCAAAGTGGCCTTTTAGATTCCAACCTTTCTAGTTTTTGAATCAACTTCAGAGGATAAGCGAAGCCATGCTGAGTAGAGCAAGGACTCATACACAGTAACATGAGGAGAATGAATGTCATTTTGCTCACAGTACCCAGAGATTCTAGCAAATGTTTCTTGGTTCTTTGGGAACCCTGAGATTGTGATGTTCCCTTCAATATATCCACCAGTTTTCCTACCAGCCAGCACATCCATCAAAGTTGTTTTACCAGCACCACTAACACCCATCAAAGCTGTGAGAACACCTGGCCTAAAAGCACCACTCACACCCTTTAGAAGCACCAATTTATCCTCAATAACACCCTGGTTCTTCATTTCCTACAAGTCCAACCAAAATATTCAAGTCTCAAGTTTCTTCTTTTGAGACAATATTAATTTGAAAGCCACTAGAAGAAAATTTTTTAGTTTAAAATATCTATGACTTGAGTTACCTGTGGCATGTCAACAGAATATATAATATCATCGAATGTGATAAAATGTTGATCAAATGGAAGAACCATTCCTTTTTTCCCATTACTACTAGCCTCAATTTTAGCTCCCGACCTTGCAAATGAGCTACTTCTCCTCCTACTCCCTGCACGTCCATTGACTTTAGTTGGAAACTAAAAGACAATAAAAACAATGATACTTACAAGATACAATACACAATGTTTGCAACATATTACTTATGTTGGAATGGTGACTTGAGTTGTTTCCTCTGAGTGTTAACTGTATGCCTTCTCCCCTCCTCTGCCCTTGTTCATTACTTTCTGGTTCATCTGATTTTACAATCTGTGTCTTTCCAATTGCTACACAACAAATGGTACATCATTAACAAAACAATTTCCAAATTTATACAACATATATCGGAAAAGGTGGAGATACCCACGGTTAAGATAAGCAAGAGCCAGAGTGAAAATGATGTTGAAAACTAGTATGAATCCAACCATTGCTCCTACGCCAATCCAATACCAATATGCTTGTGTGAAGAACCCACGAGACTTCAAAACTGAAATTCCCAATGCTTCTGTTGTGCTACCCTATATTATTACAATTTAATCAAGCATTAGCTTGTTATTAATAGGAAGACAACATAAATGTTTAGATGCATAGTCAAGAAGTTACATTTCTCCAGTTTCCCCCCAAGAACTCATTCACCACTATTGCATTTTGGCCGTACATCAAAGGCGATATCCAGTAACCCCATATCCACCATTTCTTTATATCATCTATAGAAGTAAGTTAATAGATGAAAACGTAGTTCTTAAAGGTATAGTATAACAAACTTAAAAAAATAAATAATAAATAAATTAAAAATTAAAAAAAAAAGTTTAAACAAATTTCTCAATTTAGTATATTGTTACCTTTGGAAAGTATAAAGCCACCTAAGGCAAAAAGTATGAGTAGTGCAAAGGACCCAAATGTGTTGGTAACAATCATGTTTCTACCTATTGCTGCAATAGATCGGAATAATGCAGAAGCCATTTGGTTTACAAGTAAGAGAAGAAGGTATTGTTTAAACAACCTACAATATGTACATTTGAACATACTGATTAGAATATAACACACAAACTTTAAAACCAATATCTAAATGAGCCACAATATCATTATAATTACCTTCCAGGACTTGGATCAAATCCAATGACAAAATAGGTCATAAATACCCAAACACCAACTTCTAAAAATGTTACTGGAATCTTGAGGATCCATGTTGGAAGAGCATATACCCAAGAAGGATAGAAGAGGAGATCCCTTTGCTTGTAAAAGACAGGAAGCTTTACAATCGTCATAGAAAGCTCTGCCATTCCATTAAACATAATCATAATCACACTGAAGAACAAAGCACCCGTATAAATTGATCCATCGATTACTGATTCACGATGCATCTTTGTCCGTAGGAAAAGTGTCATTGCAATCAGGGCCATTAAAAAAAGCTAAAAGCACAAAAACCAAACAAACAAACCAAAAAAAGTTCAAAATCTAAACCATACTAAATGCAAATTAAAGCAAGGGTAAAAAAAAAATGTTTTAATCCTACTTGTGTAAGCTTGAAGATATAAACAAATGAATTCCTCTTCATCAGAAGGTATTCTCTTGAGAAATTAGCTTTTAACAGTTCCTTCTTGTTAACACCATACTTGTTGGTTGTCAAAGCAGCCGGGTGGCTTTTACTCTTGTCATATGGAACTGAAAGTTCATCTCCTATACTCCTACCAACATGGAATGATTGGAATGCCTCAGCAAATTCCTGAACTGTGACAAAATTGTAAGGCTCATCTTTGCGTGCCCTGTATTGCTCTTGATCTTTCCTTGATGTCACCTGTCATAATCACAGATAATACAGATGAGAACTCCACATGTAAAGCTCAACCTTAAGTTTTTTATTAGTATGGATGAAATAAAAAAAGAATAGATTTACACTAACCTCTTGCAAGAAGTCAGCCACGCCTTTTCTGTCCGGACATTTAAAACCCATGGATTCAAAAAAGTCAAGGACTAACTCACGGGGACCCTGGTACACAATGAAGCCATCAGAGAGGAGAATAATGTCATCAAAAAGATTATATGTCTCTGGTGCTGGCTGCAGTAGAGAGATGACTGCTGTTCCATCAAGAATGTGAACATATTGCTTGAGTGAATTCACAATTTGGAAAGTTGTCGAACTGTCCAATCCAGTTGATATTTCATCCATAAACAATGCCTTTGCTGGTCCAACCAACATCTCCCCTATAATTTGCATCAATATAGATTAGCATACATCCAATTTCTTATCAACTAAACTGAATTCTATTTGCTATTGATTCGATATACCTGTTGTAACACGCTTCCTTTGTCCACCAGAAATACCCCTTATCATTTCATCTCCTACCATGGTATCAGCACACACATCTAAACCCAAAACCTGTATATTTGAAGCAAATTAAAGAAACTAATGTATATTATGTTTACTGTGTCTTAATAGTCATAAGCCTATGCCAAAGCTGGCAATGTTACCTTTAATGTATAATCTGTCACCACTGTTGCCTCTTGGCCTTCAGTTGTGGCAGCCTTATATATCAGAAGCCAATAAACAAAAGAAAGCCACCATCATTAGCTTGAATAAGTTATGTTACAAATAACATTAATGATGCTACTCAATCCAAAATTGAACATAAATAATCAACTATTATATGAATTATGCCAAAGATTACAGTTGCAACCATGATTATTATTTTTGGAATCTCAATTATTAAATGAGGCCCAGATACAGTTTCCTTAGAAGGGAAAAACTAGTACTATAAATCTCGACCTAAGTGAAATACAAGAGATCAACTAAAGATATAAATTATAGATCTATAGCTTCGGCCTCACCTTCATGTAGATATCAATATCTGGATCTGGCTTGATATATGCCTCTTTTTCTCTTCTGGACAACTCTGCTAGCATATCTGCAGATTACCAAAACAACAGTCAGTCTTCCTAATATTACATATTACTCATGACAGTTCATCTAGAAATTTAAATTGAAGGAAAGCTATAAAATAAGTGATCCTGTAACTAAATTAACTGACCATAGCGTGATCCGACCCCTTGGCACCTTGCAGAGAAGCCCAGGGTTTCTCTTACAGTCATTTCTCCAATATGGAGATCATATTGACTGATATAGGCAGCAGTTCTCTGGGGTACAAACTCATTCATGTCATGGCCATTGTAAGTCACCCTCCCAGACAACTGAAGAAGAATTTAATTTATTTTTTTTTCTTTTAATCAGAGATGATACTAAAGATTTAAATAGAGTAAAGAATTGCAAATTCAAGGATGAGTTGAAGCTGAAATCTAATTATTTTCACCTTTAGATTGGGGTCAAGCTTTCCGGCCAAAGCCAGCAAGAATGTTGTCTTCCCAGAACTTGGAGGACCCAATAGCAATGTCATTCTGTAAAATACATATGCAGAAAATGAGAATGGATTATCAGAAACTAATTGTAAACATTCAGAGTCCAATGCATATTATAGGTGAGGTTGATTTCTCACCTTCTAGGCTTGATGATTCCACTAACATCTTTAAGGATAGACAATTGTTTCTTTTTACTTGGAAGAATATGGAGAGAATTTAAAAAACCCTGCGCACAGTGAAAAGTAAATTCAATAACAACTTAACAGAAACACTTCGAAAGCAAAATTGTGTAACTGACTAGTACATATTTTGCTGATGGTTACCTCTACAATATTAACACTGAAGCTAAAGAATGTAGGCAAAGCTCTGCCACCCACATGTACCTCTGCCTCAACATTTACGTGCTCAAATCGTACTTCAATTGTTGGAAGATCAATTCCAACTCTAATTAAATTCAAAGAAACCAGAGAAATTAAAATCCATTACAGTACAAACCAAACTATACGTGAAAATTTTGAAGGATAAATTCGCAGAACTCTTACCTATCTATCCGGCTCCTGACCTTCATCAAGAACTTCTCATTGTCCTCTTCAGCTACTTTCACTAACCTCTCAAGCAATTGCTTCCTTTCTTCAAATCCAAGACTTTCTATATTGATTTCATTAGCCTCACCTTTTGAGGTAGTTAATATACCTTTTCTTAGACGATCAAACGTAGGAAGCTTTTCAAGGGCAGCCCATTTGAGAGCTTCCTCATCGTCTTCTTCACGTGAAGACCTGTTGAAAACTTCCACAGCGTTGTTCCTCCATAGGGAAGAACTATTCACTCTTAAACTACTACTAGCCTTGTAAATGTCACCCCCTTCCATTACAACCAACAGCTAAAACCCACCAAGTCCCCCCAAAAATATATATATTTCTTCAGAATTCAATTCAATGCGAGTACGTATCATAAAAAATAAAAAAATAAAAATAAATAAAAAAATTCAACGTCGTGAGTAAATGTTCTAACTTTATGGCTAAAACCAAAGACTGGTCCAGTTGCAATTACTGCAAAAGCCCACCAAAACCCAGAAAGAGTTTTTGTTTCTGAAGAGAATTAAACAAAAAAAAAACAGATGATCAAACTCACTATGCTTTTTTCTCCGTATGTTGGTTTGGAACTTGTCCCAACAATGAACATTAATTATTAACGTCACACACACAAGCATATAAATATATATATATATATATATATATATTTTTTTTTTTTTTTGAGGAAAATATTAACAGATACCTTTAAGATATTGGTTAACACCCATTTTCATGAGAAAAAAAAAAAAAAAAAAAAAACTAATATGTGAAACTAGCACAGAAACTCATATGTTGAAATGTAAATATTCAATTAAAGTTGACCTTTGGTTCGTGGACTTGGAAAAATTAGGTGCCACTTACTTTGAAAACGTTTTTCGTGAACTCCAAGTATATTCATTATTGTTTAACAAAAAAAAAAATTCTCATTATTGTGTAGCAACTACCAAACCAAAACGTTTTTTCGTGAACTCCAAATATATTCATATTCATTGTTGTGTACCAAACCAAAGTTTTGTTAGTAATTTAGTTATTAGTATTATGCTAATTAATATACAAGTTTTTTTTTTTGGAGAAACCTACACACAAATCTTGGATAAAGGTTATTGTTTTTTTTTCCCCCTTTACAAAACCCAACTCATGTGTTGAAAAGGTAGAAATTCAATTTCAATGTCACTTTGGTCCTTTGGACTTGAAAAAAAAGATGCCAATTCTTTTTACATAATTTTTCGTAAACTCAAAATATATTCATTCTTGTGTACCAAGCCAATGTTTTGTTAGCAATTTAATTATTATTGCACTAATTAACATACAAATCTTGGATAAAAGTTTTAGTTTTTTCCCCCTTACAAAACCAATTTATATGTTGAAAAGGTAGAAATTCAATTTCAATGTCATCACTTTGGTCCTTTGGAGTTGAAAAAAGATGCCACTTCTTTTTACAACGTTTTTGTGACTCAAAATATATTCATTCTTGCTTACCAAGCCAATCTTTTGTTAGCAATTTTATTATTATTACTCTAATTAACATTCAAATCTTGGATAAAAGTTAAAGTTTCTTTTCCCTCTTACGACAACTATAGTAGGGGATCTTTATTTATTTTTTTAATACTACAAGTGGGGGCGCTTGTTTTGCTCACACCAAGGGGAAGAATTGAAACGCAGGTGTTTTGAAAGAAGAAATTAAACTACACCACCATGTTTAAATTTTTATTTACTTTTTTTTTTTTTTAACTTACTACAACTTACCACGTGATGGGGAGAGAAATTTGATCCTCAAGTTCTCGATCTCCAGAGAATTAAATAATACCACCTAGTCTTTTATTTTCTTCCCTTATAACAAGTGGGTGTGGGTGCATTTGGACAAAGTTCTCCACGTAGGAATAACTGAATAAGGAGAATTGAGTAATATGAATGACAAGATTAATTGTATAGTAAATTTATTTACTTTAATATTCTCTTTGACACATACCTTGGGATAGCTTATTTTCATTGAGCTATTTTACTTAAAAATAAATTAATTAAAAATAGTACAAGTTCTCAAAAAAAATGTGAAACTTTAGAAAATGATATATAAGATTATTTTAAAAATAATTAGATTATAACTTTATACAAAAAGCATCAACGCCAATCGCATGGGATATTTGTTCATCATTAGGCCCTACTTTTGTTATTGGTTTATATAAAGTTTAGATATGTCAAAAAAAGTGAGAACATATTCATTCAAAATTAACTTTCTGACTTTAAATTGTAAACCACTTTCATGTAACACTAACACGCAAGACAATAAAAGGGCAAAGCTGTCGAGTGGGTGGACATGGGAGAAGAAATTGCATTGGTATTTCGTACGGCGAATAATATAGGGAGGGACAGGGTACCCATAATTAATAAATATGGCAACTTTTTTACCATAATCTATAATGTTATGGATGGCTTGGTGATAGGGGGGGGGGGGAGATGGCTGCTCAAACTTTCGTTCATTCAAAGATATCATTATTGGATTGCTGTAAGTCTATTCAAGATCACTTTTTTTTTTTAATAATTATGATAGAATAATTAATAATATCTGTTTCATAATGGTTATTTTTTATCATCATAATTTTATAAACTTTCAATAGGTATAATTTAAATAAAATAATTATTTAATATTTCGAAATCAATTATTCCACCTCTTAAATAAATTGAATCCACCATTTCTGTAAGAGGGTATTGTTCTAAGAGGATTGAATAATTACTCGTTTATATAAACTGATTTATTTAATTACTTCAAAACTTAGCCAAATAAAAATATAATTATATTTTGAAATTCTTATGACTTTTGTTCTATTACTATTTTCTTTTTCTTTTGTTATGGGAAATAATCACTATTTTGATAACTAAATTATTGACTTTGACATAAATAATAAAGTCTATGAGCTACTTTTCAATTCAAAACAGTACTTTGCTCTTGAAAAATAATTGGAGTTACTATATTCCAACATTGCATCTCTGTATACAGTGGTGGCTCTAAAGAATTTTTTGTCCTAATTTAATCCTACCACTGAAATTACTTTTTTGTCCACCTATAATAATAATGTGAAAATATTGTAAACATAATATTTATTACAATTGTTTTGATTTGACCTTCAATGGACCAAAATTTTGAAAAAGTCAAAATTTTAGTTTACTATTGTGTGCCCTTAAGATACATATTAATAAAATTTAATTTTTATTTAAGGTGTTCAAGGTTTTTTTAGAATGGTTAAGTTTGTTTTCTAAGGTGGTCATCAACGTATATTAGTTTAAAATTCAATTTTTTAAGGTATATATAAATAAATAATAATAAATAAATAAATCAGGTCAAGTGACCACCCTGAGTAAGGCATGGCCCGCCTCTGTCTGCATGGTTCAGCAGTTTTGTTTTGTTATTTATTTATTTATTTTTGGTTTTTTGGAAGAAGAAGGTAATGAACTAAGCAGTGATATCATCAACTTTTCTTTTCTTTTCTTTTTTGATGAACCCAGTGATATCATCACATACGAAATAGAAAGTACCCAGTTGATTAAGGAAACGTAGAATTTAAAGATGCGACTCATACAAATCATAATGTCAATTAATATTTAATTAATGTTTCATATTTAAAAGAATAAATGGTTTATTAATGGATCATAAAGTAATATTTATTTATTAAAAGAATAAATGGTTTCCGTGTTATTTACACTTCTCAGCTGGGCTTCTAGATAAAAAGGATAGTTGAACATCATGGTTATGGTTCACACTCTTGTGAAGCAGACATGAGGGGGAAATGACCAGAGAGAAAAGTGGAAATTTTTCTTTGTTTCTAATAAGAAAGTTGAGATTTGAAATTTGAAAAATAATAAATTATAAAAGTTTGTTTGGTGCTAATATTTAAATAACAATTTTTAATATTTAAATGACAATACTATTTTTTATACATTTTTTTATAATACTCAAATACATATTTTTCACAACACTAAAATACTAGACGACGGTATTAAAAATTTTTAGCCAAGCGGGCATAATTTTCCTTCGTATCCAATCCAATGCCGTGTAGTCCAAAAATCAATTTTAAAAAGAAAACAGTTGGTAGTTTCACAAAATTGAGTTGGGTCACTTTTTTTTTTTTTTTTTTGGGGTAGTAATGGATCGCGTGGAGCACTTCTTTTGTAGTTGGGTCACTTTTTCGTAGTAATGGATCGCGTGGGGCACATCTATCAAAAACCAACAAAGTCGTGATTCATGACAGTGAAAGCTCTTTTGTTTCAATTATGGATGGGCGTACTTTTGGCAAACACGTGTCTTAAGAGAGTAGTTCATGCAATTTTTTTTTTAAGAAGATTGCAATTTACAATTTAAGACAGGTTAAGAAATGCTAAAATTACACATAAAAAAATGTTAAAATTACAAAATATTTTATAATATATTTTACAAAAAATTAATATAGTGAGTGATTATAGGTAAATAAAAAAAATTATATTAATAGTAAGCTCAGACAAGAATTAGTAAGAATTTGTCATATCAACAATTTATAAAAATATTGTAAAATAATTAATAGTTGTAGCATTAAGCTTATGACTTTAGTTGCATCTAATGCATTGAATTAAATAAGGTTTATATTTGTCAAAGTCATGTCTTCAATTGATTGGTATTTTTTAATGTCTCCAATATGATATAAATGATTAAATCCTGCTACCCTCAACTATCAAATTATTCACCATAATCTCTCCAAAAACCATTATTCATCGTAAAAAAAAAAAAAAAAGTAGTATATTCTATATATAGCCATGATCTTTGTATCTCAACTGATTGACACCTTCTAGTATTTTTAATAAAAACACGGGGTCAAATCTTTTCTTCTTATTATAACTATCAAAGTATCAAAAAAAAAAATCTTTGACTAAAATTAACTATGGAAGGTGAAAGACTTAACACTTAGGTATAAATAAACTTTGATTAAATTATATATGGAAGGTGAAAGACCTAACACCCTAGGTATATATTTAGACCCTAATTACCAATTTCTAGGCTAAACCATTTTTTACTTAATCTAACAATTAATGCCAAATATAAGTGATTAACTAAATTCCATTGCATGCATATTCAAATAGCAATAACTAAATATAAAGGAATATAAAATGTAGAATAAATACAAGAAAACCACACAAAAACACGAGAACATATTTTTAAAGAAGAAACTGAAGCCTTCAACAAAAAACCTCTATACGGCACCATTGTCAAATCTTCACTAGTGAATAGTTGCAGTATAAAATTGAATAAAAACCCTCCAAGCCTAAACATCCCCTAGTATTAGAGCTCTTAAGCTCCAATTACCAACCAACATCTCAAAGTCCTTTCTTCACCTATTATCAAAGTCCATTTGTGGAGCGACCAATGTTAAGCCGCCAAGAACTCTTGGATTTGTGGTATGGCTGCTCCAATGGCTCTCCACACTAATCACTCAAGGTATATCACTCAAAGATAATATAAAATGCTTGAGAAATCTCCTCTCAAGATATGAACATGGCGAGGGGGAAGGAGAAGATAAAAGTTATGGATTCTCACAAGAAATGACTAGGTTTTCTATCTCAAAGCTCTCTCACAACCCTCAATTTGCTCTCTTAGAGTTTTCGCACATTGTTCTTCCAACTTGGAATAGGTTGGAGTTGGTACAAGATTAGCTAGCTCAAGATAAGAATAAGGTACTAGAATTTCTTCATGGAGCAATTTGCGAGTAGATTGCAACATGCTAATCAAAAGAACTCTCCTTTTTGTAACACTTGTATAACTCAAGGGCAACTCAAGTCACAGTTAGGTCATGAGTTCCCCACTCTTTAGTAACTTTGACCAGGGCTTAAGTATATTATCCAAAATACATGTAATCCCAAAACTACATCCAATATAAGTATAATTACAAGTACATTTGACATGGAATAAAACTAACAAAAACATGGACTTAATAGAAGGTATTAGAAGAAAATGTAATCCAAATATGCATTTGTCAAAATTTGCATCATAATATTTTTTTTTTTAAAGGTACTCTCCTATTCACTTGGGATTATGCCATGTGCACTTTTTCTTTGGAACAAAAATAGGTGCTATTCATTTAAGCTTCCACCTAAGTAAAAGTTTTAGTAAATTGATTTACTTAAACAATATGTTTATATACTGAATTATCTCCAGGGGTGGTGCTAGCTAGCCATAACCTAGGGGGTTCAAATTAACCCCCTGGCTTGGCAAAAAATACATATATATATATATATATAATATTTTTATTTTATTTTGATCCCCAAAAATAAAAATTTGAACACTCTAGACCTAATTTGTTTTAATCACAACTAAAATAACCTTAAACATGATCCTGTTACCAATATCTTGACAGTTTTAAACAAAGAAAAAAGCCCAATAAAAAATTAATTTGATTTAAAACCTTGAAAATAAAATTTAGTTGTTGAATCTGAATGTGCCTTTGATTTGTTAGTTTTTTGAGTGGAGATTGGGGCGTGGGGTAGGCCAAGAGTAATTGAGTGAAAAAAAAATGTTAACACAACAAAAAAATTTCTTAGTGTCCATTTGGGAATAATTATCTAACTTCTTGTAGAAAGTATAAAATAAATAGAGACTTACATGAGACCCCCATATAGTAAGAAAAATGAAGAAGTAATAAGCTGTCTTATAATCAAAATCCAAACTTAATACAATCACAAAGAACAATAATTGTCAAAGTAGAGTTTAATTATTAAATAAAAGAATTGCAAAGAGTAAAGACAAACTAATAGATTAAATAATTTGTTAAATAATAATTAAAATTTACTTAAAAGCATTAATTAATATTTTTATTGTATTTAGAAACAATCGATGATTTCCAAGATTTTAACTTAGCAACAATAATTAGTATTTTCATTGTATTATAAAATAATATTTCAAATGAACTAATAGTCTATCTTTTATTCTCTTACTAGTACTATGGATAAATTTGTAATAAAAAAATATCGTAGACCACAAGATTTATCTCTTATCAAGATTCATCTTTTTATTGATCTTTCTACAAAAAAATTCTTAGAGCCACCACTGATTATATCAATCAGAATAATTCAAATTTTACTTTTCTAATAGCATGTAAAATATCAATAATTCTCAAATATAATACCCCTTAATGAGCATTATACAAATATATATATATATATATATATATATATATATATATATATATATATCTTTCTTTTACAAAATATATTTTCATATGAATTTAGAATATACTTGCTCATCGCATAAGACATCCGTGTAGGAACCATTTTGAGATAAATTTCACTACACCTATTAATTAGCTCAACTGGTAAAGTCTTAAATGGTTAAATAAGATATTTGAGATTCAATCCTCGTCTACACCAAAAACTTATTGGTATTTTAGTCTGATGATATAGAGCTATCATCAAGAGCGGACGCCATAAGTTGAAATTCTCTTTAAAAAAAAATATCAATATGAATAGATGCTTAAAAAAAAAAAAAGAGCATCTATATGAATAATTCTACTTCTACTAACTATATAAAAAGAGGGAACGCCTTTACAATGAATTTTTGGTTTAGTTAGTCATTGCCCAAAACTCACCGTTTCATCTGATGCCTCTATCTACATTCTACTGCTTTGTTAGGACATATGTGTTTCACATGTTAGGAACATATGTCACTATTTTATGTAATTTGCTAATTCTTTGACAAAACGCACTTTTCTTGTAATTAGGTAGATCTAGGATGTGTTTAATACTTTAAGAAACCTTGTTTTAAGATTAAGTGTTAAAGTCATGCAAGTCTGTCCAAGATTCAAGGGTGAAAAGTGTTATTCCTTAAAAACTTGACAGTTAGCATCTATCGAGACTTGAAGAGCTGTTCTAGCCCATGACTCTACAGTAACTCGACAGATAGGGTATCTGTCGAGGTTTATGAAACTCAAATTTTCGAGTCTATTTTTCATCCAATCCATGATTGTATATTTGAGTTTTCTTTTCTCACAATTCTAGGCATATAAAAGGATTATTTTAAGGGTCATATAAGGTGACACAAGTTGCACAAGTGTTGAGAAAAGTTTGTTCAAGCAAATTGTGACCGGAAACCTAGTTTTGGCCTAGTTCATCTTTCTTGTGAAGAAGCTGTTGTGTTTGTACACCATAGGATTTTGTGACCAAGGAGTTTCTTGATCTTCATCGTGTGATGAAATGAAGAACTTTGTTGCCAATAATCCTCCTCTAGTTGGTGATTGAAGTCACGTACTGGAATCCGTGCAATTGGTTAGTCATGTACTAAGAGTCGTGCATTAAAAATGAGAGATTGTCACTACAGAACAAGTCCAATTGGGTATTGGGGTAAGGGTTCAACTATAAGTTGGTATAAGGTACTAGGATTTCTTTACTTGTAACTACTTGTTTTGATAATAGTGGATTCTCAAGAGTGGTGACCTTAAAATCACCCGGTGGAGTTTTTGCCGTGTTGGTTTTCTCCATTCGTAAACAAATCACCGTGTCAATTTATTTTCTACTGCACTTTAGTTTATTGGTGATCTATTTGTGCTACCATACGTTTGCATGTTAATTTGATTAATTAATAAATTTGGCTAATTAATCAGTTAATTTATTACAATGGGTCAATATATTTTTAGCCTATCAAATGGTATCAGAGCAGACACACTCTGATTAAGGTTTAATCCTTGCTGTAAGATCCATTGACCCTTGTTTGTCATGGATAGAGGACAGTCACTTATTGTACCTCCTATATTTGATGGAACTAACTATGCATACTGAAAAGTACGCATGAGAGCTTTTTTGCAGTCCTTAGATGAGAAGGTGTGGCAAGCTGTGGAGATAGGCTGGACCAAGCCGAAGGAAGCGCCGGTCGATTAGGATGATGCAAAGATCAAGGCGGCAAACTTCAATAGCAAGGCATTGAATGCGTTATTTAGTGTAGTCACTAATGAGGAGTTCAAGAAGATATCCTCCACTAAAACTACTAAGGAAGCATGGACCATTCTCCAGACAACCTATGAGGGAACCAATGCTGTCAAAGATTTAAAGCTTTAGAGGCTTACTACAAGCTTCGAAGAGATTAAGATGGAAGAGAATGAGTCATTTGATGAGTTCTATGTCATGCTTAAGGATATGGTGAACTCAACATTTAATCTTGGAGAAACCATTCCAGAACCCAAGATTGTGATAAACGTGCTTAGATCTCTACCCAAGAGGTTTCATACAAAGATCACTGTCATTGAGGAATCCAAAGATATTGATAAGATTCCTCTAACAGTGCTTGTTGGAAATCTGTAGACCTATGAGTTGGGTTTGACAAGGCTTGGAAAGTCAAGTAAGAGCAAGAGCATGGCACTGAAGGCCAAGAGCAGTGACACTAATGAGTCTTCCGATGATGGAGATTTTAAAATGAAGTCCTATTTTACCCGGCAATTCAAGAAGTTCATGAAGAATGCCAATGCAAAGGGCTTCAATAAGGACCGTAGACAATCTAGTTCTTCTTAGTTTAAGAGCCAGGACAAAGGGAAGAAGAATGCAAGGGATGACGGTCAGTACACTGTTCCATCAGGACCCAAGTGCTTTGAGTGTCAAGGCTTCAGACACATGAAATAGGAGTGCCCCACTTATCTCAAGTCTATTGGGAAATGCAAGACACTTATTGCTACATTGAGCGACACCAAACCTGAGAATAATTCCAAATTTGAGGATGACGAAACCCTAAATGCCTTCACCACCACTATCAATCCTATTGAAGGGATTGTAAAAGATATGGAAGAAGAAGAAAACTCGGTGGAGTCAAAATTTGAGAAAATGGATGAAGAAGATAATATCCATACAGCCTATGCAAAGTTGTACAAGGTCTCAAAAAAGCATGAGAAATTGTATTGGTTGACCACTAAGAAGCTCAGTGATGTGCAGCTTGAGCGTGAAGAACTTTCCACAAAATTTGATGAAGCCAATCAGACTATTGGAGTACTGAGGTTTGAGAACAATTTTTTAACTAAGAAAACCAAGAATCTTGAGGCGGAATTGTTCCAAGTCAGAGCTCAGCTTGAAAGGACTTCAAGCGCTAAGCTCAATGAAATGCTCAATCTCTAGAAATCTGCTTCTGATCGAACCGGTTTAGGGTATAATTTCTTTACTTCTAATATTGCTTTTACTAGTACTACTGTTTTTGTTCCTCCTAGTAACAATGTTGAAATTAAGAACACTAATGTCAAAACTGATTTAGCTAGTGAGAACATAGACAAGGGTAAATCCATCTTAGGAGCACCCCCTAAGCAGGATAAGAACAAAGCGAAAAATCTTAGGGCTAAGAAGGCTAACTCTCAAAAGCCTAAACAGAAGAAGCAGCATTTTTGTTATCATTGTGGAGCAGCCGGTCATACTCGACCTAATTGCTATAAGTGGTTAGCCATTCAACAGAGCAACGACATGATCGCATCTGAAAACCAGAATCAGTTCCATCCTTTCTTGCACCTCTTGGAGATCTTCTTAAAGCCCTCATGTTCCTTTTGAACTTGAACGAGTTCAATTCTTCCCTCTCACCACTAGTTCAAGGCTTTGCTCAAAGGAAAGGTTCTTCCAAGGTGTGGAAGGAAAATGGCTTCAAGTGATTTAATCACTTCTTTTCTCTCCCAATTTGTTTTTTATTGCATTACTTGTGTGCTTTTGCTTTCTTATTTTTGAGTCAGTCTAGTTTTATGCATTTATTTGCTTTGTTTATCATGTTTTTGTGGGTTATTTTTAGTTTTTTTTTTTTTTCATAAAAAAATTGAAAAATACAAAAATAGTGTGTGTTTGTGTACATTGGTGCTTGTGCACTTTGGATGGCCATTTAAACAAACTTTTTTAAACTTTAGCTTAGATGAGCATCTTTATGCACAACTAAGCAAGTGAACTTTGTGACTCTTTGTTTGTGATGAGTAAGATTAAGTAATCTTTTGTACTTAACACGCATATAACTCTTTTTTACAGGAAGGACTAGAAAATCCTAAGAGAAAGGCATAAATAACCATCTCACCACTGTTGCCCGTCAATTATGAAATGACATCTATATACTTCAGCATAGCAAAAGTGTAATATCAATGACATCGACACGCTTCGGCATAGTAAAAGTGCAATATCAAAAAGCTTAACATAATTAGGTATTTTTTCCATGCATGGTTTGCTTAAAAGAAAAATATGCAAAGAAAAATAAAAAGCAAAAAGATTAAAAGGCTTTAAATATGATTGCAAGCGTGTATTCTGAGAGAGGTGGGAGTTATAGGATGTACCTCGAAGGTGATAGTCTCTATCAAGCAGCTATGATTATGTGTGAGTTAAATTAATTTACTTATATCTCAAATCGTCATAACATAGATACACTTATGTAATCTTGTGATGTTCTTATACACAACACGCAATATTCTTTGCTAATTTTGATACATGTACAGGTACAATGTGATTTGGTCATCACAAGATTTACATGTGTTAATATATACTCATTAAATTGTCTTAACTTTTTTATGAAATATAAAATTGATTAGACTTGTTTAGTGTGTGTGTGTGTGTGTGTGTGTTTTGGGATCTATGTGCTTAAAGTTTTTGTTGAGAGAAGATTTTGAGAGCTCAAAATATTGACTGGATCATTGGTTGAATTGTTTGTTTGATTGCATTCATGTCTGTGTTTTCCCCTTCTTTGAAAAATTGTTTTTAAGCAATCTTGACAACTCCTCGACACCTCTCGACACTTGGCTTATCTATTGATCTCTTCAGTTGCTTTTTTATCGCAATCTCGACACCTCTCGATAGTTATGTGGATCAATTGAGAATTCTTCTGTCCTCTCGATAGCTCCTCGATCCATTGAGCTTCTTTGTGAAGAATTCTTTTGTTTGATCCTCGATAGATTCTCGATAGTTGGCTCGACAGCTTGAAGACGCATTTTAAAGCTCGACAGATCCTCGATACATCTCAATCGATCGAGCTTTATGAGGTTTCTATATATATGCTTGTCGTGATTTCTGATCTCATTTCTTTGATCTCTTTCAACGTTTTCTCATCTCTCTCACTCCTAAACACTCTCAACTCAACCACTTCATCTTCCCTACTCCTTCCTTGATCGTTTGCTTGCATTTTCATAGGTATGATCTCTTTTCTTGTCTTTCTTCATACATGTTCAGGCATTCTGACCTAGATTTTGGGATTTTTTTTGAAAAATTTGGAGTTTTTCGAAATTGATGAAGTTTTGGTGGAATTTTTGGGTTGGGTTATGATTATGTGATCTTAACACTTCATGCATTGCATCTCATGTGCATTATAACTATATTTTCATGCATTTAGATGTGTGTTATATATGTTATCTGATTGTGTGCTGGTAAGATTAAATTAGGTTGAGCCCATGATGCAATTACCTTTGCATTTCACATGTTCATGAATTCCTATACATACGTCCTTTCTTTTCAATATATTTTGATATATTTGAAATGCTTTGGACTTTTCTGATTGTCTCTTTCTCCCTCTCTCTCTCTCTCTTCTGTTTGCGTTAGTCTGTTTTTATGGCACCTAAACGTAAATCTATTTCGTCCTGAAACCCTCTCCATTCCGGGGCATCTTCCTCTTCCGATCCTACTCCCTTTCACGTCTAGTTCCGTGATGAGAAGGCCAAATCAGAATTCTTTGAGAACTTTTCCCGACGAGGAATTTATTCGGAACACCAAATCATTCTATCAGACTTCTCTGACACTGACCTTCCTATTGTCATCCACGGTAGAAAAATAGGAGTCACTGTGTGACACCCCGGTCACATGTCCATCCGTGCTGATCCAGGAGTTCTACTACAACATGCATGGATTCGATTATTTAGTACCTCTGTTTTCTACTTACGTTTGAGGTACGCGCATCGTGGTCACTCCGACTCTTGTAGTTGACGTGCTCCATGTTCCTAAGGTAGAGCATTATGACTACCCTGGTTGTGAGCGTCTTAAGATTGTGTCTAAAGATGATCTTATGTCTACATTCTGTGAGCGCCTTTCTGATTGGGGTGAGCGTCAGTTCACTTATTTTTTGACCTTTGCTAAAGGTCCGTGTTTTCTTAACATGGTCATGACTTTTGTGTTACATCCCTTATCTCATTAAAACTCTATTACAGAGCCCATGCTCGGTTTTTGCTTTCCCTTCTTGAGCATCTTAGTATAGATTTTCCCTTTCATTTCATTCTTTCGATCATAGATGTGTATAGAGATACAACAACCCATGATAAATGCATCTTCCCTTCTGCTATCACGAGGATCTTACGCCATTTTTCTGTTCTCTTTCCCTTGTCCGACCACTTTTCTACTATGGGTGCTATAGATGCTGCTATCGTTAAACGGAGTGATGCATAGTTTCGGTCGAGGTGGTTTGGGTTAGTATTTCCTCCCACCCCTTCAGCTCCATTCACATCTGCTCCCTCTCATTCTCTGAGCGGTGTGACTCTTAAGGACATCATGGCGTAGCTTCAGCGCATAAATGCTCACTTCGACATTCTCAACGATGAGTTGTGTCAGGTGAACACCCATGTTGATCGTATTGCACAACCGCAGGCGGTCATTGGTGGCTTCATGGCTTCTCCTCCACCTACTCTTGAGGCTTCTAAGGATGTGGATGATGATGATGATGCTATCGCTTCCGAGGATAAGGATGATGGTGATGCAAGCTGTTCCAGTGTTGACGAGATGTCTACTTGACACTCTTACTCTTTGTCACTCATGACAAAAAAGGGGAGTAGTTTTGGTTATGAGAGTAGTCATAGTTAGGGGGAGTGATGATATTGAGGGCTGTAGTGAGGATACTTGTATATTTTCTTTTATCTCTATCTTTAGATACATTATCTCTTGTACATGGGTCTTGTGACCATTTTGACATACATTGTACTTATATTCTTTATATGTTGATGTGCGTATGTTTTTCATCTACCCTTACATGTGTTGTTTCTTTTATCTCTTTATGCACATGCTTCTTAATAATTGTTTGCAATCTTCTATTTTTGTTTCACACAAAGATGCCTTGATAAGTTTTGTTTAAGTGTTTCAGAAATACAAGTTGTCAAAGTCTACTTGCCATGAACTCTCTTTTTGCAAAGTTTTTCAAGAGTTTGTGTTAGTATAGATTTTATTGTACGTAACAAGTGAATATGAGTTGAGTGATTTATGGCTTCTTTCATATGTTCATTTGTTTGTTGTGGTTTTGTCACGGATTGCCAAAGGAGGAGATTGTTAGGACATATGTGTTTTACATGTTATGAACATATGTCACTATTTTATGTAATTGACTAATCATTTGACCAAAAACACTTTACTTGTAATTGGATAGATCTAGGATGTGTTTAATACTTCAAGAAACCTTGTTTCAAGACCAAGTGTTAAAGCCATGCAAGTCTGTCCAAGATTCAAATGTGAAAAGTGCTGTTCATTAAAACTCGACAGCTAACATTTATCAAGACTTGAAGAGTTGTTCTAGCCTGTGACTCAATAGTAGCTCGAGAGATAGGATATTTGTTGAGATTTATGAAACTCAGATTTTTCGAATCTATTTTTCATTCAATCCGTGATTGTATATTTGGGCTTTCTTTTCTCACAATTTTAAACATATAAAATGATTATTTTAAGGGCCATATAAGGTGACACAAGTTGCATAAGCATTGAGAAAAGTTTGTTTAAGCAAATTGTGACCGGAGACCTAGTTTTACCCAAGTTCATTTTTCTTCTGAAGAAGCTACTGTGTTTATACACCGTAGGGTTTTGTGATCAAGGAGCTTTTCAATCTTCATTGTGTGATGAATTAAAGAACTTTGCAGCCAAAAATCCTTATCTAGTTGGTGATTGAAGTCGCGTACTGGGATTCGCGAAATTGGTTAGTCACGTACTGGGACCCGTGCATTGAAAATGAAAGATTGTCACTACCAAACAAGTCCAATTGGGTATTGGGGTAAGGGTTTAACTGTAGGTTGGTATAAGGTACTGAGATTCCTTTACTTGTAACTGGTTATTTTGATAATAATGGATTTTCGGGAGTGGTGACCTTCAAATCACCCGGTGGGGTTTTTGCCGTGTTGGTTTTTCCTGTTCGTAAACAAATCAACGTGTCAATTTATTTTACGCTGCACTTTAGTTTATTGGTAATTTGTTTGTACTACCAAGCGTTTGCATGTTAATTTAATTAATTAATAAACTTGACTAACTAATTAATTAATTTAATTAATAAAATTAACTAATTAATTTTTGGCTTATCATGCTTTATCTTTATCTTATCACTGTTTTATTTTATTTGGGCTTATCATTGTTTTATTTGGGCTTACATGGGCTTAAAATAAAAGCTTTCATCTTACTATTTGTTTTCTCTGTATCTTATTATTGTTTTATTTGTCTTATCTCTTATACTTCACCAAACGTTTTTGCGTGGGAAAGAAAAGCAAGTCCGGCGGGCAAAAGTGGAAGAAATATGTTCTTCTTCTGGTAGACTCTGACAGAGAGATAAGCTTAGCTGAGTACGTGTGTGGTGCCATTGCAATCCGTACATATTTGGAGAGATAAGGCTCAAAGACAGAGGGTTGTAGGTTCGTAGGAGTAGAGGATTGTGTGTTTAAAGGATGGCTGTGGGTTATGTGCTTCTCTAGGAAGTTGAGATTGTTGGTGGAGATTGTCGGTGGGTATGGGTTTCTTGGAAGTTGAGAGAAAAAAGTAGAGGATCAGATAAAACTTTATGCTGTTCTGTCGTTCGGCATTCTCAACTAATCACAATACAGGTATCTCTCTCTCTAAAGTTCTCTTCTCTATGGCTTGATTGAATTTTTTAAGATTGATTTATCATTCTTTTTTAGTTCCGTTCTCTTCTCTATGGGTTGATTGATTTCTTAAAGACTGATTTATCATTCTCTTTTAGTTCCATTGCTTCGTTTGATGAAGAAATATGGAGTCCATGGTTGATTGCTTTTTTTAAGATTGATTATCATTCTATTTTATTGATGAAGAAATATGGAGTGATTGTTGAATATTTATTTTTATACATGCATGTTGAAGGGAATAAAAATAGGAGATGGATCTTTCCTCCGGACTTGAAGGGACAGAGAGGAAGAAGACGGATTGACACTGTAATGCGTATAGGACGGTGTAGGTCATTGAGTATCCGTCATATATGTATTGGTTATAAATTCTTGGTTGTATGTCACCCGATATGTTTGAGTTGATTTTTGCTTTATCCCTACGCAAGCGTGTACACTTGAAATTCTTGCGTTACACGTTTGTCCATAATAAGAAGACTCCTATATGGAAAAGAGTTCAAGAAGGAAGTTGTATCTTAAAAGGGAAGACAATTCTACGCCAATATAAATACCCCCAAAATCCTAAACATCAAGGTACGTACAATTGACTCAACTCTGGCACTCTAGGGTTGTAAAGAAATCCTAACTTGACCTTCGAAGGGTTTTTGGCCGGCACCACACCGGTGCTCTCTTTTAGGTCTTTTTGTTTTCTCTTTGCAGGTGTTGTCTTGAATTGGAGAGTGCTTGCGGTTTACTGGTGATTTTTTCGACTTCATCAGTTGGCGCCGTCTGTGGGAAATCGAGAGCATAGAGAAGACTATTTAGCCTTTGCTCTATTCCTAAGACAAAAAGTTGCATGGTACTCACCAGATCAATGACAACAACCAACAATCAAGGCGAAGAACCGCATGCCACAGCACTAGAGAGGCAAGTCCAAACGCTCGCGGCGACGGTTGAGCGCCTCACTAAGCAGAATCATGATTTAGAAGAGCAACTACGACAAAGGAACGCACACCAAAGTGCACTAGAGGAAGACCAGGAAGGCGCTAGTCCGGAGGGGAGGAACGCCGTAGGGCCTGAGGGTAGCAATGCCCCGACTAGACCAGAGCGGCAGGAGACCAACCCGCCGTCTGTCTTGGACACCTTACTGCCTCATATCACAGCTGATATAGCAGATGAGGGAACGTATGGACGTGATGATGAGCGCCTTGAGGGGACGAATATCCAGCGACTTGGACGACCTAGTCCATAGAACAGATTTGCCATTCACAACGCTCGTGACTTCATGCCCCCTTCCTCCAAAATTTCGCATGCCACACATCGAGAACTATGACGGGTCCAAGGACCCTTTGGATCACTTGGAATCTTTCAAGACCCTGATGTACCTTTAGGGCGTGCCGGATGAAATCATGTGCAGGGCTTTCCTCACCACGTTGAAAGGACTTGCAAGGGGCTGGTACAGTAGGCTGGTACCAAATTCCATCAACACTTTTAAGGAATTAGGCGCACAGTTTGTATCACACTTTATCGGGAGTCACCGGCATAAGAAATCTACAGCGTGTCTGTTGAACATTAGGTAGCGGGAAGGAGAGACCTTAAGATCGTACATTGACCAATTCAACTGGGAATCTCTCGAGATAGACGAGGCTGATGACAAGATACTTGTGGCAGCGTTCACGAACGGGCTATGGAAGGGTAAGTTTCTGTTTTCTTTGTACAAGAATGACCCAAAGACTATGTCCGACGTATTTTACAGGGCAATGAAGTATATGAACACCGAGGACGCCCTGCTGGCATGAGAAGACAAACCCAAAAAGAGGGAAAGGCAGGAAGATACGCAACCGGACAAGGGGCGAAAAATGGCAAGAATCAGAGAACGATAGGAGGATCGACGACCCAAGCTGCCTACGGGAAGGTTTACGAACTTCACCCCACTCACAGCCCCGATTGACCAGGTGTTGATGCATATTAAAGATGAAGGGACTTTGACGTTCCCTGGCAAGCTGAAGGGAGATCCGAATAAAAGGCCAAGAGACAAGTATTGCCGCTTTCATGGCGATCATGGTCACGATACGACAGACTGTTATGACTTAAAGCAGCAAATTGAAGCCCTCATTAGGCAGGGTAGGTTGCAAAGGTTCGTCAGGAAGGAGAGAACGGATCAAAACCAGGAACAAAATTCCCGACGGGAAAATGAACGTCCCAGACCACCGGTAGCAGACATACGGATGATAATGGGGGGCACTATTTCAGCAGAGTTGTCCAAAAAGGCCAGAAAGACATATTTACGGATGGTGTAAAGCGTCCAGTCGACAGGTTCCTTACTAGAAGGAACACAACGGGACAGCTCCAACATCGGGTTTTCAGAACAAGAGGCACGGTGCCTTCACCACCCATATGACGACGCGCTCATGGTCAGCATACAGGCAGGGGACTACAACATCCACCGAGTTTTGGTGGACAACGGAAGCTCAGCAGATATCCTTTATTACCCCGTGTTCCAGCAAATGGGGATTGCGAGAGAACAACTGACCCCAATAAGCGCGCCTCTTGTTGGCTTTGGGGGAACAAGGGTTTATCCTTTAGGTGCCGTCATGTTGGCGGTGACGGTGGGAGATTACCCACAACAAATAACCAAGGACGTTTCTTTTCTTGTGGTTGATTGCTCCTCGGCATACAATGCCATACTTGGACGGCCCACACTCAATGCCTGGAAGGCTGTCACCTCTACCTACCATTTGATGATCAAGTTTCCCACGGAATACGGAGTTGGAGAACTACGGGGAAATCAGGTGGCTGCGCGGGAATATTACATTGCCACATTGCCATGATGGAAATGGATGACCACCGACAGGCAATGAACATCGAGGAACAGAGAACAGTAGCAGAACCGGTGGAAGAGTTGGAGGAAGTACGATTGGACGATTCTAGGCCCGACCAAACCACCAGAATCGGCACCCTAGTCGACCAAACGGTCCGGCAAGCACTCGCGTTATTCCTCAAAGAAAACCAAGATGTTTTTGCATGGAGCCACGAGGACATGCCAGGTATAGATCCAACAATCATAGTTCACAAATTGAATGTGTCACCCTCTTTCTCTCCAGTTCGACAGAAAAAGCGCGTGTTCGCCCCCGAACGGGATTGAGCCATAGCAGAAGAAGTACAGAAGCTACGGGAAGCAGACTTCATACGGGAGGTATACTACCCTAATTGGCTGGAAAATGTAGTAATGGTCAAGAAATCAAGCGGAAAGTGGAGAATGTATGTAGACTTCACGGATCTGAATAGAGCATGCCCTAAAGATAGTTACCCTCCCACGCATTGACGCCTTGGTAGACTCCACCACAACACATGAACTTTTGAGTTTCATGGATGCCTTCTCTAGGTACAATCAAATTAAATTGGATGAGGCTAATTAAGAAAAAACCTCATTTGTCACAAGCTAGGGGCTTTTTTGCTACAAGGTAATGCCGTTCGGGCTTAAGAACGCAGGAGCCACATATCAGAGATTGACGAACAAAATGTTTGAGCACCAAATTGGCAAAAACGTGCAGGTTTACGTAGACGATATGTTGGTAAAAAGCGCAAAGGTGTTTGATCATCTGAGGGACCTCCAAGAGACTTTCAATACTCTTCGGACGTACAAAATGAAGCTGAATCCAAGCCAATGTGCGTTTAGAGTCACCGTGGGAAAATTCTTAGGATTCATGGTGTCCCAGAGGGGCATTGAAGTCAACCCAGAGAAAGTAAAGGCGATTGTGGAACTATCTCCTCCGAGGACGGTAAGGGAAGTGCAAAGCTTGACCGGGAAGATAGCAGCCTTAAACAGGTTCGTATCTAGAGCGATGGACAAATGTCTCCCCTTCTTCAGAACACTAAGGAGATCTTTCAAATGGACGGACGAATGCCAAAGGGCATTTGAAGAGTTGAAGGCATATCTCTCCGCCCCGCCATTGCTTAGCCCATCTACGCTGGGGGAAGAATTGTTTTTATACCTTGCCGTCTCATCAGCAGCGGTTAGTGCAGCTCTCATCAGAGAAGAAGGGAAGATACAAAAGCCCGTGTACTTTATCAGCCGGGCACTAAGAGGAGTAGAAGAAAGATACCCGCGGATGGAAAAACTGGCTTTCGCTCTCGTGACTGTAGCTCGAAAGCCCAAGCCCTATTTTCAAGCACATACCATAAATGTCCTGACGGATCAGCCCTTACGGAGAGCAATGAGCAATCCCGAAACTACTGGACGGATGGCTCTGTGGGCAATCGAGCTGAGTGAGTACGATATCCGATACCAGCCACGAACGGCTGTGAAAGGACATATACTAGCAGACTTCATTGCGGAATTCACTACCGCTGAGGAGCAAGGGGCAGAAGAGACGCCCACATAGAGAATTTACACAGACGGATCTTCCAATAAGCACGCTGGGGGTGTCGGGGTTGTACTCCACACCCTGGAAGGAGATAAGATTGAATGCATGATCCGTCCGGACTTCACCACTACTAACAACGAAGTGGAGTATGAGGCCCTGGTTGCGGGACTGGAGCTTGCAATAGCGGCTAGGGCTAGGAAGGCGGTCGTCTACTCCGATTCTCAAATCGTAGCCAGTCAAGTTAATGGGAGCTATGATTGTAGGAATGAATGGATGAGAAGGTACCTCGGGGAAGTGAAGGGTTGAACGAATGACCTCCAATTCACGATAGTTCAGATCCCAAGAGAAGAGAACCAAGAGGCAGATCAACTCGCAAAGGCTGCTTCGGCCGAACCTATGATCGCCCTAGAACAGGTATTGTCCTTCGTCCAACTTTCATCACTATTAGATGACATCAGAATGCAAGAAGTAAGCGCTGAGAACGATTGGACGGTTTCAATTATGGTGTACCTCAAAGACGGTAAGCTACCAGATAGCAAAGAAGACGCAAGGAAGTTAAAGGTTAAAGCTGCCCAATTCATCTTGATTAAAAACATCCTGTACAAAAGAGGATTCTCCTGACCATATCTAAGATGCCTTGGCCGAGAGGAAGCAGACTACGTGATGAGGGAGATCCATGAAGGAATTTGTGGGAACCATTCTGGATCAAGGTCTCTAGTGCACAAGCTACTCCGAACGGGATACTACTGGCCAACAATGCAAAAGGATGCCCATACGTACGTTAGAGCTTGCGACAAGTGTCAACGATTTGGCAATCTCATTAGGCAGCCAACGGAAGAACTCACCCCTATGACGGCTCCATGGCCGTTCGCACAATGGGGGTTGGACATCATGGGATCATTCCCTACAGCGGTAAGGCAGCTGAAGTTCTTGGTGGGTGGTATTGACTACTTCACCAAATGGGTGGAAGCAGAAGCTCTAGCTACTATCACAGAGAAAAACATTCGTAACTTTGTATGGAGAAGTATTATTTGCAGATATGGGATTCCAAGGGTGCTCGTTTCAAACAACGGGAAGTAATTCGACAACGATGCATTCCGGGACTTTTGTTCTCAGCTGGGAATCAAAAATCACTACTCGTCGCCCGCCCACCCACAGGCCAACAGACAGGTTGAAGTCACGAACCGGTCCTTGTTAAAGATTATCAAGACCCGGTTCGAGGGGGTAAAAGGCATCTGGCCGGACGAACTACCAAGTGTTTTATGGGCGTACAAGACAACGGCGAGAACACCAGCAGGAAAGACATCGTTTCGATTGGCGTATGGTACTAAGGCTCTCATACCGGCAGAGGTGGGGTTAGCGAGCTACCGTGTGGAAAGCTACGATGAGAACAAGAATAATGAAGCATTGCGTTTAGAACTTGACCTTGTAAATGAGGTTAGGGCAGCAACAGCACAAAGACTGGCGCGATACCAAGACATGATGGCAAAACACTACAACTCTAAGGTCAGGCACCGGGACTTCTAGGTGGGAGATTTGGTATTGCGAAAAGTACTCAGCGCTACAAAGGATGCCTCCTAGGGAAAACTGGGTCCTAACTGGGAAGGCCCGTACAGAATTATCTCATGGCATAGGAAAGGAATGTACTACTTGGAGACGTTAGACGGAAGGAAACTGAGCCATCCGTGGAACACAGAGCACCTGAAGAAGTACTACCAGTAGTGCAGCAGGCATAAGACAATATCTACCCCCTTGTTTCCAGATTCATTTTTAAATAGTTGTAGTTTTTACTTATTAGCACCTAAGTTTTCTTTTCCACGAACAATATGGTCTATCGATCTGACATAATGAGAAGAATTTTTGTTTAGAATATATGAAATGTATGGTGCTCAAAATCTACAAAGACCACAAAATGGACGGATCATCCCAAAATGATGAAGATCTACAGTCCACAAAGTGGACGGATCATCCAAGGATGAAGACCTACAAAGTCCGCAAAGTGGACGGATCATCCCAAAGGATGGAGACCTACGAAGTCCACAAAGTGGACGGATCATCCCAAGGGATAGAGACCTACATAGTCCACAAAGTGGACGGATCATCCCAAGGGATGGAGACCTACGAAGTCCACAAAGTGGACGGACATTGACCAAGTCCACAAAAAGGACGGATCGTCCAAAATGGATAAAAATCTACCAAGTCCACATAGTGGACGGACATTAACCAAGTCCACAAAAAGGACGGGTCGTCCAAAATGGATAAAAATCTACTAAGTCCACATAGTGGATGGACATTAACCAAATCCACACAGTGGACGGGGTTATCCAAAATGGATGAAAATCTAGTCCAAATAAAGGACGGACATCTACAAAGTCTACATAGTAGGCGGCATTATCTAAAATGGGTAAACATCTAGTCCACATAGTGGACGGATCCCTGTTTTGTCTGCATAAGAGACGGATATCTATCATAGACTACATTGTGAACGGATCTGCCAATGGATTAAAATTGTCAAGCAATGGACGGACCCCTGCGACACGATTGAAAACATTTGACGGATAAAAAGCAAGCAAATAAGTAAATAAAATTCAATAAGATTAAATGTGCACAATTACAAAACGACTGTTCAACAAAATAAATTACAACGGTTAAAGTTTTGACCAAAAAAAAAAAAAAAAGAGATTGCTACTAATGCTTCGGGGAAGAGTTTTTTGACCTTCGTCAGCTAGAGTAGCGACGGCAAACTCATCGTCTGTGCTTTTTGAACAGACGGATTGCGCGAGTGTTTGCCCTTGAGCATTAATAGAGACATGGGACACGTCCAGATTGGGATACGACGACTTCACCTGACGGATGGCGTCGTTAAATCCGTCAGCAAAGGAGCTCCCAAGCTCAGCCAAAAGGAGGTCGGAGTCACGATACTCCTGGACGGCTACTTCTTTTGTATTATGCAGTTGAGTCTTAGTCTCCGTCAGTTCTTTCTCCTTATCCTTCAAAATTTGACGCAAATGCTCGTTCTCCGTCTCCAGCTCACCTCTGACCTGCTCCGAGCACTTAAGCTTCCTATCCATGTTGATCTTCCAGGTCTTTAAGTCATGAAGCTCATCCTCCATCGTCTTATTCTTCTTCCTGAGACGGTCCATGGTTGTCTCGTGATTAAGGTAACGGCCCATTAACCCTTTCATCATCAACATGGCCTGAAAGCAAAATACAACACTATGTAAATGACGGATGAGAATGAACATAACAAAGCTAGAGGACAGATTCAAAAGTACCTATGCAATATTGAAGAGGCCCGTCTCTCCCATCACCTCTGTCGCATGGTTGCCGAGGTCCTCATAATCGTTAGCCTTCAGGATGGACGAGAGTTTTTCCAAGGCATAATTTGAGTCTTCTCGAAAGAGAACAGGTGGTTTCTCCCCGGTGGGAACTAGACCCTTCATCAAGCCCTTACCCTTTCCATGCCTGACTGGTGTTTTCTTGCCCTCCAATGCCACGACGGGCTCTGGGGTGGTCTTCTGCTTCTTAGGATGACGGTCCATTTTCTCTTGTTGATTCCGTTTTGATGGAAGAGATGGAACCGTCCCCTTAGCTTGACCAACCTCTTGTTTTTTCTTCACTGCTTATTGTTTGATGAAGGCTCTTCTCTTGGCAGCGTCCAACTCTGCAAATCAAAGACGGATGTGAATAGAGGCAAAAATAAAAATAATAACGCTAAAAGAAGACGGAGAGAATTACAACTGACTTACGTTTTCTAACTCTGCTATCATAACGACGGGCAGTAGATGAAGGTTCAGGACCGTCACAATACTAATGGAGAGTATCGAGAGTGACGAGTTGTGCCCACGTCCTCTCTTGAAGCTTCGTCTTGTTGAAAATTCTCTCCAGGAAACTCCACTGCTCTAAGGTAACTTGTGGACAGTCCCGCGTTGCAAAAAAGGCGATTAGACTTTGAAAAAATAAAATAACTTTCAAATTTCAATTAGACGGAAGCTAAAGCAATGGCGTACCTGACGGAGGCATTATGCCCCATGTAGTGTCGACGGGCATATACGTGCCATCCCTTGGACGACACATCCATTCGTCTCATTCCAAAAAGAAGTATCTACTCTTCCAGTCCCTATTGGAGTCCGGTGTATCACTAACGAGCCTCAACAACAGGCTCCTAGCTACAAAACTGTACATTCCTTTTGATTTGACGATCTCCGTCGAACGGTAACAGTGGAAGAATTCTTCCACCGTCAACCTTCGAGAACCGTCAAACATGGCCCCGTATAAAATTTCTACGCCTATGAATACTCTCCAGGCATTTGGGGAGATTTGAGTGACAGATAGGCCAAGGTATTGAAGCAGCTAACAATGGAGAGAACTCAAAGGGAATCTGAGCCTTGCCTTTAGGGCTTGCTCATAGATCCCAACACCGTTGACCCCCCTGTAGTAACATTTTTCGGACTTGTGGGGGAGACGTAGACGGATGTTATCGGGTATTTGATACTTGGTCCTAAGTGTGTTGAGGTGGGATTCAGTGATTGAGGACCTAAATCGTTTACCGTCCAGAGGGGTAGCATGACGAACTCTCTAAGACCGTCCGGGCCAATCACAGATTGAACGGGGGGATCCACACCATCTAAGCCACTACTTGACGACTCTGAACTCTCCGTCTCCAGACCTTCATCTAGGGAAGAAGAGGTACTGGACGGATTCCTTTCTTCACTTGAAGTGTCAGGATCTCTTGGACCTGACAAGAATCTCTCATCGTAGCCCACCCCGTCGCGGACAAACGATTGGTTACTTGATGCACTAGACATTACCTACATTTATGATGGTATAACCTAAGACACTGACGGATCTAAAGAAAGTGCATATATATAAACAATAAAATAAAGAGAAAGACGGGAGAAGGGTTTAGAGTACATACCAAATCGAGATCGAGCAAATACGGAATGACGGATAAACTAGTTAAACGACAAGAATGCACAGTAGAAATGACGGTGGCGCTCTGCTTGCAAATTTTTTGATAGGAAGAAAAAATGAAGGGAGAAAAGGCATGCTTTTATAGAGCGAAGGACACAGAATACGAAGGGACGCCTTGGTTTAGGGGAATAGCTAATCAAAAAGGATCATGTGTCCTTCGCCGAAAACACAGGCCACGTGTCCTTCGTCATGGTACGCTAGGACCATCTTATCTCAATATATTGCCATATGAATCACTCCATGAATTCGTCTGGTTTCAAAGACGGATCCAAGGAGTGAAGGGGGCAACTGAAGGGGATAAAAATAGGAGACGGATCTTTCCTCCGGACTTGAAGGGACAGAGAGGAAGAAGACGGATTGACACCGTAGGAAATGCGTATAGGACGGTGTAGGTCATTGAGTATCCGTCATATATGTATCGGTTATAAATTCTTGGTTGTATGTCACCCGATATGTTTGAGTCGACTTTTACTTCATCTCCACGCAAGCGTGTACACTTGAAATTCTTGCGTTACACGTTTGTCTATAATAAGAAGACTCCTATATGGAAAAGAGTTCAAGAAGGAAGTTGTATCTTAAAAGGAAAGACAATTCTACGCCAATATAAATACCCTAGAAACCCTAAACATCAAGGTACGCACAATTGACTCAACTCTGGCACTCTAGGGTTGTAAAGAAATCCTAACTTGACCTTCGGAGGGTTTTTGGCCGGCGCCACACTGGTGCTCTCTTTTAGGTCTTTTTGTTTTCTCTTTGCAGATGTTGTCTTAAATTGGAGAGTACTTGCGGCTTATTGGTGATTTTTTCGACTTCATCACATGTTATTAAGGTTAGCTTTGTTTTCTGATAGTGTAATGTTTGTTTTGGTAGCTAAAACGGTGAGTGTTTTTTCGAGGAAAAGCAAAGCTATTTCAAGTGGAGGGACCAAAACAAAACTTGAAGAGAGAGAGAGAGAGAGAGAGAGTGTGTGGGAGGTGGTGAGGGAAAGTTCGGGATGGAAGCGAAGAGAGCAGAGAGTTTTTCAGTTACTGGCTCTCTACATGATGGGAGAGAAATGGGTGGCTTGGCTAAGTATGTGTCTCTCTCCTAATTTTCTGATTCGCCTTCCCTAAAATTCCTAGATCGGTAGATCCTCCTTCTCATTCTCTTATTTTTAATCTCCTTTAAATCCCCTCCTCTATAGAATGATTAGATTTGTGTACATTTGATTACAAGTTCGTTAGTAGAAACTTTGGAGAATAGAATTTGTATTTTTTTTTTCTGAGTTCTAGAGCAGCTCACAATATAACTTACCTAAAGCTCAAAACGGCTAAAATCTTAATTATGTGGGCATGTTTTGTTCCTTTGGCTTCTTGGGGTTTGTAATTGATATTTAACATTGTATATATTATTAGCTTTTCATTTTGCTAGCAATTTGGGAACATAATAAGAAACTAAAAATTGATTATTGATTCGTTCATCATTTAGTCTTCTTATTTTATGATTTTCAGTATATATATATATATATATATATATATATATATATATATATATATATATATATATATATATATATATATATATAGTGTGCGTGTCTGTCATTGACAGACTATCAATGAATCAAATCTTGTTCGTAATTTGCTTTAATGAATTGATGGAGGATTTCATTGCTTGTTCGGGGGATGAAACAGCCTAATGATTATCTTGAGGGCATGGAGAACTGGAAAGAAAAAAAAAAAAAAAGTAATTAAAATTTACTATTTTGGTTGGGAAAGTAATAGGATTTAAAGCTGCTCACTCTTAGTGTTGTACAGTGGTTACTCATACCATCAGAGCACACTCTTGTAATTATTGCACTTGTACGATAGGCTCGTTTTGTTGAATAGGTTTGAGAGATACTTATATGATGATATGTGTTTGATTTTACATTTATGTAATTCAAGAAAGTGGTTTAGGTGGCCTCAAGATTTGTGGTTTGATTTGCATGGTGGAAAATTTGATACGCAAGTCTTAAACAGAACCACCATCTGGCATTCATTACCAACTTGAGTGGCTTTGTATTTATCTTCACATGATTGAGAGTTGAGTTATTTGCTTCAAAGTTGGCTATATAATATGCATATGGATGTTAGTGGACGCTAAATTGAAAAAAATTTCTAAGGCTTTGCTTACCCTTCCAAGTAGTTGCAAATCTATGTTTATTCTCTATGTGGTTGAATGCCTTGCTAACAATTTGCTTAAAATTTTATAAATTTTGGCTAACCATTTGTGGCAACACATCCTCTGGAGATAACAAAGGGGAATATAAATTATAGATATTGATAATCATCTTAGCCATTTTTCTTATTTGTTATTTTTGAATAATTCATCAATATTTTATAGGTTGTTTTATCTATTGAATACATGGTTGTTGATGCTTCTAATTGTATAGTTTATACTCAGGAATTTTCATTTTTCCTTGGAGGGAAATGCACTTAAGACCATTGAGCTGCTATATCATCTGGCACATGACTTGCAAGGAGAAGAATGAGGACTTGTCTGCTCTAGAAAATGGTATGCAGAGTAGCAACAATATTTCCTAGAGAGTGAATTTATAAATTATTGCTTCCTTGCTGGCATTTATCTGGTTTTTCATTAGACAATTTGTTATTGCTATAGGACTTTATGGCCCTGCTTGCATATGAAGGGCTGAATAAATTCCCAATGGTTCATTTGCTTAGCTTGTACTAGCAAATAGTTGCTGAAACTTTGAATTGGCAATTCTTAGTGGTGATATACATGCTAGCTGAATAGAAAAACCAAAAGATAATAATATATACGTCTTTGTTGAGCTTCCTCGAGCTATGAAACTGAAGCTCTGTATCTCTCCAAAGAACAATCACATAGACGACAAGTAAGTATTTGTAATTGATTATTCATTTCATTGTTCAACTTCTAGCTGCTGAGGTGAAGTTAAATTGGATGATACAACTGGATTCATTTGCCTATAAATTAATGTCTTTTATTTATGAGGATATATTAGTGTTTCATTTGCATATAGTAAAATTAATGTCTTTTATTTTTTGAGAATTAATGTCTCTTTTGATTTGATTAATGTAAATCTCTATGTACTTTAAAAATCAAATGATTTATATCTATGTTTTGTGATATAAATAGAATCTAGAATTATCTTAATCATTACTTTTTTTTCCACAGCAAATATGTGCTTTTCACGTGCTGCCCTAACTAATATTTTTGAAAAGCATAATAATTGGGGATGGACAACGGACATAAAGTAAAGTAAAAAACGCTTTAGAAAGACTTGGCCATGGATTTAATGTGCTTTATAGTAATTGTGCACTATAAAATACGAAAATATATGCGGGGTTCCAACCTTCAAGTTCCATGCATTTTGCTTCTCGAAAAAAAGAAAAAAAGTTCCATGCATTTAATTTTAATTTATTTTTCAAAAAAAAAAAAAAAAAAAGAGAAAAAGAAAAACCCATGATCTCGATGACTTGTGCATTTAGACTTTAGAGTGCGTTTGTCAACAATATAATTTTTACATATTTTTTGTGCATTTGTTTTGTTAAGTTTTTTAAAAGTATTTTTTTATCAACATTTAACAAATAAAAATAAATAATTTTTAGATAAAAATTGCATTATGAAAACTCTAACTTTGATGCCAAAAATTAATTATGCAGCAGATTAATCAATTCATTACAAATCAACCAATTTATGCATGCAATATAAATAAGAAATTACACCACGAGCAGGCAATATATATTTCCTTGTAAAAGCAATAAACATAAAAAATAATTAACATCGCTTACGTTGATGAAGTGGAAATCAATGGACAGATTTAAAGGAAAAGCCACTATGAGGATTCCTGACCCCAAGGTTTAATTCTCTAGAATAAAATTGAAGTTTATAATCTATAATAAACTCTTATTCTTAGACTTGACCCCATAGAAAACCTATTTGATGTTACCTCACAATTAGCTCTAAGCTACTTGGATTCTTCTTCTAAATTGATCCTTTCACAAACAACATTCATGACTCTTAAGGACCACCTTGCACTACAACAAAAGTGGGCTATGGTGACAAAATCTAGTGAGGATAAACAATTTCGTCACCAAATGATAAAATTTAGTGAGGAAAAGAAGAATTCGTCACCAAATATTATAAAAATTTTAAAATAAGTGACCAAATCTATATTTCGTCACCAAAGATGTACCAATTGGTGACGAAATATTTATCTTGTCACTATAAGTCATGAAAAAAAGTCAAACCTAGGGTGACGAAATATTCGCGTCACCAAAAACCTACCGGAGGTGACGAAATTTTAAATTCGTCACCCAATCTTAGGATGTAGGTGTTTTTAGTGACGAAATAAATTTTTGTCACCTATTGTTTAACCAAAGACTAACCAGAGGTGATGAAATTTCAAATTCATCATCCAATATTAAGATGAAGGTGTTTTTGGTGACGAAATAAGTGTTCGTCACCTATTGTTTACAAATAATTAAGGATGACCATGAGCAGGGTATACCAATATATACCCGGTCTGTTTGTCAATAGATATGCATACCTTACCCAAAGCCAATTTTTATAAAATTAGCAAATATGCTCAAAAACCACTAAAATGACCAATATATTCTCAAAATCTCTAAAATAAGCAAAATACTCATGAAACCTTTAAAATGACCAAAATATTTCTACAATCTCTAAAATCACCAATTATGCTAAAAACCCACTAAAATGACCAAAATATCTCAAAATGAACAAAATACCCACAAAATAACCTCAAAAATTACCAAAATATCCCCGAAATCACCAAATTTGCTCAAAAATCATTAAAAATTACCAAAATATGCCCTAAATCTAATAAATGACCGAAATCCTCTAATCCTAAAAAATGACCAAAGTACACACAAAGCCTAAAAAATGACCCCCGAAACCTAAAATTTGGCTGAAATACTCCCAACACAAAAAATTACCAAAATAACCCCTAAACCTAAAAAAATAACTGAAATAGCTCTGAAACCTAAAAACTGACCGAAATAGCCTTAATGCTTGAAAATTACCAAAATACCCCTAATCCTAAAACAATTCCCAAAATACCCTCCAAAACTTAAATAATGACTAAAAAATTACCAAAATACCCATTATTTAGGTCATTTTTTAGGTTTAGGGTGCATTTCGGCAATTTTAGAGGATTTTAGGAGTACTTTGGTTATTTGCAAGTTTTAGAGGCAATTTGGTATTTTGATTATTGGGTAATTGGGTGGGTTGGGGTTTATCCATAGTAATTTTGTTGAGTTAGGTTTGGGTTAGATTTAATTAGTTAAATGGATAATAAAGGCTAAATGCGTAAACTACACCCGATTGGCATGAAAATTGGCATGGATGTTAAGAACATATATAACATGTAATCCAACGGTTGGATCCTCAAAATGAGAATTCAATAATATGTTATTGGATGGTGTAACATTTTTTAGAGTTACAATAGGTGTATCTTGAACCTAGACCTATATTTCTCAATTCAATATGAATTTTGACAAATCTACCGTTAGATTACATTATCTTCATATATTTTTCATTCTTACAAAATTTAAAAGTGATCAAAGATTAATAGGCATGTCATCAATCAATTGTCTAAATTCAAGTTTTTGTAGTTTAAAATAACGCATAAAAGATGAGTTTATAGATCAAATGACAAATTACACCCGATTGGTATGAAAATTAGTATGCATGTTAAGAACATATAGAACATGTAATCCAACAGTTGGATTTTTAAAATATGAGTTCTATATTAAGTTATTGGGTGGTATAACATTTTTTAGAATTGCATTAGGTGTATCTTGAACCTAGCCCTATATTTCTTAATTCAATGTGAATTTTGACAAATCTACCGTTAGATTACATTATCTTCATATGTTTTTCATGCTTACAAAATGTAAAGGTGATCAAATATTAATACGCATGTCATCAATCAATTGTCTAAATTTAAGTTTTTGTAGTTTAAAATAACGCATAATAGATGAGTCTAAAGATCAAATGACAAATTACACCCGATTGGCATGAAAATTGGCATACATGTTAAGAACATATATAACATGGAATCCAACGGTTGGATTTTCAAAATATGAATTCAATAATATGTTATAGAGTGGTGTTACATTTTTTAGAGTTCCATTAGGTGTATCTTGAACCTAGCCCTATATTTCTTAATTTGATGTGAATTTTGACAAGTCTATTGTTAGATTACATTATCTTCATATTTTTTTCATGCTTACAAAATTTAAAGGCGATCAAAGATTAATAGGCATGTCATCAATCAATTGTCTAAATTTAAGTTTTTGTAGTTTAAAATAATGCATAAAAGATGAGTTTATAGATCAAATGGCAAATTACACCCGATTGGTACAAAACTTAGCATGCATGTTAAGAACATATAGAACATGTAATCCAACGGTTGGATTTTTAAAATATGAAGTCTATATTAAGTTATTGGGTGGTATAACATTTTTTAGAATTGCATTAGGTGTATCTTGAACCTAGTCCTATATTTCTTAATTCAATGTGAATTTTATCAAATGTACCGTTAGATTACATTATCTTCATATGTTTTTCATGCTTACAAAATTTAAAGGTGATCAAAGATTAATAGGCATGTCATCAATCAATTGTCTAAATTCAAGTTTTTGTAGTTTACAATAACGCATAAAAGATGAGTTTATAGATCAAATGGCAAATTACACCCGATTGGTATGAAAATTAGCATGCATGTTAAGAACATATAGAACATATAATTCAACGGTTGGATTTTTAAAATATGAATTCTATATTAAGTTATTGGGTGGTATAACATTTTTTAGAATTGCATTAGGTGTATCTTGAACCTAGCCCTATATTTCTTAATTCAATGTGAATTTTGACAAATCTATTGTTAGATTACATTATCTTCATATGTTTTTCATGCTTACAAAATTTAAAGGCGATCAAAGATTAATAGGCATGTCATCAATCAATTGTCTAAATTTAAGTTTTTGTAGTTTAAAATAATGCATAAAAGATGAGTTTATAGATCAAATGGCAAATTACACCCGATTGGTACGAAACTTAGCATGCATGTTAAGAACATATAGAACATGTAATCCAATGGTTGGATTTTTAAAATATGAAGTCTATATTAAGTTATTGGGTAGTATAACATTTTTTTAGAATTGCATTAGGTGTATCTTGAACCTAGTCCTATATTTCTTAATTCAATGTGAATTTTATCAAATGTACCGTTAGATTACATTATCTTCATATGTTTTTCATGCTTACAAAATTTAAAGGTGATCAAAGATTAATAGGCCTGTCATCAATCAATTGTCGAAATTCAAGTTTTTGTAGTTTAAAATAACGCATAAAAGATGCGTTTATAGATCAAATGGCAAATTACACCCGATTGGTATGAAAATTAGCATGCATGTTAAGAACATATAGAACATGTAATCCAACGGTTGGATTTTTAAAATATGAATTCTATATTAAGTTATTGGGTGGTATAACATTTTTTATAATTGCATTAGGTGTATATTGAACCTAGCCCTATATTTCTTAATTCAATGTGAATTTTGACAAATCTACCGTTAGATTACATTATCTTCGTATGTTTTTCATACTTACAAAATTTAAAGGTGATCAAATATTAATAGGCATGTCATCAATCAATTGTCTAAATTCAAATTTTTGTTATTTCAAATAACGCATAAAAGATGAGTTTAAAGATCAAATGTTAAATTACACTTGATTGGCCTGAAAATTGGCACGCATGTTAAAAACATATAAAACATGTAATCCAACGGTTGAATTTTCAAAATATGAATTCAATAATAAGTTATTGGGTGGTGTCACATTTTTTAGAGTTACATCAGATGTAATTTGAATTCAGCCCTATATTTCTTAATTTGATGTGGAATTTGACAAATCTTTTGTTAGACTATATTATCTTCATATATTTTTCGTGCTTACAAAATTTCAAGGTGATCAAAGATTAATGGGCATGTCATCAATCAATTGTCTAAATTCAAGTTTTTGCAGTTTACAATAATGCATAAAAGATGTGTTTAAATTGATTAACTTAATTAATTAAAACTACTATTTTTTTTTTCTAATCATAATTATCATAAGAAGAATAAAAACACTAAATCCAGTGAATATCAAAGCTAAATCATAATTATCAAGTAGTAGTGGTTATATAAATATAAATAAATAAATAAATATATATATATATATATATGTTTTTGAGAAGTTGTACGTAGTAAAATGTACACTTAACAAAAAAAAAAAAGTATTATAAGTTTATAACGTACAGTGTTGCAACTTGCAAGTAAAACAAAAACTAAAGGTTTAAAATAATATAAAACTTGTGTGGCTCCTATTCATCCTATATTAAAAACTAAAAAACAAATGCGTGACTCTCCTTAACTATTCGTGTATACAAATAGCACTGTTGCACTTGCAGCCTAGCAAAACAGTGAAGTGCCTACTAAAATTTTTGAAAAGACAGAAAAAAAAAAAGTGCGGTACTAAATTTTTTTGATTTCTTTTTGCACTGTGCCAAATTTTTGGCGCGTACTAAATTTTTTTTAGAACCCAAATTTTTTTCCATTATTTTTTATTTGTGTAAAACAAAACCCTATTACTTTTCCTCTTTCTCCTCTCCTCTCAGCCTCCCACAAAGACTGGTATGCTCTCTCTCTCTCTCTCTCTCTCATGAAAATTGATCAAGGGGATCTTGTGGTATTAACTATAACTCAAGAGTTTGAATCGTTGTACAAGACATTTGGTTACTTTGAATTCTCTATAGAGTTTGAATCGTTGAAATTTGATTGCCTATTGTGAAAAAAAGTTGTTTCTTTTGTTGAGTTTTGGGTGTAATAAATGTGAAGTTTTGATTTTGGTTGAGTTTCACCATATGGGTATTTGTGTTTTGTGTTTAATTGCTGAAAATTTGTTATCTTCTTATGTTTTTATGGGGTTTGGGTTTGCTAAATTTGATTGCATGCTATGGCCTTAGAATTTTAGAAGTGGTCAGTAATTTGGTTCAGTTTTTTCCAAAAGGCTTTATGTGGTTTTTGTTTGAAGGGTTTAGCCTCTTAAATAACTTGAATATATAATCATGAAGTTATTTGATTAAGTTTCAACAAAATGGGTGTTCTTGGTATTAAAATTTGAAAATTTAATGTTAAAATAAGGAGTTTATCAGACAAGGCTTGTGACTGCATTCTTACTTATACCCTCTACAGCTAATTTAGTGAAACAAAACCCCTTATAAATTAGCCAAAGACCTGTAACATTACATTTGTGCAATGTTTTCACTTCTGTATAATAAGCACTGTAATTTCGTATTTTTATCTTATTTTTTTTGATACATACATTCTATTCGATTTATGTAGATTAAAACAGGAGATGTACGGGTTTCGGCAAGCACATCACTCCATCTAGTCAGAAAGGACTGGTCTTTAGTAATTCGAATGCATGTGTTTAAAATGTTGCAGGTTTGTGTGCATATACCATTACTCTTTGCTTACTAGAGAAGTTTATTTATGCTATTTATTATATTATCTGTTGATCCAACCCATGTGTTTTAGAGAGAACACCTTTTTTTTTTAAACCAAGATGGCTAATGGTGTATCTATAGGAATGCTATGGGTTATGTGCTGTGGGGAATGAGATTATGAAGAAAAGGTTGGGTTTGGGTTCCAATTCTGAGATCAATCCCCTAACCTTGAAGTGGATTATAAGGTATGGGAATGAGAACAGAACAAAACAACAATAAATTGTCTATGGTGGTTAGTGAGAATTTTGTTTTGGTGTTTTTTAATTGGTTGAGGGCACGTTTAGATGTCATATTATGAAATTTAGAGGATCAATTGTGTTTTATCTAGAAATATATATATATATATATATAGAGGGTTGAAAATTTATTTTGGAAGTGTTATAGATTTTAATCGGGTCTATGTTCCTTTATCTTCAAACACACTGCCAAAAAATGAAGTTATAAATTTCATATAGTTTGATGTCAATCTGTTGGGATTTTGGAATAGAAACTAAAAAAAAAAAAATTGTGATGCTCTCCTCCTTTTGGGTGTAGTTGCCAAGTATTGATTAAATCTTTAAAGATTTTTTTTTTTTTTTTGATTATTTATGTAGGGTTAAGAGGCTGACCAAAATGATAGAGAAAGTTGCAACTGGGGGTCCTCTCTGGGGTTGTCAAAGTCTTTGAATTTTTAATAGGCTCAGGGGCAAATTCAAGAGTGGGCAAGAAGTTTTTTGGCCTCCTATCAGGGGAGATTGTGCTTGCTTCCCTAGATGGATCTAGTATGCTGATCATCTTAAGCCCTTGCGTTATATATTATAATATATTAGCATATATTTCTTTTATGAATGGCTATTTTTACTCTATCAGATAGCTTCCAATCCAAAAGTTCATAAATAGATGCATTATAAAATCTATGAAGTTAATGTGGGTTTTACTTCACCTTGCTTCCTATTTGATTACCACAAAATAGCAGTGGCACACATGATTTGTGTGGAAAGGGAATTTATTAATTTTATTTGTAACTGGAGGAAGTGGAAATAGGGGTGTTGAAGGTAGATTTGAGAAAAAAGGAGGATGACAGGCCATTTTATTTCAATTCTAGAGGATTTAAATGTGTGTTCTGGTTTTGTATCTCCTCTTATGGTTTACCTGAATTGAGTGGATAGTACTAGTTTTTGGCCCTTCTGTTCATGGCTTGTCATTGCTTTGATAGACTTCATTAAATATTCTTGTCGTACTTTAGTTCCTGGCTGGAACTATGTTCTCACTGTGTTGCCAAAAAATAGACTATTTTGAGTTTGGTTTGGGTTGGAACTTTGAAATCCATTTAGATTGGTATCCATTAAAACCAACCCATTTAATGGGCTTTGAAATTGAGCTCACCGCTTGGGATTTGCATAGAGCTGGACATGCCTTATTGCCTTCTTGTATATATTTCATTAGGTTTTTGTTAATAGTGGTGGTTGTGGTTTTTTGTTTAATGGTGGTGGTGGGTTTTTGTTTATGGTGGTGGCTGGTTTTGTGTAAGTGGTGGTGGTGGCTAGTTTTTTTTTTTTTTTTTTGAATAGTGCTAGTTGGATTTTTTATTCGTTGTGGTAATTGGGTTTGTGTTTATGATGGTGATTGGGTTTTTGTTTTGGATTTCACTTTATTTTTATTGTTTTAAATTGGGATTTTTCTGCATTCTTTATGATTTCTCTGTGGTTTGTAATGTGGGTTTGGTTTTTATTTGATGAGAATGTTGTGGGTCATCTTTCTTTGATAGTTTGGCTTCATATGATGTTACATTATGATTATTTTGTCAAGTTTTTTATTGGGTATTTCGAAGACATTTTCTACATTGTCTTACTAATAATAATCTTGTTATTGATGTAATTTCCTTTATATTTGTGCAGATATGGGATTGGTAGCAAAAAGATAGTTTTTGTGGGACAACTTGAATTCAAATAATTTTCTGTAAAGTTTGGAAGCCAAGACATCATTTGTATATAAATGGTTGTAATTACTTTGTGAACATTTTTATTGCATTTTTAGATTGTATAGATTTGGTTAGAAATGAATAGATTAATGTAATGGCAAGTAAATGTAAAGAATATTAATAAAAAAATAAAATTGGTAATGATAATTTTCGTCGCCATATTTGACTATAGTAGAAATTAATTCGTCACCTGATCTATTGAAATTAAAAAAAAAAAAAAAAAAAAACAATTGGTGAAACAAAACTTTGTCACGAAATCTATTGAAATTGGAAAAAAAAATATATTTGGTGACGAAATATTCTGTCACTGAAAATAAGGTTTAGTGACGAAAATATTAGGTGACGAAAGCTTTCGTCACCTATCATTTTTTATTGGTGACGAAAAAATTTCGTCACCTATCATTTTTTTATTGGTGATGAAACATTTTCGTCACCAATACATTTTGTGACGGAGCTTAGGTGACGAATGTTGTTTCGTCACCAAATGTATTCAGTGACGAAATAAGGACATATTGTGACGAAATGTTTCGTCACCATAGTTCACTTTTGTTGTAGTATTGAAGATGTGATTTCTACAGCAACACCAGGATGACTTTGTAGCTTTTGCTCTAATCCGCGTCATGGTAGCAACAGCACCATCTTGATAATCTTCTTTGTTGTCTGAATTCGCGTGTTGCTGATATTTAGACTTAGGTTTTCTTTATTGAAGTATACGTAACACGACGACTTTGAACCTATAAATAAGGTTGTGCATAATTGGCACTTATATAATTTTGCATATAGAGCACAATTTATGATGCAACAACTATCTTATATATATATAATTCACTTCATATTCAGGTTTTCTAATTCTCGTTTGAGTGAGCTATAATCAAGAAGTGTCGAGACCTTTCATTTCAATCGAGCAAGGCACGATTGAAGTCTGACAAAATCTATGCTTCAATTAATCAAGACTCGATTGAAGGGCAATCATAATTACAGATTTTTTCTTCCTTTGAATTTCTTTTGGAAACTTATAAATCTAGAACTTACGAAGACTTATGACTCAATTAAGCTATAATGTCAAGAAATTTGCCAACCTAAAGCCTAACCCATCCAACTAACACATCCAAATGGACATTTAATGGTATTTGTCTGGCATGTGGCAGGACTATAAACTTTTAGGGATTCCAATTGGTATTTGTTTTGTTTGAACTTTGAGTAGCTTACAATTGGAGTGAACGTCCGAAGTTGAACAAAAAAATACAATATAAAAAAAGCATGTAAATGTTTAAGATTTGGGTTATATATAGCAGACATAATTTTTTTTTTCACAATAATTGTATAATTATTAAATCCATAAATTGACATTAATTCTCACGAATCTTCTATAAGTTATGTTAATGGGTGCCTATTAATAAACTGATATATAGTATTTTAGGTGTTGTTCCTTAGATTTTCATTTTAAGATTCTGTTATGTAGCAACTTAATTAAAAAATACACTTTCATCCTATGAAAAAAAAGCTACACGGTAGAATCGTAAAATGAGAACTTAAAGAACTAGAGCCGGTTGAATGGTGGAGCAAAAAATGCAGTCACCTAAGGCTCTAAGTAAAAAAAAGGCCCCCAAATTTTAACTAATAGGATTATTTAAAATCAATAAATAAAATAATATTTTTTTACCATATGAAAAACAAACAAAAAATAGAGAAAAATGCAACGTCCACAATATTTTTTACAACACTTTTATGACTAATGCTAAGTAGTACGTTGTTACAGCTTGTTATTGATGGCAAAAAAATAATTATAGTGATAATTTCAAATAGAAAACAAAAAGCAACTTAAAACTTAGGATTTGTTGTAAAAAATATTGTGAATGTTGCACTTCTAAAAAACAAAATAATAATAATAATAATAAGAGTTTAGCTAGCAAACTTTTACTAGTTCTCATTTAAGTCTACTACTAATACCACTCTTTCACTTACTAAAATCAATTTACCACATCAACAAGTATGAAAAATTTTGTCAAATTTTTTCTGTCTATTCAATTTCTAAAGAAAGAAAAATTTTACGTAGATCATGTTAATTAGTAGTAATTTTGCATCTCAAACAAGATAATCAATTTTTGCCTTAGACCCCCAAATGTATCAAGCCGCCCCTGTAAGGAACAACACCTAAGTACTATACCTAAGTCTTGCCCTTATTAGTAAATTATTTTAGGTAAATTTTGATACTACTTTGATGAGAAATATAAACTCAAAAAAATTAATTACCTTTTTCTCTCATATAATGGTTCTAAAAATGTATCAATTTTTTTTAGAATCAAGAGTTTTTAACTTTTTCTATTTATTATGAGAAGTGCTACATCCATAACATTTTTACAATACTTTCACAACAAATTATTTGTGGTAAGTTATTATTAGTTTTAATCTAAATCCAAAACTCAAATTACTTTTTTACTCACCATAACAAACCAATAATAATCTATCACTTTAAATTTATTGTAAGAATATCTTAAACATCACATTTCTCAGCTATTATTTATCCTAAGGGCACGTTTGGTAGACGGTAATAGACACTGTAATGTAATAAATATTCCTATTGCATAACTATTCGGTTGTTTGCTTATGTTTTTATTACAATGAATAATTATTCCTTATGAATAACTATTCTTTAAAATGAGGAATAACTATTCCTTATCGAAAGTACTGAATATCTATTCCTTCACTTGATGTAATAGCTTTCTAAAAAAAATTCCTAAAAAGCCATTAGTTGCCACATCTTCAAAAGGAAAGAAAATAAATTTTCCTTGTTGTTAATTATTAGCTCTATTTTGAACACTCTAAAATAAGTGTATTTTAGGAAATTTGATTTAAAAATGATTTAATTATATATTCTTTTTATACTCTACTAAATTGTGGATGCATATTCAGAATTCTACTTCTAAATATTTACCAAACTAATGAATAATAATACTTATTACATTCCAAATTAATGTATTTCTTGTAATACTTATTTCTATTCTCATGTAATAATCATTATAGTATACCAAACGTGCCCTAAGTTTTGTCTACCAAGTAGAACTTACAAGTTACATCGGCACAGCAGTGTGGTATCCCTCAATTGAACAATGAATGCAGACGTAGACATTCCCATATAATCAAATTAAGTTGTTGTTATCGATATTGCAGTTTTAATGCAGAAGAATATGCGGGCAGTGAAGGAAATAAAGTCTTCTCACAGATTAACTTCTGGCGGTTTTGTCAAGCTTTTACATTTAAAACTTGAATTGAATGACCCTTTAACTGCCTAGCCAACCCGTTCTGACTTCTGTGTGGGCATTGACTCTGCATGCTACATCACTTTCAATTTTCGTGTGTTTTGAAAGGAAAAAATTTAGGTACTCTAGGAGCAATGTTACTTCCTCTCAGACGAGGGGTGAGCCTTATGATAAAACTAATGTGTGGGGTCTATTTTTTATGTGAGAGGAAAGAGCATTGCTTCCGGAGCATGTAAGAATTACCCGTTTTGAAAATACAAAACAAAACAAACTTTTACCTTTTTTTTGGTGGGGGGGGGGGAATTTTCCCTTAATTTTTTTATAGATTATTTGTGTAGTATTTATTGAAAGTTATAATTTTGATAATCTATACAATATGCTAAATGTGTGAAAAAAAAATTAAAATCTAAAAATTAGCTTTATATATATATATATAAGTTTTTTACATTACTTTGAAACAAAAGGCTAAGACAAAAAATAAAATAACAAAAAAGTTAAGGGCCTATTTAGTAAGAGGATTTTAAATACAAGTTTTTGTTTTGGAAATCATAATATGGTGGGTTCCACACTTAAATTTTTTTCTTATTTTTTTATTTAAAAAAAGATTTTGAAAACTACTAAAATGATGTTTTCAAAATATAGAAAATGTTTTTAGCAGCTTAGTTGTAAATAATTTGAATAGATTAGATCTCACATATTTTTCCAAAGTAATTAAACTCTTTATCTTTTAAATTAAGGAGCTTATTATTCATTATCACAAAATTTTTTTTTTATCAAACTTCAAATTTGAAACTTAGCATTATAATTTTTTTTTTTTTAAAATGGTACATGAGTTGTATTCCCTTATTATTATCCAATAAATAAATAAGTAATCTATACGTTACCTTTTATATATAAAAAAAAAGATTCTCCAACCAAACCAGCCCTAAAGCTGTTAAACAAATAAACCCTTAAATGATTTTTTTAAAATAATTAAATAATTAGGGAACAAAGAGTATTAAAATGATTATATTTTGAAAAAGTGTAGTTTCAAAGCCGGATGCCAAACAAGCATTTTGTAAAATTCTGTTTTCAAAATTCTCTTATAAACTGCCTTTATAAATAAAACTCCCCTTGCACCAAAATTTTTTTCTAAATATTTGTACTTTATTTTACTTTTACATTTAAGGGTCGTTTGGTAACATTTAGTAGTGTTATTTGTATTTTTTGAAAATTTGTGTAGCTAAAAAAATTATAAAAATACGTGTAATGTTGTTTAAAAACTGAAAACATATATTTAAACATGTGTATAACTTCTTGTTGCTGTGAATGCCATACCACTCTCCCATAAAATTTCTCTTTCATCATTGAATTTTCTTCTCCCCCCCCCCCTCCCAAAAAAAAGGGTTCTTATTTGAAAGAGACAGGAAGGTGGCGGGTAATTAGAAGGAAAAATATCCATAATTGTCCTTGCATCAAATACTTGGATGAGATTGCATAGCGTTTGTTTACTTTTCCAGCACTTTAGTCAATTTATTTTTTCTCTTGTTCCTAGATATTGTAATGAGCTTGCCCATAATGTTGATAGTTGGGCCTCCTTTTTATGGCTTGGGGACCCCAAGACATCCCATCCCCTCTTTCTTGGGTCTTGGATGATGTTGTTGGGCCAGTCCTCCTTAGGCATCTACCTTATTTGACTTTCCCTTTAGTCAAATCACTCCCTTGATTTCCAAAGAAAATAAAATCTATTATTACTAACCAATGTATAACAATTATTACATGCTACAATATTTGAAAAATTAATTTTGATTATATCTTATATGTCACTAAAACAAGTTAAAGACGAGCACGATTGGTGTCTTAGAGGCTAGGGTCTTGGGTTAACAAGACTCTATTATGTAGAGCATTTTGGGTTCGATTCACCCCCCTCCCCTTGCTAGAGACCTATTGGTGCTCCTTATACTTTATCAAAATGAGGTATTGATAGAGAATGGTTAATGGTTACTAAGCTAACACTAATGTTGAGAGGTCACATTAGTCGCCCCTTCATAACCATTTTTTATATATTTGAATGTTCAAAAAGTGTGTAAAACACCTATGAACGTTTAGACCCCCAATATACAAACTACCAACACAAGCTTGTTATCAAACAATGTATGTGTGGAATATGAGAATAAGCTAAATCAGAATTGGTAAAACAATCTAAACTGAAATTAATCACAACCACAACAATAATTAATAGGTAAAGATTAAGGGAAGAGAGATGCAAATACAAGGACAACACAACGATGTGTTATCGAAGAGGAAACCGAAGTCCTCAGTGTAAAACCTCTCCGCTGCCCTCCAAGCGGTCAATAATTCACTAGAGGATAAAGTTGGGATACATGAATAACAGAAGACCCTCCAAGCCTAATCTACCTAGTGTACCTAAGCCCTCCAAGTTTCTTGCTCCAACAAGGCTACGCCGAACCTTTGTCTTCTCTAGCTTACCGGATTCCTCTATAGCCCATAGCATTAACCAATATCAATTGGTCTCTTCCTAACTACTTCCCAAGTACCAAATAACCTTCTCACAAATATGGGTATGGTGAGAAAAGGATTTGGCTAAATGTACCTCTCAAGGATGTAACAATGGAGAGGTGAAAGTAGAGGAATTTGGAGAATTAAAGGATGAAAATTGTGGGTGAGTCAATCTTGTTTTTCTCTAGGGTTTCTTTATCAAAATTTTCTCTAGAAGCTCTCTACAATATGTGGGTAAAAGGGGTATTTATATTGGTGTGTGTTTGGAATGTGAAATGTCAGTTTTTCCCAAACAGAGTGGTCTGGCAACTTGACCTCACGACTTGACTAAGTCGTGAGTCTAAGTCGCGAGCTAACTGCCTGGCCAAACTGGAAGTTTTGTCCTATAGTGCTCTAGCTGGCGTGAATCTTCAGCTCCTCTGCATGCTTCACACGCATGCCTCCTTTGGCAACTTGCCAGCTGCGAGCCAGTCACGAGATCTAGTCACGAGGCCCAGCTTGAGTGCACACTCTTGAGTTTTTCTTCACACTCTCTCACACACTACCCTTACATGATTCCCACCTAAATACAGGGTTTCTAATGCTGAATTACAAGCAAATTTGGCATGGAATAAAGCCAACAAAATGATTGAATAAATTCAACCTTACAATCTTCCCCTTTGGCTATTTCGTGACAAAACTCTAAACAAACTCTAGACTTAACATATGAGTTGGGAACAGTTAAACAAAACTCATTCACACCTAACTCTAGAATCTGTGAAGCTCTTGAACCATATGGACAAGTATTTCCTGAAAACAACAACACAATACGCTCATTGTAAGCAGAAAACTTGAAATGCATATGGAGCAAGCTCAATGCGATCAAGCAATAATGAATAACATCAGTAAAGCATAGGTTGACCAAAAATGAGCAATCACTATAAATAGTGACTACAATGATCATTGACTCAAGGAATGAATATTCGGACATGCAAGCTTATAAGCTCAATGCAAAGAATCATTTACATGTCCAACACTCAACCGATACAACAACACAAGATAATTGTATCAAGGATATAAAATCCAACAAGGGCACAAGAGTGATGTATTAAAAGAAATGCATAACATTAACTAAAAGTACTGAGCTACAAAGCTAAGGTACAAATATAAAGTACTATTTTAAATAGCTAAGCATTGTCATGAACTATGAGCAAAGCAAAAACATAATTAATATAACACAAAACTCTTTCTCTTCTTCTCCCCCTATCATATCACTCCCCCTATCATGAATCATAGGAGCTGTGATAAACTTGGAACATATATACCTGTAACCTAAAACACTTGCACAAAACACATTAGACCCTCAAGGTAAAGCAAGTAATAAAAAGACAAGTATAATGTAACAAGTAAATTGTGATCAAGTAAATATGATGTAAAATATATGAGCAACTTGACCAAACACCAAAGCAGTCATAAAGAAATGACTACTATGATCACATAGCAAAGCAAATGATCACTCGAACATGCATTCAATGAAGCACAATAGCAAAAGGATGTATACATGTCCCACACACAAACACGATGCAATGAGAACAACAAAGCATAAATACTAAACATAACTCAAAGCACCACAAAGCAAACAAGAAAACAACCATAAAGAAAAACAAACAAAACAAAATTTTCTTATTAACTCAATGTCTCCTCCCCTTTGGTATATGCATCTCCCCTATGGAATATCTCTTCCCCTACAAATGTGCATGAGAAATAGAATTTCTTCTCCTAAGAATGTGCACAAGAATCATATAAAAATGACAAAACTCTTCGATATACTCTCCAGAGTGTACTCTCCCACTTTTTGTCACGAATAGACAAAGGGTCAAGGAGAAACGAGAGCAAAAAATGAAGGTATGAACAATGATAATGATGCATGAGTGATGCAAGATTAATGAGAAAATGAAGCTCAAACCTAAGACAAAACAAAATGCTACAAAGCATAAGATAAACGTGAGATGCTAGGATGAAGAAACAAGGTATAGACCAATGGATGACAAGGGTAGCAAAGGTGTGTGCAAGAGGTGACTATGTGCAATACATGACCTATGCATGGAAAAAGCACATGTGGGGTAAGGTGTGTTAAATACACAACCAATGAACCAAACATGTTCCTAATGGCAAAACATGAGAAACCCCAAAGTTTGGTACTCATTGGAGTCCAAACAAGCGAGAAAATGCCTAAGAGACATTTTATCAAACACCTAGCATGCACACTATGAACAACAATGTGAAACAATGCATGAACATCATGAAATCCACCCTTAATACATGTTATTTTTGCCATAAGCGGCCAAAATCCAAAGCAAATCATCAAAAGAAACCAATACCATACAAAAATTTGACAAAAAAAAAAAAATTTCCAAACCCCTATGATGAAAATCCCAATCAAGAGCACAAAACTCTCCAAATTGATTGGAATGAAACATTGATTGGAATCAAGGATCCAATTTAATGAAAAGAGTTTAAAATTATCTTAGAGATGTTAATGGAATGAAAAATCATTCAAATTGATTGCATTTTGATATAAAAATATTGAAAGAGGGGTTTTAGAGAGGATGGGAGAGGTTTAAAATAGGTTTCCCATGAAAAAGCTCTTTAAAAAGCTGTTTCTAGGCGTTTTGCGACTGGCGAGTCGCGAGATGAGTCATGAATGAGTCACGAATCATTCTATGTAAACTTGCTACTAGATCTCGCGACTGGGCGAGTCACCAAAACTAGTAGCCAAAACTTGCTACTCACGAGAGTAGCCAGATTGAGTAGCTAAAAATTCTGACACCTGTTTTTCAACACAAAACATGCTTAAAACAAGGAAAAAACAAAGTAAGCATTGAACATGAACACAAAGTGTGATAAAAATCACTTCCAGATACATATAAAATTATCAAATATCTTTTTGGTTTGATCCATATATAGATGAGCACACACACATCACATTTGAACAAGTACAATCGAACAAATGAATAAGGCATTCATTGAACATTAAGCATGTGTGTTGTGTGTGTGTATCAAATGTGGAATAGTCCTTAGTCTAGAGTGAAACTTCAATGATCAATTCAATCAAGTCATACACAACTAGTACTAAGTCAAGTGGTCTATCTCAATTATAGAAATGAACATATATGACCTCCCATAAGAAAATGATTACATATCTTTGAAGCTTTTCATTTAGCTTTTTTGCAATTTATAACATTTGATCATTTTTTGATCTTTACATCCTTTTTGAGATCGATGTCTGAAATTTTTGATATTTCAATTTGATGAACAAGTCTTTGGCTTTTGGGCACCATACATTTTCATAAAAGTCGCTTTTCCTTTTTCCTAGTCAAATACTACTATGTGTGACGACTTTTGCAGCTCATTATCTCTATTCATTTTGAGATTTACATTTGTTGAGCTTTTTAAGCAATAAATAAATAAATGAGTGCGAAGAGATATAGGCACAAGTCTATGCATGTATCAAAACCAATATGACTATTGACTAATCATTCATGATAAGCTTGAAGATTGATTTACAACAATCACACATAGATGTCAAGATTTTTACCACAAAGATAGGTGTGCATACATAACAAGCTGAGCTCATAAATGCACTACGCTATTAGTATGAAGGTACTAGGCCAAATTCACATGAGATATGTGCTTAAACATATACGATCAAACTTTTTGAATTTTTCACTTTTTGTGTTTTTGGATTTTTTACACACACAAAAACAAAAGCATAAAAGTAAGATCAAATGCAAAAAAAAAAAAAAAAAAAAAAAAAAAAAAAAAAAAAAAAAAAAAAAAAAAAAAAAAAAAAAAAACAACAACAACAACAAAAACAATGCATATAAAGAGATGCATGATGCACAAATGCATGACAATGAAGCATCTAATGCATGGAGAGTCCAACAAAGATCGAAAGAATTAGATCAAGGACCAAAAGAGCAAAAGCTCAACCATATGAATCCTTCCACATCCAAACAGAGCAATTGTTTAGAATAAGTGTCTCATGAGAAGTGAGACAAGGGTTGGAAGAATGAGAACCGGAGATGCGCATAGTCAAGGAGTTAAGAGCATTAAACACTTAATTAATTCTATTTTCACTCAAATCTGATTTACTCTTTTTAGCATAACTTCCAAGAAGCTCAAGATTCTCTTTTCTTTTGATTCTTTTAAAAGCATGAAACTTAGAGCATTGAGGTCTTAGATGACCAAAGGCACCACAATGGTGACATATAATGCATTTAGGTCCACTAGGCTTTTTGGGAAGGCATCTAGCAACATGGTTTTGTTCTCTCTTCAACTTGGAGCATTGAGGTCTTATGTGATCGATCACACCACAATGGTGGCAAGTTGGAACAAACTTAGATCCATTCATAACCTTTGATTGAGACCTAAACGGAGGCTTTGGCTAAAAGCCTTTCTCTCCACCTTTTGATTTCTTTTGTGTGGAGGAATGTACACCAATTTGTCTTTTGAGGTAGAACACACAATAGGCAAAAAATCGGGTACAACAACATGATTGTAACAAATATTTTCATCATTTTTAACAATAGGCTCAGCAATCAAACATTTGGCATGCATCTTAAGAGTTACATTTTTACATTTTAGCTCATCAACAAGTTTGTTAGAAAAAACAAGTTCAGCATCCAAGTCCACATACAAACATTCAAACTCTTTAAGCTTTTCAAGAGAATTTTCAGCAAGTTTCTTATATTTCTCAGCCAATTTGTTGGATTCATTGAGCATAGCAATCAAATCATCCTTTTCATAAAATAACTTGTTCAAATTCTTTTGAAACTTCTTAGAATTTTTCTTCAAGAGTTTGATGTTAGGAATATCAACAACACCCAAAGATTCATGTAACATAGCATCACAATCATGAGGATTATCACTCATAGAGGCATTTTCACAAACACGTGGCATGTAACATTCATCAACATCCAAAACATGCATAAAGGAAAACAAAGCACTATCCATGGCAAATAAACACAAGAGGTCAAGGTTCACACTTAGGTATTTAAACCACAACAAGTGAACCCGCTTTGATACCAATTGAATGTTCAAAAAGTGTGTAAAACACCTATGAACGTTTAGACCCCCAATATACAAACTACCAACACAAGCTTATTATCAAACATTGTATGTGCGGAATATGAGAATAATCTATATCAAAATTGGTAAAACAATCTAAACCGAAATTAATCACAACGACAATAGAAATTAAAAGGTAAAGATTAAGGGAAGAGAGATGCAAACACAAAGACAACATAACGATGTGTTATTGAAGAGGAAACCAAAGTCCTCGGCGTAAAACCTCTCCACCGCCCTCCAAGCAGTCAATAATCCACTAGAGAATGAAGTTGAGATACATAAACAGTAGAAGACCCTCAAAGCCTAATCTACCCAGTGTACCTAAGCCCTCCAAGCTTCTTGCTCCAACGAGGTTATGCCGAACCTTTGTCTTCTCTAGCTTATCGGATTCCACTATAGCTCATAGCATCAACCAATATCAATTGGGCCCCTCCTAACTACTTCCCAAACACCAAATAACCTTCTCACAGATATGGGTATGGTGAGAAAAGTATTTGGCTAAATGTACCTCTCAATGATTTAATAATGGAGAGGGTAAGAGTAGAAGAATTTGGAGAATTAAAGGTTGAAGATTGTGGATGAGTCAATCTTGTTTTTCTCTAGTGTTTCTCTCTCAAAATTCTCTCTAGAAGCTCTCTACAATATGTGGGTATAAGGGGTATTTATATTGGTGTGTGTTTGGAATGCGAAAGGTCAGCTTTTACCAAACAGAATGGTCTGGCGACTTGACCTCGTGACTTGACTGAGTCATGAGTCTGAGTTATGAGCTAATTGCCTGGCCAGACTGGAAGTTTTTTCCTATAGTGCTTTAGCTGGCGTGACTCTTCAGCTCCTCTGCATGCTTCACATGTGTGCCTTCTTTGACGACTTGCTAGCCGCGAGCCGGTCGCAAGATCCAGTCGCAAGGCCCAGCTTGAGCACACACTCTTGAGCGTTTCTTCACACTCTCTCACACACTACCCTTACATGATTCCCCCCTAAATACAGGGTTTCTAAATGCTAAATTACAAGCAAATTTGGCACGGAATAAAGCCAACAAAATGATTGAATAAATTCAACCTTACAATATTTACCAAACAAACAAACAAAGAGAGTTAAATAAATATATATTGTTAGTCAAATATTAAATTTCCCCTTTACATTCTTAAAACTTGCAAAATATTAAGCTGACCAGAGATTTGTAATTGTTATATTTATAAAATATTAGATTAAATAGTATAAAATCTGATTACCACAAAATTCAGCATGCATATTAACATCAATAAAAAGGTTTATCCGATAGTGTGATTTTGAATATATTAAACCAATAAAAAAATATTAAGTGATATAACATTGACAAAAACCCATGATCATTCTATTCATTTATACAAACGAGATGGGTTCAAGTTACATCCGGTGTTACTGTAAATAATGTTATACCACTTAATAACTTTTTATTGGATTAGTATTTTGAAAGTCCAACTATTGGATTATATGTTCTCTAAATTCTAAACACACATGCCAAGTTTTACACCAATCAGAGTTTGTTAATTATGACATTAATCAAATATTTAAATATAATTTTTTTTGTATTTTAAAACTATTCATAAAAGATTGGTTTATGGATTACACTAGACTCGTCATATGCGCTTTGTGTATGCAATAATATTATTTATTTATTTATTTATTTGTTTAGTGTTATAATGTTTAGAAGTGATATACAAATAATTGTTTGTATTTTTTTTAAGAAAGAGATAAGATAACGTAGAATAATGTTTAAAAATGAGATATAGCTAATGTCCTAAGTTTTAGGGAAAATGGAGAAGATAAAAGAAAAAAAAAGCCTAAAACTCAGGAACAATAAATTACTCTTCGAACCAATTTGTGTTTTTTTTATTTAAAATTATTTAACTAAAAAATCAAGGTATTTTAAAGAGTTTAAGAATTTGTATGAGGGTATTTTAGTATGCAGAATGTTAAAAATCATATAGGGAATACTGTTATTAATAGTATAGATAGTAAACAACATTCAATTGGAGTGAAATACGGCATACATATTAATGACGTAGAGAAAATGTGATCCAATGGTTGGATTTTAAAATATTAATCCATTAAAAATTTATTAAGTGATGTAACATTGCTTAAAATTATACCTGGTGTAACTTTAAGTCTTTAACCAATCTCTTTCTAGGAGTAAAGTAATTATTCCTTGGACTAAAATAATTAGGGCATAAAAATAAATTCATTTTCCTATAAAAACATGATAATGAATTAATACTTTGACATAAGTGAAAATAATTTATGGCATGGAAGACTAAATGAAGAAAATTTCCAAGGAATGCACTGCTTGGCAAAACCTTAGACCGCTAACCTATATATGTATTCCCATTACTAAATTTGTCTATTTGAGCCATTATATTTATGAAAATCTTTTGATCGTGTTTGTATGCCTTGGATTAATTTTTTTTTTCTCATGAAATACTTTTATGGAGTGTTTGGATAGCAAAATTCGGTCACATGGATTTGGATTTAGGTGATTAAAGTCCAAATTCTTTGTTTGGATATCACTTGGTTCCTTTTGTCCCTTTCACCCTGGTTCATGATGAGTGGGGAGATGAATATGCTCTATTCAGGCCAAAGTCTTCTAGAGTTCATCCCACTAGAGTTAAGTGAAGAGACACGACATTTATGAAGAGTAATGTCTGTTTGCCAAGTGTGGAAAATGAAGCAACGCCAAAACGATTTGGATTTGACAAATCCACCAACAATTTAAACATGAAAATCCTTAAATTTGAAATAACTTCTAAACTCATAACATTTTATAAATCCATATGACATACTTATATATTTATATATTTGGAATTAAGGCATTTCAAATCTATTACTTTTAAAATCAAATCCAAATTAAAATCCAAATTCAAGTATTTAAATACAACCTTAAAGTTTTAGTGACCCTACCCATAAGGAAATTCTTGGGTCATGAATCAAATTATGTATTGGTGTTGTGGAGGTTGAATGTGGTGGAGGTAAGTGTTGTCATTAGATTGCTGATTATTTATTTTTAGTGCCTCTACCCAAGTAGGGAACACCTGGTTGTGAACTTCCCTTCAGGGGTAATACACAAGACGTTGGTGTACCGTATATTGTGTCATTATGCATCTTCTTTGATATTAATATTTCGGTATACACAGCTCCAATGTTCTCATTGTTTTGTCTAAATATTTACATTGAGATCTATTCTGTTTCTTGGCTTATCTTTAGGCACCCTCGTTGATAATCTATTCACTTCTTGTCTCATCATGTTAACCTAGTGCCTTTGTTAGACCCCATTGTTAATATGTGAATTACCATGTATTGAGTTTTCTGTTCATTGTTCCTTGTTACTACATTTTTTCTAGATTAATTGTTAGGGACGAAAGGTTATAAGGATTGTTTTTGTAAAGTTGTTATTTACAACTATTTTTTGTTGGCTTTAATTCCGTGCCAAATTTGATTGTAATTATGTTCAATTATGTTTACCCTGTATTTTATGTGGGATTTCATTGTATAGGTTGTGTGTGAGAGAGTGTGAAGACTCAAACTTTTATTAAGGACCAAGTGGATTTCGCAAGAAGTTTCACAAAAAGACTTCCCCGCAAAGTGAGCCACATGCAGAGCACATGACTGGAATGAGAAGAGTCATGAAAGCTAGTTTTTGTGAGTAATTTGTAGGTAAGGCTTTCCTGCAAAATACCTGCGAAACGTTCTGTTTTGCTATTTTTTCATATCTGCTACACTATGTCTTCACCCACATTATATATACCCTCATTGCCCACATAATGTGATGAGTGCTTTTCAGAGAGAAAACCCTAGCATACACACTTAACAGTTAGAGATTGTTATACCCACAATCATCTACACAATCCTTTGTGATTTTCCTCATACTCCTACCACTCCATATCCATATCCTTAAGAGATTGATAGCCCAAACACTTACCACACCCAATCTGAGTGTCAAGTGAGGTTTTGGTGCTGCTAGGAAGTATTGGAAGAAGCCAAGTGTTGGCAGATGCAATTAGACTGAATTGCATGATCTGGAAAGCTAGACAAGACACGATTTCGAGAAGCCTTGTTGGAGTAATGCTTGAAGGGCTTAGGTGCATTGGGTAGATTAGGCTTGGAGAGTCTTTTGCTATTCGTGTATCCTAGTTTATTGTCTAATGGATCGATTTACTGCTTAGAGGGCGGTAGAGAAGTTTTTTTCTGAGTTCTTCGGTTTCCTCTTCGATAACACATCTCGGTGTTATCTTGTGTTTGCATTCTTCTTCTCTACTCTTTTAGCTTTCATTTTATTGTTGATATATGATGAATATGGCTTAGAGTAGTTCTTTTGTTTGTTCGCTCGCATTACTCTATTCCACACTTAGTTAAGTTAAAATCAACCGTGCCGTAATTTTTTAATTTGGGGGTTTAAACATCTCTTGTGTTTTTACACAAATTCGAGCATTCAATTGTTATCAGAGCAGGTGCACTTGTTGTGGTTTCATAACCTAAGTGTGATCCTAGACCCCTTGGCTTACTATGGAAAAGGCCAACATGAAGCACAGTTCATGTGTTTGTGATAATGACTCTATGAGCATCTTTGGAGATTGTCCTAGCAATGAGCTTTTAGAGTTATTCAAATCTAAGAAACATGCTAGAATTTTTGTAGACATGCTGAAATCTTTAAAGCATAGGAATCATGATATTCATAATAGCTTGTGTGAGTTGAATTCCTTAATTGCTAAATATAAGAGAAGGAATGGACATTTGTGTGATAAACTTGATGGTTTCAAAAGGAAGCTTCACTCATCTATGAATGAAGTAAAGGAAGATGAGTTTGGCTTTAATGGTGAAGAATGCTTATCTCATGCTTGTCTTTTTGTTCACACCATATTGAAAGTGTTTAATTCGTGTTTGTGGTATCTTGACAGCAGATGTTCAAGGCACATGACCGGATATAAAACACTAATCAAAACTCTTGAGGAGAAGGAAGATGGTTTTGTGACTTTTGGATATAATAACCACTCACAAGTTCTTGGAAAGGGAATCGTTGATATTCCAGGACTTCCTTTGTTGATTGATGTTCTTTACATCAAAGGATTGAAAGTGAACTTGCTGAGTATCACCCAAATATGTGATGAAGACTTCATAGTTCAATTCTCAAAGAAAGGTTGTCTAATCCTAAATGAAGAAAGTGTTCAAATCTTGAAGGGACTTAGGACCATCGACAATTGCTATGGTGTTATTCCTAAGCCAAGCATATCATGTTAAAGTGTTCGAGTAAATCTTTTGGAGTTATGGCATCAACGGTTTCGGCATGCAAATTACAAGCAAGTGGCAAAGGTCTCGAAACTTAAAGTGGTGATTGGTTTGTCAAAGTTTGGAAAGATTGAGAAGAATGTTTATGGTCCATGTCAATTGGGAAAACAAACTAAATTAACCCATCCCAAAGTAAATGTAGTTGCTATCTCTCATCCTTTGGAGTTTCTTCATGTGGATCTAATGGGTCCAACGATAATGGAAAGCATGGGTGGAAAACGATACATCATGGTGGTGGTTGATGATTTCTCAAGGTACTCTTGGGTGGAATTCCTTAGAGAGAAGTTGGAGGCATGTGACAAGATGGAAAGGTTATGCAAGAGGCTCCAAAATGAAAACGGAGTTCCCATAGTCAAAATCAGGAGTGATCATGGAAAGGAGTTTGAAAATGCCAAATTTGAAGCATTTTGCAATGAGCACGGTATCATAAAGGAATTTTTCGCTCCAAAGACTTCACAACAGAATGGGGTGGTTGAAAGAAAGAACCGGGTGATCCAAGAGATGGTAAGAGTAATGCTTCTAAACAAAAGCATTCCACAAAAGTTTTAGGCTAAAGCGGTGAACACATCATGTCACATTGAGAATAGGATTTTCTTCTGAGCAGGAACAAAGAAGACATCGTATGAGATTTAGAGGGAAAAGAAGCCGAAGGTGAAATACTTTCAAGTATTTGGAAGCAAATGTTACATTCTCAATGATAGGGAGAATCTTGAGAAGTTTGATGCTAAGAGTGACGAAGGGATCTTCCTAGGATACTCCACAAATAGTCGGGCATATAGAGTGTACAATAAGCACACTAAGATGGAGATGGAATCGATAAATGTGGTCATAAATGACACTGGTGATGCGAAGGAAGTCAGTAGATTGGATGCTTTAGGCTTCAAAGGGCTAGCGACTGTTGTGAAGGCCTGAAAAAGAAAGAAAAAATGACCAAAGGTGATCAGGGTGGACCGGCCAAGAACCCTCTGATGCCAAAGTTAGTTCCTCTCTCAAGTTCTAGAGTCCCAACTTTTTTGGAATAGTCAAAATGTACCCTTGTTTGGTTTGAATAGGTTTTTATATAGTGCACTCTAGAAACGGTTATTGGATTTGTAACTTCCCTTATATTTTAGGAGGTCTAGGGGTTCAAGAATAACTTCCACAACTACCATGGGAGTTATATCTTTTTGCATAATTTTCATTGGAAGTTAAGTATTTAATGAGTTGTGGAAATAAGCCTGGATCTTCCTCATGCCATGGAACAACAGCATGTGGTTCCATCGCCAGCTTTCACAGGCAAATCCATGCTTGGGAATTTCCTAAGTATTAGAGGGTCATCTAAGAGCTTTCCTGATGGACGACCCTCATTCCCATGGACGGTCGTCTTGATATGGACGACCTCCTTATGAGGGATGTTCCTTCCGCTCTAGACGCCTCCAATGGACGAGTGGAGTTAGAGTTTTAATTCAACATCAGTTGCCCCCTTGTCCAAGGGTCATCCAGAGCACTGGAGGATCTACTATTTTTCTTTGGACAAGTGTCTTCATGTTAGTAATCAGATGTTGTTCCATGTGCCACAATCTCAACGGTTGAATCTTATTGTCTCGAATTGTGCCACGTGTCATAATTTCATTGGCGACTTGTCACGTCGATTTGAGTTTTCAAGGAGAATGTTACGTGGCACTTCCTGGTTGGTCACAACATTTCAAATATCATTTTTCAACACTTATAAATAGTGGAATTCCTCTCGTACCCTTTACATTTCTTGAATTTTCTTCTTTGACATCCCTCGTCCATTGCCTTGTCTAGAAGTATTCTAGCATCCTTAGTATTCCTTCGTCTAGAGCCACGTAATCTCCTCATCCCCTTTCTTAGGTTTTCCTTCAAATTTTGACATATCTAAGGTTGTTGTTTCCTCGTCTAGCGATAGCGTAGAGAAAGCCATAGAAGAGTATTGTGAATCCAGTTATAGTGGTTCTAGTAGCGATAACAATAGTAGTAGTAGTGGGGATACCAAGGAATACATGGCTGGGGTCCCTAGGATTCCTTTAGAGGTCTTTCGAGAACATCTTAGGACGAGGGTAGCCTTTGGGTCTCTGGCTGGCACCTCAACAAGTGTTCCTTCGTCCAATCCTGTAGATGAGGTAGAGACCATATATAGCTATGTTGTAGGTATTCATTCCAAGACAGACGAGAAGAGATTAACTGCCTTTAGGAGCTGGTACCAAACCCCTAACGAGCTCAACCCTAGGTTAGCTATCTAAAGGGAATGGTGTTGTTAGACTCATTTTGGGATTGGCATTTATGAGGCTTACCTTCTAGGGGGTCTTTGGTTACCTTTGAATGCCTTCGCTAGAGAATTACTTACTAGGTTAGGCTTAAGAGTTTGTCAATTTAACCTTAATGCGTGGAGACTCATTGTCTCTATGTAAATTTTATGGAGGGAAGTGTTTGAAGGGAACCGTCCTCTTACTGTGGATGAGTTCCTTTACTGTTACAAGCCCTCAGAAATTAACCAATCCCTTGGTTTTGATCAATTCACAGCCAGAGGGAGAGATTGTAGGTTAATAAAATCTTTGGTCACCTCAGATAGGAACTGGAAGACGGAGTTTTTCTTCGTCTCTGGTTTTTGGGTTGGACTCCCTGTCGAGGTTGGCAGGGATCCTTTTACCCCGATACTAGAGAGTTAGGGAACCTTCGTCATGAAGGTATGCTTTTTATGTTTATTTTACTTGTAGTCGTCTGACAATTTTTCATTCTTTCTTTCTCTCTCTCTCTTTTTTTTTTTTTTTTTAGGTGTTAAGCGACCAACTTTGAACAAATTCTATCTTGACCGCGTCTAGAAGGCTCATCTGTATACTGACAGGGCTTTTCACTCTTTGGTAAGCCTTTAGCGTCTTGCCATCTGGGGGCTCAGTCCAGAGCCGTCCAAAGAAGCCTTAGTTCACGAGCTCACTATTCACAGGCGTAAGTTTTCTATTCCCCTTCTTTGTTTTCCTTTCTTTTCTTTTCTCCCTTCTTTTTAAGGATTCATACTTTTATTATCTCTTGGATGACTAAGTCTTTTCCTTCAGGGATGGCAACCATGAAAGAGAACAAAGGCAAGGAAGTTGTGGACAAGGCAAGCAAGCTGGAGGTTGAAAATCAGCCTCGTCCAACTGTTGGTGATAAGAGAAACCTATCAAAAGCTATCGACTTGGAGAATCTCCCCAGCCATCATAAGGAGAAGAGGGCAAAACACAGGTCGTCCAGGGCTGGGGTTGTTACACCTGGTCTTCCTATTCCCCCTCCATCTCAGTAGCCATCCATTCAGATCTAGGACATAAATTTGTTCGAGCCTGCTCACACCCCATCGTCCAAGACCGCTGTGCCTACCTCATCCCAGCCTCCCCAGAAGGCCCCTATGAACATCGTCGAAAATAAGGATTTGGCTTGGGACTGATTTGAGAAGGCTGTGACTGGCAAGGACATGGCCGCATGCTATGACATGTCCTTGAGAGAATTTGAGCACTCAAGTATTCACGATCTTTTCAAGGTAAGTAGAAAAAACTCTCTGCTCTCCTTTATTTTTATCTCGTCCTTGTTGTCATAGCATATATATATGCTTTGTTTATTTTCTTTAACAAAAATTTGTGATCACTTGTGCAGGCTATGTTGAAGTTCATAGCCGCATCCAGACAGGCAATGGAGCTGGACATAACAAGGATCTTACTAGAGAAAAGGATCAAGGAAGTCAAGGACGATTGCAAGGGTTGGGATGAAGTAGTAGCTAAGGCCAGGGATGAGGCCAAGGAGCTATGAAATCTTATCGAAGAGCTAAAAGTTGATATCGTCGAAAAGGACACTCGTCCTGATCACCTTCAGAAAAAGACTAATGAGCTGAGTAGTTCTCTTGAGAAAGCCAAAGAAGGTGCAGTGAAGGAATTTAAAGCTTCTAAACAATTGACTGATCTGTTAAACGCCAACTATGCAGCTGGGTTTGAACATTTTCGTATGGACGCTAAAGAAAAATTTCCTAAAGTCGACTTTAGCTCCATCAAACTTCAACTTGGTGGTGCTGTTAGCTCTTTCCTCCAAAAAAGTTCTGAAGATGTCAATATCGAGGATGACACCACAACCTAGCCAACCCAGGACGAGTCCAAGATCGGGGAGGATCCATCAGCAAAAGCATAAGAATTTGACCAGTTTACCCTTTTTTTATGAGGTCCATTGTTTAGGACCATTTTAAAATTTATTTGAGTACATTCCACTCGTCTAGAATGCTTTGGACGAGTTTCCAAACAATTACCTATTTAGGCTTTTAGTTTATTAGGGTTTTTGGATGGTGGTCATCTAACCTCTAAGACTTTAACTAATGAATGTTTCTTTCCATCATTTTTTTATCTATTATAGAACATATTATTTGTGTGGACGAGTTTATATCTGTTTATACCATTCACATTACTAGCTTTTAAGTGGCCTGCCCACTCCTAAGTGTGGACGACTCGGTTGCCATTTAAACTTTACAAGTATAACTCGTCCTAAGAGTGGCACTGATGATTTTGCCAGTTCTTTTCCTCATCCATGGGCTAGAAAATTGACATTCTTTTTTTGGCAAGACGTTTGTAGTGTTCCACTCATCCAAAATACGGGAGCGTCTTGGCTAGGTGCTATTCCATGGACTTCAAATGCTCACTGTATGCTTTTTCTCGTCCACTACTTGGGCATTATGCTTACAGTTCCTTCTCATCCTTTTCTTTGGATGAATATAAGTTTTCTCACCTGTTTATTAGACGAGTATGCCTTAGCTTATTTTTCTTTGCTTTATCCTCATTTCAAGGAAAGCTTATGAACATTTCACCCCTGCGTCCAGAGATTTTCATTCGTCTTATGCTTTAGCTTTCTTGTGGGTACTATTATGGAGATTAGATTCATGCATCAAATACATTACAAACTCAAACCATATTTAATATGTCATCCACAAGTATGGCACATGCCTAGGGGCTAGTGCTTTAGGAAATTAAAATACTTATATAAACTAAGTACATAACTTTGTCCTTCACAAACTAGTCCATAGACAGTGCAAAAGTTAGGAACTAATGCACTTTTTATTATTTTAAAATACATAATAATAGTAAACACAAGTAAATATGTAGACCACACAGCTGTAACCTCGTCCATGGTAATTCTCGTCCAAGCTCATCCTTTACTGATAGTACCTCCTTAGATGCTCCACGTTCCAAGGATGTTCTAGCTTCTATCCATCCAAAACTTCCAAGTAGTATGACCCCTGCCTTTTGCAGTTGATAACCCTATAGGGTCCTTCTCAATTAGGCCCCATTTTTCCATAAGTCGGATTCCTAATTGCTAAGGATACCTTTTTAAGGATGAGGTCCCCAATGTTGAAATGCCTGGGTTTTACCATGGCATTATACTGCCTAGCCATAAGATTTTTGTATCTTTCTATCCTTTGTTCTGCATCCATCCTTACCTTATCAATGAGATCGAGGTTAAGACGAAGTTGTTCGTCATTTTCTTTCTCCTAGTACTTCATCACTCGATGGTTAGCCATATGAACTTCCATAGGTATGACGGCTTCACTTCCATAGGCTAGCTTAAAAGGGGTTTCCCCTATTAGGGTCCTCACAGTTGTCTTGTAGGCCCAAAGAACACCTGGCAGCTCATCTGGCCATACCCCCTTTGCCCCCTTGAGCTGAGACTTGATGATTTTTTGCAAAGATCATTTTGCTACTTCTGTTTGTCCGTTTACCTGTGGGTGAGAGGGTGAGGAATAATGATTCTTGATTACAAACTGTTCACAAAAGTCTCTGAAAGGTGAGTTGTCAAACTGTCATCCATTATTAGATACTACTACTCTAGGTACCCCAAACCTATGTACAATGTTCTTCCAAACAAAGTTCTTAACATTTTGTTGAGTAATTTTTGCTAGAGGTTCGGCCTCCACCCACTTGGTAAAGTAGTCAATCCCTACTACCAAAAATTTCATCTTTCTGGTTTCTAGTGGGAAGGGACCTAGGATATCCAGTCCCCATTGCGCAAAGGGCCATAAGGCCATCATTGGGGTCTAGTACTTCGAAGGCTGTCTAGGAACGTTGCTGAAGTGCCGACATTGGTCATACACCTTGACATAAGCCTTAGCATCTACTTGAATAGTTGGCTACTAGTAGCCTGTACGGACGACCTTATGGACTAGCAACCTTACTCCCGAGTGATTCTCACATGCTCCTTCATGGACTTCCCTTAGTATATAGTTTGACTCGTCTTGCTAGGCACCTTAAGTAGGGCTGAGAGAATCCTCGTTTGTATAGTACTTCGTCGATGAGGACATACTTGGCAGCCCTGACCTTCAACTTCCTAACTTTATCCTTATCTTCGGGAAGCCTTCCATCCTTGTGATAAGTTATTATTGGACTCATCCAACTTTCTCCCCCTCCTATCTACTGCATCTCTAAAAGGTCTATGCTCGGCATGTATTGAATTTTGTCATGCTCGTCCATAATTGCTCGAAGCTGCTCTTGCCAAGGCATCTACTCCCATGTTTTCCTCCCTTGGGAGTTAAACAAAACTGGCTTCTTTAAACTTTTGGACGAGCTGTTTCACTTTGTTGAGATATTTCTTCATTCGATCTTCCTTGGCTTCACACGTCCCATTCACTTAATTAATAATCAATTGAGAGTCTCCTTTAACTACTACTGACTTTGCCCCTAAATACTTAGCCAATTCCAATCCTTAAAGGAGAGCTTCATATTCAGCTTCATTGTTGGTGGTTTGGTATTGCAGATGGGCTGCGTATTCCAACTTGTCTCCCTCTAGAGACTTTAGTATGACTCCAATCCCTCCTGTGTACAATGTGAACAAGCCATCTACATTGATAACCCATCTTTGAACTCCCACTTTTTTTAGCTCGTCCTGATTGGGAGTGAACTCCGCAATGAATTCTGCCAATGTTTGTGCCTTTATTGCACTCCTTAGTTGGTACCTGACATTAAACTCACTAAGCTCCACAGCCCATTGGATTAGTCGTCCTGCGGCTTCCAACTTGTTCATTGCTTTTCTTTAAGGGATGATCTGTCAGGATGTTGATAACATGAGCTTGAAAATAATGCCTTAGTTTCCTATTAACTGTAATCAAAGCAAAGACTAGCTTCTCCATCATTGGATATCATCCTTCCGCTCCTTTTAGCGCCCTACTTGTATAATAAACCGGCTTCTACATCCGCCCTTCTTCTCTAATCAGTGCCGAGCTCACTGCATGTGGGGACACCGCTAAGTATGAATATAATTCTTCACTAGGTACGGACGGACTTAGTAGAGGTGTTGTGTTGAGGTAAGCCTTGAGGTATTGGAAGGCCTTCAGACACTCATCCGTCCACTCAAATGCTTTTCTGAGAATCTTAAAAAATGGTAAACACTTGTCAGTGGCTTTCGAGACGAACCTGTTAAGGGCGGCAACTCGTCTGGTGAGAGATTGGGCCTCTTTAATATTTTTTGGTGGCTCCATATTCAGTCTCGCCTGGATTTTGTGAAGATTCACCTCAATTCCTCTATGTGAAACCATGAACCCCAGAAAATTCCCTGACGAAACTTTGAAAACACACTTGCTTGGATTTAACTTCATGTTATACTGCCTAAGTGTATCAAAGGTTTCTTGAAGGTCGTCTAAATGCTTCTCTCCATCCAAACTCTTTACCAGCATGTCATCTACATAAACCTCTACATTCCATCCGATTTATGGATGGAACATAATGTTAACAAGCCTTTGATAAGTTTCCCCCGCGTTCTTTAAACCAAAAGACATTACCTTATAGCAAAATAACCCTTAGCTAGTAATGAAGGAAGTCTTCTCTTGATCCACCTCATCCATCCTTATTTGGTTGTAGCCTGAAAAGATGTCCATGAAACTTACCAATTTATGACCCGCTGTCGAATCTACTAGCTGGTCAATGTGTGGCGATGGATAACTGACCTTGGGGCAAGCCTTGTTTAAATTAGTAAAGTCCACGCACATACTTGCCATTGGCCTTCTTGACCATAACCACATTATCCAACCAGTCTGGATAATAGACCTCCCGGGCAAATTTTGCTGTGACCAACTTCTAGACCTCTTCTTTGATGACCTTGTCTCGTTCGGGAGCAAAAACTCTTTTATTTTGTCGTACAGGCTTGAAGGAAGGATGCACATTTAGACGCTGGGTAATGACGCTTGGATCGATACCTGGCATATCCTCGTGACTCCATGTGAACACATCAAGGCTTTTCTTCAAAAACTGGATCAATATCTGCTTTGTCTTCTTTTCCATACTCGTGTCGATTCTAGTAAAATTTTCGGGATTGTTCTTGTCCAAAGGAATGTCTTTTAGTACTTTGGTGGGCTCCGCAGTAATCCTTCTCTCGTCTATATTCATCATCTGTACATACTCGTCCATAGCCAACATGGCTAAATAGCATTCTCTTGCGGCTAGTTAATCTCCTTGTACTTGGCCCACTCCATACTCAGTCAGGAACTTGACAGACAAATGGTAGGTAGAGGTTACCGCCTTCCAACTATTTAAAGTCGGCCTTCCAATGATAGCATTGTATGATGATGAACAATCAACAACGTGAAAGTTTACCTCTTTGGTTATTTGTTGCGGGTATGCTCTAACTACCATAGACAATGTAATGGTGCCCACAGGTTGCACTTTCATTCCTCCAAATCCTACCAAGGGTGAATTCACTAGATGGAGTTGATCTCGTCCCAGCCTCATTTGTTGGAAGGTGAGGTAATACAACATGTCCGCTGAGCTACCATTGTCTACCAACACCCTTCTGGTAGTATAATTAGCAATGAGCAAAGTAATGACGATCGAGTCGTCATGTTGATGGTGGACTCTTTCTGCATCCTCGTTCGTGAACGTAATGGTCTGCTCATCAGTTCCCCTCATCCTTGGAGATCATCCAGACAGTTGGACGTTTTGCACCATCTTTAGGTATGTCTTCCTCGACTTGGACGACTAACCTGTTGAGATTCCTCCTCTAATAACTCTTATTTCCCTAAGTGGAGGTCATGAGGACTCCTCTACCTTTGCCTTCATTTTCTCGTCCTTGTGGTCTCGTCCAAGAAAATTCCTCAACCTCCTTGCCTAATGAGATTTTCTATCTGCTACTTCAAGTCAAAACACTCGTTCATGTCATGCCCATGATCTTTGTGGAAACGACAATACTTGTTCCTATTGTACTTGTTGGAATCTCCTTTCATATTCTTTAGCCACTTCAAGGACAGGTCATCCTTGATTTGCATAAGCACTTGCTCAAGTGGCGTATTCAAGGGAGTGTATTGCTGATTCCTCGCTAAAGAACCTACTCGCGCCTTGTTCAGGATAATGCGGGAGATCTGCTTCCATGCGCTCTTGTCTCTTTCTCTTCTTGGCTATGATTGCATCCTTCGTATTCATGAAATTTTGGGTTGAATGGATGAGTTTAGCCATGGTTTGTGGCTCTTGCTCATAAAGCTTATGAATGAATAAGTTAGAGTTGACCCCATTGTGGAAGGTGGCCAATAGGAACTTGTCGTTCATCTCATCCACCGTCAAGGCTTCTTTATTGACTCGGTAATGAATGACCATAAACTCTCATTTTTCCTTTGTTCTATAGTTAGCAAACTGGAAGAGGAATAATTGTGGCGTTGTCCTCCAATAAAATTGTTGACGAACAACTTACTCAACTCTTCGAATGAGCCCACAGTGTTTCGGGGTATCTTGCTAAACCACACCCGTGCTAGTCCCTTATGGTTGGTAGGGAATGCCTTACACATAATCTCGTCCAGAACCCCCTGAAGGTGTATAGTAGTCTTGAAGGTGGCGATATGATCACATGGGTCACGAGTTCCATCATATGAATCTAAGGAAGGCATCTTGAACTTTGGGGGTAAGGGATGACTATTGATGGAAGCTGTGAAAGGGGAGTCCACTTGATGAACTAAGTCATCCACGGGGTTCGCCCTTCTCATGTTCTCCCTTATTTCATCCATAGCTTTTCTCATCTCGTCCATCTCTCTCTCCAAGTACGGTACTCTCCTTGAAGAAGTACCCCTTGACTGATTCTCGGGCTCAGTGTTTTCTCCTCTACCTTCTTGACTCTGGGTTTGCCCTTCTGCGTGTCTTCCATGGTGCTGCCTCTTTAGATTAATCTCCCTATTCAACTCTTGGTTCTGATGAGTTAGTTCTGCCATGGTGGCATCCATGGACTGTATATGTTGAATAGAAGGAAGTTGCATGACGGGCATTGACTGACGATCACGGTGGGGATTGCTAGAAGCATCCCTACTCTCCTGGTAGCCTGGGCTGGTAGCCTTCGATCTTGTTCAAACCATACAATCTTTTTTTTGGGAAAGGCAAACCGTCAAAACACAAATAATCGAACGAACTTTCCCATAAACAGTGCCAGCTGATGATGTGAAGAAAATCAATAGATTGGATGTTTCGAGCTTCAAAAGGCTAGCGACTGTTGTGAAGGCCTGAAAAAGAAAGAACAAGTGATCAAAGGTGACCGGAGTGGATTGGCCAAAAACCCTCCGATGCCAAAGTTAGTTCCTCTCTAAAGTTTCGGAGTCCCAACTTTTTTGGAATAATCAAAATGTACCTTTATCTAGTCTGAATTGGTGTTTATATAGTATGCCCTAGAAACGGTTATTGGATTTGTAACTTCCCTTGTATTTTAGGAGTTCCAAAGGTTCAAGAATAACTTCCACAACTGCCATGGGAGTTATATCTTTTTGTATAACTGTCATTGGAAGTTAAGTATTTAATGAGTTGTGAAAATGAGCCTGGATCTTCCTCATGCCTTAGAACACAGCATGTGGTTCCATTGCTAGCTTTCGTAGGCAAATCCACACTTGGGAATTTCCTAAGTGTCAGGGGGTCGTCCAAGAGCTTTCCTGATGGACGACCCTCATTCCCATGGATGGTCATCCTAATATGGACGACCTTCTTATGAGGGATGTTCATTCCATTCTGGATGCCTCCTATGGACGAGTTGGAGTTAGATTTTTAGTTCACCATCAGACACCATCTTGGAAAAGGATGTTGACGAGGATGTTGAAGCATCAAGCCTTAAGGAGAATGAGGGTGGTGATAACATGTCTGAAAGTGATGATGGTGAGAAAGAATCACCGAAAAAGGAGTCTACACCTCTTACATCCAGAAAGGAAACTAGATCAACACGAACATCTTCAAGCCCACTCACCCTTCTGGAAGTTCAACCTCCAATTTTACGTGATGGGGAACCCTCCACTTCCAAGAAACCGTCATCAAAAGTAACTCTCAACCATCCTATAAGAAACATCATTGGTGATTTAAATGAGAGACTTTTGTTGAGAAGAGAACCGAGCTATAGTGTAAATCATGTGACATATAATTGCTATCTTGTTCAATTTGAACCCAAGAAAGTGGAAGAAGACTTGAAAGATGAGAATTGGGTAGAATCCATGCACAAAGAGTTACATCAATTTTTTAGAAATGATGTATGGGAGTTGGTACCAAGGCTTAAGGATACACATGTAATAGGCATTAAATGGATCTTTAAGAACAAGACCGATGAAGATGGTGAAGTTGTCTAAAACGAGTCTAGATTGGTGGCTCAATGATATACTCAAGTTGAAGGCGTAGACTTTGATGAGTCATTTGCTCTAGTAGCAAGACTAGAGTCAATTTGAATTCTTCTCTCCATTGCGTGTTATGAGCTTCAAGCTATACCAAATAGATGCGAAGAGTGCCTTTTTGAATGGACTTTTGAACGAAGAAGTGTTTGTTGAACAACTAAAGGGTTTCAAGACCTTTACTTTCCGGAACATGTGCTAAGCTTGAAGAAAGCATTATATGGGTTGAAGCAAGCACCAAGAGCATGGTATGATCGCCTTACCACATACCTTTTGGATCATGATTTCAAGATAGGTCAAGTCGATTGAACACTCTTTGTTAAAAGAGATGAGAAATCTCTTCTTGTTGCTCAAGTATACGTGGATGACATTGTCTTTGGATCCACAATTGATCACCTTGCTCAAGAATTTTCAGAAGAAATGAAAAAGGAATTTGAAATGAGCATGGTGAAGATGAGATATTTATTTCTCAAGAGAATTATGCCAAAAATCTTGTAAAGAGATTCGGCTTAGACTCCAAGAAGCATGCATCCACTCCTATGAGTTCCTCGGTCAAACTAAGCCTTGATCCAGTCGATGTGGAAGTAGATCCAATACTCTATCAGAGCATGATCGGTAGTCTTCTTTACCTCATGGAAAGTAGGCCGAACATCGCCTTTAGTGTAGGGGTATATGCTTGATTTTAGGCAGCACCTAATGAGTCCCACTTGACAACGGTCAAACAAATTATCTGTTACATCAATGGCACATTCGACTATGGAATTTGGCATTCAAGAGACTCTAATAAGTGCTTAGCTAGATATTTGAATGTTGACTGGGCTGGGTGCGTTGATGATAGGAAGAGCACTCAGGCGGTTGTTTACCTTGAAAATAAATTGGTGTCGTGGATGAGCAAAAAGCAAAATTCAGTCTCTCTATCAACAGCTGAAGCTGAATACATCGCAGCAGGGAGTTGTTGTGTTCAACTATTATGGATGAAGAAGCTCTTACATGGTTATGGAATCACTCAAGACACTATATGTGTGTTCTGTGATAACACAAGTGCCATAAACTTGTCAAAAAATCCAGTTCAACACTCGAAATCGAAACATATCAAGATTCGGTACCACAACATTGTGTGGCTGGAGTTTATCAACACCAACAACCAGAAGGCGGACATATTTACCAAACCTCTTGATGGTCTATGGTTTGAGTCTCTCTGTAAGACCATCGATGTCAGTATCATCCCTTGACTTCTATCTCTTGTGTGACCTTATGTTGTTCATTGTTGCATACTTGCCTTATAGGTCTCACTTGTGTGGTTAGATGTTTGTTTTCAAGTTTTTTTTTTTGTACCTGTTTTTGTTGATCTTACTTTACATGTTCTATTTTTTAGTGTGTTGAAAAATTCAAAAACCATAAAAAATTGAAAAATCTCCAAAAAGTTTGATCACTTGTGTTGTGTTTTTCACATGTGAGTTTGGCCTAGTACCTTCGTACTAATGGCATAGTGCATTTACGAGTTTAGCTTGTTATGTATGCACATCTATCTAAAAATCTTAAAACCTATGTGTGATTGTTGTAAATCGATCTTCAAGCTTGTGATGAATGATTAGTCAATAGTCTTGTTGGTTTTGATACATGCATAACCTTATGCCTATATATCTTCCCACTTTCTATGTTTTTGCTTGACAGCTCAACAATGTCAAATCTCGAAAAGAGATAATGAGCTATAAAAGTCATCACACATACTAGTATTTGACTAAGAAAAGAGGAAAGCAACTTGTATTGAAACGTATGGTACCTCAAAAAGCCAAAGACTTACTCTTAAAATTGAAATATAAAAAATTTCAGGCATCGATCTCAAAATGAGATGTATTGTTCGTAAAAGATCAAATGTTATAATTTGAAAGAAGCCAAAAGAAAAGTTTCAAAGATATGTAATCATTTTTTTGTGGGAGGTCACATATGTTCATTTCTATAGTTGAGATAGACCACTTGATTTAGTACTAGTTGTGTATGATTTGATTAAATTGATCATTAAAGCTTCACACTAGACTAAGGACTTTTCCACGTTTGATACACACATAACACACAAGTCTTTTGTTCAAAGAATGCTTATTTCATTTGTGTGATTGTACATGTTCAAATGTGATGTGTATACTCAATTGCTTGTCGATCAAACCCAAAAATATTTTTGAGTATTTTCTATGTTCTTGAAAGTGTTTTTATACTTTCGTGTTTTGAGTTTTTGTTCATATTTCATTTTTAATGTTTTTCATCAAAAACTCCTTTAGAGGCATTTTCGCAAGAAGCTTGCGAGTAAGCTCTTCCGGCAAAAATGAGATAGGCAAAACAAGAATTCAGATAGAAACTTTTGCGACTGTCTCACGAGTAAATCTTACCCGCAAAATTTTTTGTGCTTCAGTGGCATTTTTCACAAGTAATTTCATAAGAATCTAACCGACAAAAAATGTGTGTTTTCAATTTTTAAAGGGCTAAGTATGACAGTTTTTCAAAATCACACTCTTTGCCTCCCTTGAGCCTTTCTCAACCCAAAACCAATTTTCTCTCAAAAACCCAACAAAAACTCAAGTTCAATCTACTCTAAGACTTCACTAAGGTATGTTTCAACATTTTCTACTCTTTGATTCCTTGGTTTAAGCCTTAGATTCTAGGTTTTCATGAGTTGGGTATATTCTTTTTAAGGGTTGGGAAAAACTTATTTTTGTGCAATTTTTTTTCAATTTCTTGATTGGGCTTTGTCCCATTTGCTTTGATTGTGTTTGTGTTGGCCCCTTGTGGAATTTTAATATGTATTTAGGCAAGATGTACTCATGTTCATGCATTGCTTACATGTTGTTTGTGTTGGTACATACCAAGTGTTTGATAAAATGCCCAAATGTCATTTTGGTATTGTTTTGGACTCCAATGAGTACCAAACTTTGGGGATTATCATGATTATGCATGTTTATCATGTTTTGATCCTTGGTTGTGTGATTTACACACTTTGACCTTAATGTGCTTAGTCATGCCTTGATCATGCATTAGATATGCACGCCACATGCACACTTGATGCACAAACTTGTTCACTTGTCATGTTATGCATATCACTCATGCTAGATATATGTTGTTACATGTTTAGCACTCATTACATAATCTTGTGACATTGTTTATGTTTTGTTTAGGACTTTGTAGTTGTTTTATGAACTAACTTGGTACAAATCAAGTTTGTGTTCTTGTTTTGTATTTTTGCATTTGCTCCTTGTGTTTTGTGACTGTTTTTGCTTATGGAAATATGCATGTGTGCAGCGGAAAAATAACGAATCTACTTCATTCATAAAAGTTAACATGTACTACACAAGTTTCAGAATTTAAGAATAAGAGAGTGTACCTTGGAGCAGTGAATTTCAAAACCAAATATCAGAAGTGCTTGGGAGCACTTTCAATCTTCACTCCAATTCCACTAACGCCTAAGATGTGTGGTCTCTCAATTAGTTCCAAAAGGAGAATGTCAAGGAGTGTCTAACACTTCTTACACCACTTCACAATAGTGTTCTTACAATTCTCTACAAAAAATTTTGTATGTTTCTCCCTTTGTGTCTAGCCAATTATCTAATTGGGGTGGCCTTTCGGGCCTTTCCAATTGGGCTTAAGTATGCGGCTTGGAATGAGACCAAAAGGGACCAATAAGACACTAGCTCCAATGGGCCTTGGGCTTTTCTGTCAACTCTTGACAAGTTCAAAGTTACCATTAACTATATTTAATACTACTATATAAATATAGTTGCACTCTAGGCCTTATCTATAAATTATATTCCAAGACTTTATTATACATGCAACCACTTCATAAAATATTCGTAGTAATACAAAGTCATGAATGTAGACTGTCACTTTGTAAGTTACTACATCTTATCCTTGAGTACCCGGTTTAATCCTTTAAGTTATTCATCATATATTTATGAAATACAATTTCATAAATATATACTCTAGTAACTATTTACTAAAGTAGTTAGACCTAACATTATGAATAACAAACCTATTAAATTTATCTCAAGGGAATATTTTGTATCTCCGTTAAGAGACTATGAATTTCATCATGAGAATATATGTTCCCTCAACACTAAATGTGGTTGCTCAACATACTGAGGTTTTGACCGTTACTCTAGATCTCACTCTTGATATATCAAAGCAACCTACACCTCATGATCAAATCAATTATTCTCTCAGGATTAAGAATTCATGCAAATATAAGTCGTGAGTTTATTATTTATTTGACAGTTGTTAGAAGAATAATAAATCTCACACGGTCCAGTTCAATATGTTTTAACTCTTAAACATATCAACATACCAACTAGAAATCTCTATTTCCATGGTTAAGATAAATCATCTTAGTTGATATGTTATAGTCTTCGCAGATGAAATGCCCAATTTTCATCACCAACTGTGAACTACATTTTGAGTTTACAAGAAACTTGTGATTTACATGTTCTGTGACTAAATCACATAAATCACATACAATGCATCTCATTGACTATATGATAATGTCCTAATATTCATGTTACCATTATTTTTAGATAATAATAAAACAACTTTATTAAACACAACATTAAGACATACATAATAAAATATATAACATCATACAATAGGATTTAAGGGCATTAATCCTAACATTTGCAGATTTCTCCTTTCAAGAAATCAGCTGTGAAAGGAAGTAGTAGCAAAGGAAAGGAACCGGTGATTGATCTTGATAGCTTTACTCCGAAATCAAAAAAGACTCAATCATCGACAGGGTTTTATGATGTCGACAAGTTTAGATCATATGCCACATTTCAAGACTGAGAAATACTTCAAGGATGCTCCCTTGTTGGTTGAAAGGGCGGCAGTTGAGCAAACATCTCTTCTCTCAACCTTTGATGAACCGTACGAGAAAATGGTGAAGGAATTCTATGCAAATGCCATTTCCGAGGGAGATGAACTGAAATGTTAGGTTAGAGGAAAGGATTTCACAGTCACACCCTCATACCTTGCCATCATTTTGTGCATAAACTGGCCCATATTCCCAAAGCCAATGGTGTATGATGACTTGGATCCGAAGTAGGATTTACTTCGGGAAACTCTAGGAGAAAACTTGGAGTTCTCTTCCAATGGAAAATCAATAAGTGTTGCATCACTATCACCCGAATTGAGGCTGCTCACAACAATCATATTCCATAACCTCTATCCTCTCTCAAGCACCGAGTACATGAATCTCGGTCAAGCCTTATTCCTTCATGACCTGATCAATGATGAAGAGATTGATATTTGCTCTCATATCTTCAACATCTTGAGCAGAATTGCTGAGAGAACTGCCTTAAGGAACTACCTTACCTTCTGTTGCCTTATCTAAAAAATTTTGAAATTCAAAGGCATTTATCCATTGTAAGATGAGTACCCATATCCCAAGCAAAGTCAATTTAACATTTGCACTCTTAATGCTAGCATCAGTCATAGTCACACCCAAAAGGGAGCCAAGCAAGAGAGTCATGCTCCTCATGGTAGTTCAAGCTCTAGCTCACATCCTTATAAAGAGAAGTTGGACAACATTATGTCATCTATCCAAGACATCAGCACTAAGCTATCCGGACTTACAACTGTCATGCACTCCTAACATATCCGTTTTGACACAAAGTTCACGTCTCTCCAAACTCAATTGGACCAAATTCAAAGGAAACTAGAGAAAGATGAGGACTAGCTATTCCATGACAAAAAGGGGGAGATGGTTCATGATAGGGGGAGTGTAATAGGGGAGAAAGAGCTAGATTGAAGGGGGAGCATTGGAGATCAAGAGCAAGAAAAGCCTACATTTGATATTTTGCTTTTTGTTTATTTTTACATTGCTTTCTTTTAAAGCTTTAAAGTATTTTAGTTTAAAATTTCAATTTATATTTAGTACTTTGTTTTATGTATCCTTGCCTTGTAGCATTTTTAAGTACTTTTAGATTAATGCATACATTATCTTTAGTACTACACACTTGTGCCCTTGTGGGATCTTGTATCCTTAATGTAAAGACCTTTTGTGTTTTGCATTGGTTGTGTGTTAGACATGCAATTGATTTTTGTATTGCTCTTAATTGCATTGCGTGTCTGGATGATCATTTACTAGTTAAATGTTCATCGTGATCATTCTTTAATGACTGTTCTTGTTTGATCAAGTTATGCTTCATAGTTTATACCTTGTTAATTACCTTGATTGCATTTTACTTGTTCATATACATGCCTTGTATTTAACTTGTCATAAGCTTAATGAAAGATTTGTTTGTGTGCAAGTGTTTCAGGATATAGGTGTATACATGCAAGGGCTTCATAACTTCTAGATTAGGTGTGAGTGAGTTTTACCATTGTTCCCAAACTCATGTTTAAGTCTAGAGCCTATTTTAGGGGTTTTGTCACAGACTAGCCAAAAGTGGAGATTGTAAAGTTGTTATTTACAACTATTTTGTGTTGACTTTAATTCCGTGCCAAATTTGATTGTAATTATGTTTAATCATGTTTACCCTGTATTTTATGTGGGATTTCATTGTATGGGTTATGTGTGAGAGAGAGTGTGAAGACTCAAGCTTTTATTAAAGACCAAGTGGATTTTGCGAGAAGTTTCGCGAGAAGCCTTCCAACAAAGTGAGCTACGTGTAGAGCACATGACTGGAATGCGAAGAGTCATGACAGCTGCTTTTGGCGAGTAATTCGTTGGTAAGGCATTCCCGTAAAATACCCACGAAACGTTTTGTTTTGCTATTTTGTCATATCTACTACACCATGTCTTCACCCACACTATATATACCCTTATTACCCACATATTGTGAGGAGTGCATTTCAGAGAGAGAACCCTAGCATACACACTTGAGAGTTAGAGATTGTTATACTCACAATCATCTGCACAATCTTTTGTGGTTTTCCTCATACTCCTACCTCTCTATATCCATATTTTTGAGAGGTTGATAGTCCAAACACTTACCACACCCAATTTGAGTGTCAAGTGAGGTTTTGGTGCTGCTGGGACGTATTGGAAGAAGCTAAGCGTTGGCGGATGCAATCGGGCTGAATTACGAGATCTAGAAAGTTAGATAAGACACGGTTTCGAGAAGCCTTGTTGGAGTAGGAGTCTAGAGGGCTTAGGTGCATTGGGTAGATTAGGCTTGGAGGGCCTCTTGCTATTCGCGTATCCCAAATTATTGTCTAATGGATCGATTTACCGCTTGGAAGGTGGCGGAGAGATTTTTCACCGAGTTTTTCGGTTTCCTCTTCGACAACACATCTCAGTGTTATCTTGTGTTTGCATCCTTCTTCCTTACTCTTTTAGTTTTCATTTTGTTGTTGATATATGATGAATATGGCTTAAAGTAGTTCTTTTGTTTGTTCGCTTGCATTTGCTCTATTCCGCACTTAGTTAAGTTAGAGTAAAATCAATCGTGCCGTAATTTTTTAATTTGGGGCTCTAAACAGCTCTTGTGTTTTCACACAAATTTGAGCTTTCAATTTTGTTACTAGTGGACTACTAGGATCTTAAGTGCTTAGTTGCTCTTGAAGAAGTATCTAATTTTGTAAATGTTGGGAAATTTAGACTATGATTGTGCCAATTAACCAATTATTAAGCTAAGTAGGCAAAGTGACACTTTTTAAATCTTGTAGAGTTCAGATCATTCAACTATTTGGAGATGAGATGAATTAAGATATGATTTGATTTTGATATATTTGGGCTTTGCACACTCTCTCCCTCATGTTTTTCTAGAAAAAAAAAATCACAATTTCTCTTCATTGAACTCAACATTCATTTTTACCCCCAAGATATTCATTAAACATTAAAAGAAAAGAGCCATTACTTGTAGGTTAATATTCTCCTAGCAACCAAAAAGAGTAATCCACAAATATGCTATTCATTTTTACTTGGGGAATGTTAGTTTTATTTGTCTTGAAACCCAATGTTTGGTTGGAGGGAGTCCTCTCCCTTTGTCTCCCACCATTCCAAACAGACCCAAAATTAATTTATGCAAGAATAATGATTACTAGATTACATATACTTGATTAGCTAAATTTTTTGCATGATTAGGTTTAGTGAACTTGAATTTCAAACATTTTTTTAAAAATAAAATTTTTTTAGTGCATGATTTATTAGTTAATTACTTCTTGTTGTCATTGTTGTTGTTGCTGCTGCTGCTAGATTGCTATGTATGTAAACATGAAGATTTGGTTGTTTTGTTGTGATTCTTGTTTTCATAAAATTTCTATTTTTGAATCACATCCTGTACTTAGCTAAATACTGGAAAAAAATCCCAGTACACAAGGAAATTTGTCAGCCATAAATGCTGGCTTTTATATGTGTAGACTGTAGACATACATTTGCTTAGCCAAAAAAGAGAGAATTTCCTTTAATTAACAAAAGAACAAGTTCCAATTGAGTATGCATATTAGTGAGGTTGGTATTGGCGTCTGATTCTCACCCCAATATTGCACCAACTATGTATGATGCTTGTCTCTATTATTGTCCATTTTTTTTTTTGCAGATAGAACCGAAACTTCTGAAACTTCCACAATTTTCCACGTCAGCACAATATTTAAATAAAATTGTCATTTTATTTAAATAAAATTATTTTTGTTTAGTTCAAATTTAACAAGGAGTGAAACTCTATCTCTCTAACAAGTCCAACTTAAACTCAAACTCATCATTTTTTTTAAACAAAACTATTTTTGTTTAATCCAAACTTAACAATGAGTGAAACTACCCATCTAAACAAAATTATTATTTTTTAATCCAAACTTAACAATGAGTGAAACTCTATCCCTCTAACAAGTCCAACTTAAACTCAAACTCCAGCGTTGATAATTTTTCTTTAATATTTTTTGGTCTTTCAGGAGTTTTAATATCTAAAATTTTAAATTATTTTTTTGCTAATAAACCCCAAACCTCTGAAACTCTCACAATTTTTTACGTTAGTACAATATTTAAATAAAATTGTTATTTTATTTAAATAAAATTATTTTTATTTAGTTCAAATTTAATAAAGAGTAAAACTCTATCTCTCTAAAAAATCCAACTTAAACTCATCATTTTTTTTAAACAAAATTATTTTCGTTTAATCCAAACTTAACAACGAGTGAAATTCTATCCCTCTAAACAATTTTTTATTTTTTTTAATCCAAACTTAATAATGAGTGAAACTCTATCCCTCTAACAAGTCCAACTTAAACTCAAACTCAAATGTTGATATTTTTTCTTTAATATTTTTTGGTCTTTTAGAAGTTTTAATATCTAAAATTTTAAATTATTTTTTTGCAGTATCTAAAATTGTCTGACAAATTTTTTGTAAGCCATTGCATGTTCAAGTAATGATTTCTTCATCAGTTTATAATATAAATTGAAATTATATAAGAGCAAATCATGTAATTTCTTAATCAATTTAAGATTTTATAAAATTATTTTAGTTTACTTCACAAATAGGTAAGTTCCCGTACATATCATGGGTTAGCGACTAGTGTGTGTGTGTGTATATATATATATATATATATATATACTAGTCGCTAACCCATGCGATGCACGGATTCTATAAAAAGAAAAAAAACAATATTGCAATTATCATTTGCTGGATTAAATTAGAATGTCTCAAGACTCACTAATCAAATAATACAACTAAATGGAGAAGACTCAAGCATAACATAAAATCTTCACTAATTCAAATATTAAACATTGTCAAATCTAGTACACAATATGCTTGTACCCAATAAAAGATATCTTGTATATCAGCTCCATAAAAATACATACATGCCGAAAAGATTAATACCACTACCATATGTCCATTGGCAATGAAGTTATTTTCCTAGTTACATATATTCTGTGAATAAACAAATAAACAAATTGCAATAATGATCACAATCTTATTTTCATAATAAATAAATAGAATATAGTTACTAATGTCAAATTCTTTTGCTATGACTCAAAAAGAGTAGAGAAAGAACATAATACAACAAATTTGCACTATATAGAAGAGCAAATCATATATTTATTTAACATAAAACATTGAGTTCTATAAATTGTTATTTAGAACAGACAAAGCAAATATTTGATCTCATGCCACATGGAGAGAGAAAGAGAGTAAGGAAGCTTTTACGAATTTGAATCAAAAGAGGATGTCCATGGCATCTTGATTTTGCTTCTTCAATCCCAATTCTGCAAAGCTCACAAAAAACCAATAGGAGATTGGTTGTCAATTGAACTGAAGGTGAAACAAAGAAAAAACAAATCTCTCCATTTACTTTTAATTGCTTACCATCATTAGGAGCGGAGACAAAGGAGAAGGTGCACTAAAGGTGAAGCATAGAGACTGGAGAGAGAAACCGATGAGAAGCTGTGGTTTTCCTTCTTTTTTTTTTTTTTTATTATTATTATTTTTTATAGGAATGGGCTATGGTTTTGGGGTTTCCTGCGTGTTAGTGTTATCATGGGAAATTTTAGCACAGCTCCAAAATAAGTTTTAATAAACCATCTATTTAACTGATTTTTTTTTTAACAAAAAGAGGCCAAGAATTGTTGAAATAAACAGAGTATTTACAGGAAGATTTATAAACAGTAAATAGATGCAGGACATGACTAACCTAATCCTTAACAAAAATTAAAGCATGATGGCATTAAAGTTAGATAAATTTAACCTGTATAAAGAGAACAGGAATCTTCACATTCCCAATCACGCCCCTTGTGCTAAGATACCATAGATATTGCTTTTTCAAAATCATGAACAGACTTTGCCAATAAAGCCTTCACCAGTTAAACCCTTTTGCTTTGCCTTGAAATAGTTCTTAGAAGTTAAGTAGACATTAAACATAAGTTATTCCCAATTAAAAAATTAAGCATAAGTTATTACACTTAAATGGTGGCCAACACAATTCAAAGCATACCACATCAACGATTATGTTTGTTCAACATTAAAACAATGCTAGAATGGAGGGGCACAAAGCATGTGAACCAAAATAGACAGAAGATTGAAAGCAATCACCAACCTTATTAGATCTTAGAATATCTATCAGTCCACCAGTGAACTTCTGACCAATGGCCATGTGATAAGGAAAGGACCTTGTAGCCTCTTCTAAGTCAAATGGATTGTCTATGCACGTGGCAGCTGTAAGCGGTGTATTCTCTCCAGCTTTTGCCAAGTACTTCGTCAACATGTTAGCACCATATCCCAGCCAACGGCCATCAATGTAATCCATGGCCTTGCCTTATTGATGAACTGTATAGCTGTGGAGATATCATCGCTGTTAGCAGCTGTAAATAACCTGTAGAAAATAGAATAGTAAAGAAGCTCCTACTATTAGCACATTCAAAAGAAACCTATATTAGACGATTCTCCTATCCATGAACCTAAGCATGAGATTGATTAAAATTTACCATGAAAACAACTACTTTGAAGTAAAAGTGGCAAGGTTTCCCCCCATGCCCACACCACTGAATTTAAAATAAAATATTAAAAAAATGGCCAGTCCTAATTCACCCCCACACATCTGCAATGCGATCCCTCATTGCTTGATGTGGTGAAATGAAAAACCATGTAAAGTATATGTCATGGTAAGAACATGGAAACACATACTTACAAAGATGCCATTAAATCAATGTCATAGTAGTGAAGCTAAAATTTTCTTAATAGTGACTTATGAACAATTATGAAGCATATATAAATCATTAAACAAACTCTTTTAAAAATCAATTACATAGATAACAAATACTCACAAAGCCTTGGCAGCTTCTCAAAATTATCAAAGGAAATAGAAACTCAACCACAAAGCCTTGGCTATATTTGTCCATTTTCACCACCCTTTCTTCCACCAAAGTTCCAAACTTGTCCTATAAATTCACCTACTTGGCTGCCCTGTTTTCAATTAATATAATGGTGGTTAGGATGTTGATATAAGGCTTTGAGCAAAGCACCTTCAGTGAGGAACTCGCTTTTAGCGCCTAGGGGCCTCATTTTGGTGCCTCTCAACTTGGGAAATTAGGCATTGGCGACTTAAGGTCACCTTTCGCTTTTGATTACAATAGTCCAAACCAAGTGGTAAAAGGAGGCAGAATATCCACAATTTATAACCAAGGAGAAACACTTAAACAGGGTATAATCAAGCCAAGTCTCACGTGTATGAGACAGAAATTGCAATGCATGACAACTCCGTGTAATGTCAAGCGATATAAAGTCTGCATTAAAGAGCATAAAAACCCAGCCATTGTTACACTACACCATTGCATTTCCCTGTAACTCGTACATTGCAGGTAGTAAAAAAATCAGAATAGCCCGTTTGCATAAATCAACACATAACGAATGACTAAAGAGTTTTCTAGCAAAATCCTGCTGATGGCATTAGCATGAAGCAACGTAGTAACCGTAACAAACAGCAATTAAACTTCCTCAGCTCCAGGGTTCAATTGCTGTTTCAAACCTAAATTGCTCAATTTTGTTCCAGATAATAGAAAATAAATAAAAAAATTGTTGAAATTTTGTCAAATTTATCATTGCTCTCCATATGCAGAATCCCACTAAGACCTAGCATCAAACACCTCACAGGCACTATTATAAAGACTCTTTTTATCATTTTGTCGAATAAAGCAAAAACTGATATTTAAATTGCCACAATTAAAAGCACAACCACCATTCAAAATTTGAGAGATAAGTAGGATAATTAATTGATATTTAGTTATAACAAAAGAAGAAGATGAAGCAGAAGAAGAGTTTGAAGAAGTTACCCATGACTGGATTAGACTATTTGCCCGTTTGAATACAGCTTTTATGGCTGCGTTTGCGTTTTGAGCTTCTTCTTTTTTTTTTTTTTTTTTTTTTTCAGCCGCAATTGTTGACTAATTTCTCATGAACAGTGCATTCGTGCACTGTTCATGGACCCACAAATTTCACTTTTTAACAACTTTTTCATTAAAAATGGGTCCCACGGTACTATTCACACATTTAAAAATTATTTTGCTACAGTGTTTTCAGTTTTCAGTTTTCAGCAATAAGTTCTATCCAAACGGACCCTATAACTGAATCAAGCGAAGAATGAACTTTGCCCATACACAGAAATCATCTTTCACCATTGTCATCCAAAAATCTCTACTTAAATCTCAAATCATGAACCTAGAATCATAGAAATCACAGGTCCTCTTCTTCGGCTTGCTCTTGCTCTTGCTCTTGCTAAAATTTGATATATTGAAAGGAACCAAAATTGAGGGAGAACCTATATTAGGGTTTCGAGTATTGATAAAAACCAATTCTAAATCAAAACAAAATCAGAACCAATTTCTTAAATCAAAACCAAACAAAATAGCCGAACCTAAATCCTATTAAACACCCAAAATTAATATAAAAGATTTTACCTGTAGCCATTCCAGCAGTCTGATGTTAGGTTCGTTGTGAGGCGAAACATTTGTGGCTTAGTTGAATTCGCTTACCGTCGCAGGGGAAAAGAGAAAGATCTATATCTAGCTTTTCCGTTTTTGGGTTCCTACTAGAAATCCAGCAATTGGCAAAAGAAGCACACTTCTCATTTCCCACTTTACATGCCTGATGCCCGATCGAAAGAATCAAAATCGAGCAGACTTAGTTTCACTTTCGTGTTTTAATTGAAGCCAGTCCATTGTATTTTTAACCTATATGTGGCAACCATACAAGGTTTGTAATGTAAAATCCTTTAGGGTCTGTCCTTTTGGTGAAAAATATGGAAAATGAAAAATAGAAGAAGGAAAGTAGAGAGAAAAATGCTGTTTTTCACCATTTGTTCGGAGAAGGAAAATAGGAAAGAGAGAAAACTGGGAGAAAGTTTTTACTTATTTTTTTCTCTTCCAAATCGGAAGGAAAATCTAAAAAGAAAAGTGTTATGGTAGCACTTTTACAAAAATACACTTTTCCCATCTATTTTTTTTCAACGTTTTCTTCTTTTTTTTTTTCAACGTGACCTAATTTAATTTTTACATTATAATAATAAAAATAAAAATAATAATTTATATATATGATTTGATAAATTTTATATTATGTAATGAGTACAAATAAATCTATTTCTTACATATTATGTAACAAATGTATAATAGTCAATTTATATTAATTACATTTTCCATCTTTCCATTTTTCTCTCCAACTGAACAAAAGAGTTTTCCACCCTCTCACTTTTCCACCCCTCCAATCGAACACACAAGAGGGAAAACTAAATATTTTCCATCCTCTCACTTTTTCACTCCTTCAACCGAACGGACCTTTATAGTGGATTTCCTTATTTGGGGTGTGTCACACTTGATGATGCAAAACATTGTCAGTTTGGGCACTCGTCCAATCGTCCAATCCAGAGGTTTTGACAATCTTGTAGGATTTGCAAGAAAAACAGAGTTGATCGGAGAGACCACCAAGTTGTGCCAAATGGAGGAGCTTTCGATGTTTTAGTCAATTTCGGCCTATATATTTTGTATATAGATAGTGTTTTATAGTCTTTTTTGACTTACCTTAGCAAGTGAGGTAGAATTTCCCTTTCATAAGTGGCCTAGGTAGCCATTTTGCTCATAAATGTATTCCTTTACATAATTTCAGGTGGTATTTTCTGAAGTGTAACGGTCATAGTCTCGATGAGAGTTTAAGGCTATTGAGTAATTGCCATGATTTAATGCGTTGAATGTGCTTGAACAGTTATATCTCTTTCTTTGATGGCCTACTAATGACGCAAGGTCGTCCATTTTAGGGTCCGTTTGGATAGAACTTATTGCTGAAAACTGAAAACACTGTAGCAAATAATTTTTAAATGGTTAAAAAACACTGTTCATGTCAAAAGTTACTGTTCATTGGCCTAAAATCACTGTTCATGTACAATGAACAGTAACAACACGCGTAAAAAAAAAAAAAAAAAACTGGACGTGGACGCACGTTTGTGCTATCCAAATGCCCTCTTAATGGATGACCTTTATGATTGTTTTTGGACTCAACACTCAAAAGGTTTTTCTTTTTGTAAGTTCTTCGTCGGTTTATCACTTTGTCACCAACTATGCTATAAAGTTGGTTTATCTCTTTGATTATTGATTTGTTTCGTACTGGTCTGTAGTGATTAATTATTAATTTTTGGTTCACATATTTCACTTAATTTGATATTTAATTCATACAGAAGGCCTACTTAAGCTGAGCCATGTATTGCATTTTGCCTTGTTCAGTAATCAAAATCAAAACATTATTCTAAAAAATGCAGTTTCCGCGTGCCAAGCAAATATATGAATATTGAACAACATGCTTTTCACAAGTAAAGAGTATCGATCACTATTAGTCCTAGTCGTAAAGTATCCAATGTGTAAGATACGTTGACCAAATCAATTTATATAATGATTGATAGATTGATTTGGTCAAGTTTATACACTTAAACTTCAAGTGTTAGTGTCTTCTCTTATGATTTCAAGGACAAAAATTATGATTTTAAGGACAAAAATTAAATTCTCATGCGAGTCTCTGTACTTCAAACATTTAAATATTTAATAATTTAGATTGTTCTTAATTATTGAATTGACGATTCCACTTAAATGTAATTTCAATTGTTGCATAGTTTTTACTTATTAAATTCAAGATTTATCCATTTAAATACATGTGATTAATTGAGCCTTAAAGATCAATGTATTATTGAAAATCATTTTATATGTTTCTTTTTAGGTATTTCTACCATCTTTCATTCAATTATACATATGTACATACATACATGCATATATATATATATATATAATATATATATATATATATATATATTTATGATACCTTAAGTCTCACACAATATAAATTCATTATATAACTTAAAAGTAAAATATTCATTTATTTTTAAGTAAATTAATAAAAAATTATTTACATATGAATTTTGATTAAACCGTGCATCGCATGGGCATAATGCTAGTGTGTGTGTGTGTAACTAGAGACTTCATGTGACAGAGCATGAGGATCTACTATCTAGCACGCTCTTTAGAAAGATAATTGAAATAATCTTTGAAGCCATAAGATAAGAACAACAACAAAAAAAAAAAAAGATTTTTGGTTTTTTTGTAAGACTCTTCGTTTTTTTTTTTTTTTTTTGGGTTCAATGTTTCAAGCTAAAAACCTCTTGCACTTCTACTCTTTTATATATACATGCCCACAACCCTTCAAGCCATCTCATCTCAAATACATCCCAACCAAGAATGATGTCATATATCTTTAACCTTTCAATTACACCTACCTAACTCCAACTTCGTTATCCCATCTAATCTTAACCCATTTGAATTGGCTATAGCCAAGGAAGATGAGCTGCTTTTTTTATTTAGTGATGAAGACGGCTTATTGTTTTGATGTTGAGATCAGATGTTGTGGGTTGTGTAAAGAATGTGATTAGCTTCGAATCTTTAGTGTTTGGTGTGAGAAAGTCATAGTTGTGTTTTGTTTTAGAACTAAATGGAAATAGAAAGAAATATTTCAATTGATTATTGACGAGATCAGTCGTTTTATTATTATTTATTATTATTATGTTTTAGAACTCATAATTTTTATGTTTCTTTGTAGTTTTTTTTACTGGTATTTAGTGCAATATCTATATGAGTTATGATGAAAAAAAGCAAAAGTACAATGATTTTAGAGTGTTTTTTGTGTTATTTATTATTATTATTTTTTTATGTGGAAGCCTAGTTAAAGACAATTAAATCTTTATAAATGGACATGTTTTTATCCATTTTTTCTTTATTTTATAACATTCTCTATATGCCACTATTAATAAATGATTTCCTTTCGTTGATATAATGAAATGGGTGTTTGAGATTTGGGGGTCGGTATTTGGTTGTGAAAATTGAGTAGTTCATGAAGTGTTTGGGAGATTGATTGAATTTTTGAAATTTAAGATATGAAAGTATTTTATACTTTGAATTTAAATTTATAAATTTCAAAATCATTTGATCAATTTAAAAAATAAAGTCTACATTGAATATGATATGTTAGTCTCCTAGAAATGTCCAAAAATCTTGATTGTTCCAACCTCAAAAATTCAAACTAGTAGAGCAATTTCACTCAATATTCGGAAACCAATTCTATAATATTTTTTTTGTTATATAAAATATGAATTAAGAAAATAGAGTTTCAAAGCATTTAGCAATATTGTGGTCAAACATAAATATTATAAAACATAAATATTATTTCATGTAAATTTGCAAACTATCCACACATCGTGTTGGAAATTATTTAGTTTGCAACAAAGATTTAAGACCAGTCCATTTCCATTACACCACATATTTTTCGTTCTCAAGCCTCTTATTGAGTACATGCATTTTTACTACACAAATCAACAACTTGACTGAAGACCTAAAGGCTAAAAGTTGGTTAAGTAACCCTCACTCAAGTATCAGCTCAAAGTAGCTCACAGTAAACAGTAAAAGAAAGAGCTTATTACAAAGCATTTTCACTTTGTGCAACTGATATGCCAAGACATTAATTAGGCATGTGAAGGCATAGGCAAGTGCACATTCTTTCCAAGCACCCAAGAGACAACCCTATCGCCTTTGGAAATTAAACATCAGGATGGAATATGCAAAGGTAAATGCAAATAGAACTGCAAATCCAACAACAACAGCCGCAACCACTCCCAAAAAGTCATGTTTAAAACCCATGTAACTCTCCAAAAAATCTTTCACTGTTTCACCTGTGTCGAGCTTCTCCGTCAAATCTCCAAACTGTGATGCAACAAGTCCATACAAAGTCCAAGATACTGGAGATAGCCAGTAGTACCATCTCCACCATATGGGCATCCTCTGTAATTGTCAAGATAAAGACAAAAGGAAAGAAGTTATTAAAAGTCATCAGCATCTGGAAGTGCTAAAAACCCTTCAATCTGGAAAAGTATAGTGAACGCTTACTGTTCTTGGGATCACAAATCCAGAAAACAGGTTCCATACTCCATAAAACGCAGAGGACACTATTTGACCAATTTGTTGAGTTGGTGTCATAGCTACTGTCATCATGCCATAGAAGGTGAAGTACAATAAAGTGAAGTACATCAAAAACAGATACCAAAAGAATTTGGTAGCAGTCCATTGAAATCCAATCATTGCATAAACAATGACACCATACGCAACTGATTGTACCAAGATATATGGCAGCTCAATCACAACCTGTGAAAAAGAGAGAGAGGATATAGAAACTCAATGAACTTACAGAATATTCATTATATATGAAGGGCTTTTTTTCTTTTTTTGGGCTAAGACATTATATATGAAGTTTGTAAATGAATTCATGACCCTTTTACCTGAGCAAATGCATATGCCAAGGCTGAATACATTCCAGCAGCCTTTTCTCTATAGAAAACTATTCGTTCAACAGCCACTACTGGCTGCACAGAGGAACTATTTTGGATCCCTAGGAACAGCACAGCAGAATACATGGAACCCATTGCATTAAGTAGATCTTGCTGCTTTGAGCTGTAATTTACAAATCAAAGTTGAATTATAAATCAGAAATAACAACAGAACAGTTTAAACTTTTATGTATTTTCTAAGTTCTCAAACTTACGTTTTGGTGCCAAGGTCCCAGAACAATGTCCCAAACATCACTGCTATGATAGTTGTAAAGAAGAATCTTACGGCTGTGTATGCTGGGTTACGATAATAAGACCAATTTTGTTTCCACAAGCAAGCAATGAATTGGGTGAAAAATGAACGAGAGTATTTAGTAGGGTAATGGATATCCTTTGATTCAGGAGCAGGTGTGCTCAGTTCTTTGATAAGTGCCTTGTTTCTCCTGATCACATACCACACAGTTGTATAAGCTATAGCAAAAAGTTTAAGCCACATAACTGTCACAAGGGTTTTAGCATTTTTCTAAGAGGCAGTAGAAAATATATCATGTATTCCTGTCGTGTGTAAAACACATACCTATAGAGTTCTGAATTTTTGTAAACATCAGTAAAATCAACACCCAAAACTGCTTCTTGAGCTAAACTGGTAGTTTCCAACATCCAAGTTGCCGGGTTATAACCATCTTTGATTCTATTGACTCCTTTAATTCCCTTTATGAAAAGAAAAAGCCACATTCTATCACAATTCTGCAACTCAGATTAAGATTTGAAGTTGAAAATTTGATTTTTTTTTTTTTAAATTTCTTTTGGCCTTTGGGCCATTTCATTCTACCTCAAAATAATTGATTAGATGACAGGAATGGGGACCCAGCGGCCCCACATAAATTTCATGTCCTCCACGCTTCATAAGAAATAGCTGCAACCCCATAATTTTTTTATCAAATTCAAAAGTATTAGAAAAGAAGGCACAAAAAATCATCACCAATTTTTTGATCAATTAACATTTCTCACCTCATCAAATGCTTCAAATATGTCAATGCTCGGCTGATGGATAGTGCAGACAACTGTTCTTCCAGTGTCTACTGTGTTCCTGACAGTTCTCATTACAATTGCTGCAGCTCTTGCATCTAGCCCTGATGTTGGCTCATCCATGAATATTATAGAGGGGTTAGCCACTAGTTCAACTGCAATCGTTAGCCTCTTGCGCTGCTCAGTGGAGAGGCCACTCACACCAGGCAACCCAACTATTGCCTGCCCTAATGGCTTGAGCTCCACAAGCTCCATAACTTGCTCAATGAACATCTGCATCCAAGAATAAAATCAAGATTATAGGGGATGTTCTAAAATTTAATTCTTTAGCCAATGGTTTAATAGTAGCTTGAGTATTTTGTCAGTTTTGGTGAAACAACAATAGCTTATGATAAACAAATTTATGTAGAGTAAATAAGATTAATAATCAACAAGTTTGGAAGCTGATCAGGGAGAAGACAAACTACAATAATGATGATCAAACTTGTACGAGAATGTCTAGACTCCCCATTTGAGCTTGAGATAAATTAGAGCCTGATCACTGCTCTACATTGGGGATTTGCAAACCAATTCTGAATTGGCTTGGCTTTTATATAGATACGAGTTGCACTTAAAGAAATATGACAAATATATATCCCAAAACAGATTTGGTATCAGATATCAACCTGTCTGGTTTCAAAATTAACTTCTGGGGATAAACGAAGCCAAGCTGAGAAGAGCAAGGACTCATAGACAGTAACACAAGGGGAGTGGATGTCATTTTGCTCACAGTAACCAGAAATTCGGGCAAATGTTTCTTGCTTCTTTGGGTACCCAGAAATTGTAATGTTCCCTTCTATATATCCCCCAGTTTTTCTACCAGCCAGCACATCCATCAGAGTAGTTTTACCAGCACCACTAACGCCCATCAAAGCTGTGAGAACACCAGGCCTAAAAGTGCCACTCACACCTTCCAGAAGCACCAATTTATCCCCAGGGACACCTTGATTCTTCATTTCCTGTAAATTCAATACATTCACTTGCTATGTTTGGAACAGGAAGTTATTTTTACTTATTAGAATATAGAAGAGTAAATTTGGAAGTTAAAACAATAAACAATTTCAAACTCTCATTTAAAAACCTGTGGCATGTCAACAGAGTATGTAATGTCATCAAAGGTGATGGAATGTGGTTTAAATGGAAGAATCATTCCTTTTTGCCTGCTTTTATTGGCCTTGACAGCAGTGTCTATCACCAAAGATGTTGAATTGGACAAGGTGCTTTCAGCTCGAACCTCATCACCATTCTCTGCACGTCAATATAAATATAACTAGTAATAACCAGTGTGATGCACAGGAAAGGAAAGTTGAAATAAATATTATTTTTATCTCTTTTATTTTGTCTAAATATAAAATTTGATATTTATGAAAGTTATTATCAGGCATTTGTTATGTTATTGTCTCTATATTAAACTATCTATTCACCATTTAATCAAAATATGATGTGACAAAATTCTAAATAAAAGATTTAATATATAATAGAATTTAAAACTACTTAAAATATATACTAGAACTATTATGTGTAAAATTGTAAGCCTTCAAAAGCTTATGTTACAAAAGATTAGAAGATCAACAAAAAGTCAAACCACTTCAGTTTTATATATACTTGTCGCAGACCCACACGAAGCAAGGGCATATAAATACTATTCAATAAGGTGTAATATATAAAAAGTAACCATTACATCTAGTATTGTCTATTTTAAAAAAAAAGATTTCTACAAATATATATATATTTTTTATCTTTTTATCTCGACAAATATATAAATTTTATTTTATTTTTTATTTTTATTTTATTTTTTTATGTTTGATTGATATTTTTTTTAAGGTGAACCATATTCTTATAACTTCTATTATAGTGCATTATATTTGCTTAGTATACAACTAAACTTTATAAGTTTCAAATTTATTCAAATTTCTCATCTCTTAAGGAATAAGGAAATTATCATAATAATAAAAACTCATTACAAAATTACAATGTTATCTTAGCCAAAATTAAAATGAAACTAAATGAATAAATAATAGGCTTTATAATAATTTATTACTCAAACAATTGGTAGACATATTCAAATTTCTGTTTCTACTAAAACTAAGTATTAATCCAAACTAAAATTCAACCAAAGTTATAAAAGGGAATGATAAGACTTTCTAATGAGATATCAAAAAAAAAAAAAAAAACCAAAACACATATTTAAAAAAATCATCGACTATAATTAGAGTTATAAGAAAGAACAAAAATTCACCTAGAGAGAGAGAGAGAGAGAGAGAGAGAGAGAGTACTTACAGTTTTGTATGAGAAAATATGGATTAAATGAGATAATGATATCAAATTTATATAAAATAAAATAGGTAGAAGAAGAGTCAAAATATAAAAAAGAGAAAAGAAGTATAACGGTAAGAGAAATGATATGTCTACAACATTTTTACAACAAATCTTAAGTGATAGATTGTTATTGGTTGTTATTATTGGGGCAAAAAAGTAATCTTAGTGTTATGTTCAAATTTGAACCAATAACTACTAACCGCCTATGATTTGTTGTGAAAATGTTGTGGATATAGCATCTCTCAGACGGTAAAGTAGTGGGCAGATAAAGAGGCAAAAAAAAAAGGAAATGTTGGAAGAAGTGTAGTATGTGAACTAATAGGGAGAAGAAGGGTACCTTAGGCATAACATGAGCTAAAGACACAACACAGATATAAATGAATAACGTAGTTGCTGATGTGGCTCAACAAGAGCGTAACAACAATAAATGTTACGCTTCAACTTTTAGTAATATAATATAGGTATAGATTATATAGATTGGCATTTCAGCACCTGAGGCATAACATGAGCTAAAAACACAACACATACATAATGGATGATCTTATCACCTATGTCAATTTTGTCATGAGAGCTATTTCTTCTGTGTGGTGAATGACTACCTTCTCTTGTTCCGTCACTGTGTTCAGTGCTTTGATTTTCTTCTTCTTGAATAGTATGTGACTTTCCATATGCTGCACAACCATTTGTATAGCATTAAGACATAGGCTTCTTCTAATTTCTAAGTATTAAATTTAAAAAGGTAGTGATACCCACGGTTAAGGTAAGCAAGAGCCAGTGTGAAACAGATGTTGAAAAGTAATGTATATCCGATCATTGCCCCTATGCCTATCCAATACCAATATGGATGTCGGGGGAACCCACGGGACTTCAAAACTGCTACTCCCAGATTTTCCGTTGAGTTTGCAATAACCTTAAATATGAATGTAACATGAGACAGCAGGGGATAAACCAAATGAAAAAGACACAAAGTACTCCTTTTAAGAATTTACTTTGCTCCAACTTTTCCCATAGAACTCATTAGCCATTATTGCGTTCTGTGCATACATCATGGGTGATATCCAGTAGCCCCATACCCACCACTTTTTTATATCCTCTGCAGCATTAAGGAAAACACAGAAGAAGCATCATGGAAGGAGTCTAATGTGGAGAAAAGCAGTAATTTGATCAGTAACTTTAATTATATTATACCTTTTGACAGGACAAACCCCCCCAATGCAAAAAGCAAGAGCAGTGCAAATGAACCAAATGTGCTGGCAACAACCATGGTCCTACCCGTTGCTGCTATAAATCGGAATAATCCAGAAGCCATCTGGTTAATAAGTACAAGCAGAAGGTATGTCCTAAAAAATCTGCAATATATACATCCGTTTGTCATTTGGAACAGAATATATGAAAAAACAAACATCTTTGCAAGTTTTCAATAAATTGATTATAATTATTACTTGCTTACCTTCCTACATATGGGTCAAATCCAATGACATAGTAGGTAATGCATGCCCACACAGCGGCTTCCACACATGAAACAGGGATCTTAAGGATCCATGTTGGAAGTGCATATGCCCATGGAGGAAAAAAGAGGGAGTCCCTCTGTTTGTAATAAACAGGAAGCCATGCAATGGTCATGGGAAGGTCTGCCATTCCATTGAACATAATCATAATCACACTGAAGTACAAAGCACCAGCATAAACTCCTCCATCATTGATTGAATCACGATGCATCTTAGTTCGCAGAAAAAGTGTTGATGTAATCAGTGCCATGAGAGTAAGCTAACAGCACATTGAAAAAGGACATGTCAAAATCATGCACTACCAAAAAGGGTAATACAAAGATAAAAATGAACTAAAAATCCACCTGGGCAATCTTGAAAATGTAGACAAATGAATTCCTCTTCATAAGCAAGAATTCTCTGGAGAAGCAAGTTTTCAGGATTTCCACTTTTCCAGCACCATACTTTTGAGTTGTTAAAACAGCTGGGTGGCTCTTGCTCTTGTCAAATGGAATTGCAAGTTCATCTTGAATCCTCCTTCCCACATGGAATGATTGAAATGCCTTGACAAATTCATCGACTGTGACAACACTGTAAGGTTCATTTTCACGTGCCCAATACTGTTTTTGATCTTTAAGTGATGTCACCTACAAAAATTTTATTATGCGTAAGGATTCAAAATGAGAGTCTGCATGTAATACTCAAATTTAGGAGATCAAATACTTCTCTTTTAATAGATTAATCAGACAAACCTATATCTACACTTACTTCTTGAAGAAAGTCAGCCACGCCTTTCCTTGAAGGACATTTAAAGCCCACGGATTCAAAAAACTCAAGCACGTGTTCACGGGGACCCTGGTACACAATCTGGCCATTGGAGAGGAGAATAATATCATCAAAAAGATCAAAAGTCTCTGGTGGTGGCTGAAGGAGTGAGATGATAGCAGTTCCAGGAAGAATTTGAATATTTTGCTTGAGGCAATTCACAATTTGAAAAGTTGTCGAGCTGTCCAAACCAGTAGATATCTCATCCATAAACAGGCCATTGGTTAGTCCAGCAAGCATCTCACCTTTCAATTAAATGTCAGAGACAGATAGTTAATTTTTAAATAATAAAGTTTTGTGTAAATTGGTGTTTGTAATTGAGTTTACCTGTTGTAACACGCTTCTTTTGTCCTCCTGAGATACCCCTTAACATTTGATCCCCAACCATGGTATCTGCGCACACTTCCAATCCCAAAACCTGTAATGAAGTGAACTCAAATAATTGATAAACTGGGTAAAGCTGTTGTGGAACTTTGACACTCCATGCTGTTGTTACCTTTAGAATATAATCGGTAACAATGCTTGCCTTCTGGCCTTCAGTTGATGCTCCCTTAAAATAGCAGAAGCCAAAAAAAACCAAATAACTTGTCAATTGCCATGAAAGCAAACTCTCTAGACCAGAAAGGGTAACACTATTTAATCTTAATTTGAGCTACACAACTTAGCATTTATCATTTACTGAGGTAGAGAATAAGTCATTGACAACAGCTTCTTTCTTACCTTCATGAAGATATCGATATCTGGATCAGGCATAATACCGCCTGCCTTCTCTCTTCTAGACAACTCTGCTAGCATCTCTGCAAATTTCCAAAATAGTATGCAGTGGACTCAGGTATTAAAATTACACACAAATCAATCATGATACATTCTTATAATTAAACTCTGAGAAATAAAAAATGACGAGGAACCCCTATAAATTGACTAACCGTGGCGCCATCCAACCCCCTGGCATCTTCCAGAGAAGGCAAATGTTTCCCTTACAGTCATTTCTGCAATATGGATATCATGTTGACTGATGTAAGCAGTAGTTCTCTGGGGAATAAACTCGCGCATGTCATGGCCATTATAAGTCACCCTTCCTGAAAGCTGGAGAAGAAATTTAAGTTCCGTATTCGCAATAAGACTAATCGACTGAAAGTATAAAGCTAAACTAATGAAAAAAAAAAAAAAAAAAAAAAAAGCCTTGTTGAAAAATTTGTTCACCTTCAAATTTGAGTCAAGCTTTCCAGCCAAAGCCAATAAGAGTGTGGTCTTCCCAGAACTTGGGGGGCCTAATAGTAAGGCCATTCTGGTAAATGCATATGAACAAAATAAGATACCAGTGCACCAATAGCCTAATTTGAATTAAAAAAATTTCCAATAATTATAATTCATTTCAAGAATATGAACTGAACTTGCTTTCTCACCTGCCAGGCTTGATGATTCCACTAACATCTTGAAGAATAGACAAATGTTTCTTTCTACTTGGAAGAATATGGAGATTAATCAAGACACCCTTCAAAATCAAAGGACAAAAGTATAGTAAAAATCAAAATAAAAGAAGAAAAACTCTGGACCAAAAAAAAAAAAAAATCAATATCTGTATAATATTAATAACAAATGTTGAATGCGTTTATACATTGTTACCTCCAATACGTTAAAAAAGAAGTTAAAAAATGTAGGCAAAGCTCTGCTTCCAACATGAACGTCTGCTTCTACCTTTAGATGCTCAAATCGGACTTCAATTGTGGGAACTTCAATTCCAACCCTATCAAAAATCAAAAAACAAGAAACAAAAAAACTTATGACTAAAATTTATAGAAGATACAGACCAAAATAAAAAGGAGTAATACTAGGGATATAACACAATTTTCTACAAAACCTTGCAAATGAATTAGTTACCAATCACCAAAAAATAATTTAATATTTATTTATTATGTTATTGAATTGGCATTAATCGCCTATATTGCCACGAAAATTTGTAAACTTTTTATAGCGGCAAACTCCACTATTGCACAAGTGGTCACACACCGTTCATGTATAAAGTTTGAATAAGAAGAAAATAAAAACACCAAAAAGAAAAAGCTATAAAAGAACTTGCCTATCTAAGCGGTTCTTGAGCTGCAACAAGAACTTCTCATTGTCCTCTTCGGGGACCTTCACCAACCTATCTAGCAAACTCTTCCTTTCATGATGTCTAAGGTCATGTATATCAACTTCACTGGCCTGGCCTTCCTCTGTAGTCAGTAAACCTTTCTTCAGCCGGTTGAATGTAGGAAGCTTTTCAAGTGCAGCCCATTTAAGAGCTTCTTCATCTTCTTCATCATGGAAAGACCCCGAGTAAGCATCCACGCCACCACTCCTCCATGACGAACCACCTCTTCCAAAGCTACCAATACGCGCCTTATAAAGATCAGGACCTTCCATGCTTTCGCAACAACAGCACAGCTAAAAATCAAAACCCAACAAAGATTTCAAACTCTGCGGCAAGACCAACATCTCAAACTTATGACTTGAAATTGTTCCAAAAAAAAAAAATAATAATAATAATAATAAATACACAACTCTCTTTCTTAGAGATAGTGATTCAGATTCTGAAAGAGAAAGTTAACACTAATATCTAGAGGCTCCATGGACTGAGAAGTGAGAACCACCATATAAGTTTGCGGAGAAGTGATATTACTTCACTTTCACTAAATTGCATAGATTCGTCAACCAGTTTTCCTTAACCGTAATCGACTTTGTCAAACAACTGCATGACTGGCCACTAGTGTTCTTTATTAGTAAGCAAAGTCATCACCATTATAATGGGCAATGCACTTCAAAAAAACTTTTCCCCACCTTCTTAGGAGATAGGTGAGAGTTTGAATCACAGACACAACACAACAAAAAAATTATCTTTATTTTACTTTGTAACAACTTGAACTTCATGTACTTCAATGATCATTCAAAGTGACGTTACAGATACTGACTTATCATGTTGTTAATCATATTTTTGTCACATTTAGATATTTATAAGTTTTTTACATGAAAATTTGTAATACATATAACACTATTCTAATCATTAACATCAAGTAATCTAGTGGCAGTGGAGACTCTATGTTCGGATGCACCTCTTCTTCTCTAGCTGTCACTCTCATTTTTAATTGTTTGCCGGTACCTCTGTCATTTTTGAGTGTTTTCGTACCATTTTTTTTTTTTTTGGCTTGAACACCGTCACATCTAACATCACGAAACCTAATACCATGATAAGGATCATGGTAGCATGGAGAAATCATTAATTTCATTTTTATATCTAATATAAGCTATAGTGTTAATGTGTTGCTCTCTGTAAGACCCAAAAAAAAAAACAAAAAAAACAATTAGCCTAAAAAAAAAACCTAGGATTCTACTATGATAACATAGGTAATTTGGTCAGAACACACACACATATATATTAGTAATTGTTAAATTAAAAACTGGACAACAACAAATTATGGTTGTCAATTCATGTTGGTGTTTTGAGTTATGGGAATTTAGTTAAATGAGTCAACTTGAACACTACCTATTAAATAATCGTATCGTAACCCTCTAACCTTAACACAATCTGGTAATGAAGTGGGTTGACACGACACAACTCACTTGATACGTTTAATAAATGGATCATGTTAAGTTGACACAAATGCGACTTGACCCATTTCAACGCGCTTGATATTAAACAAGTTGAGTTAACACAAATACAACTCATTTAAACCGCTTCAAAAAAGCTAGTTATTTCAACATGTTTGATCTGATTAATATTGTCTTAAATTTAATAAACAACAAATTTAATACAAGCTTATAACATCAAAAATACATATTAAGCATACAATTTGAAAGTTAATAATAACATCAAATACTTAATATATATATCGTCCAAAAGTTCAAAATAATATTAAAGTACTTAATAAATATTAAGTCCATAATCTAGTATCATCCATCTAGAAAGAAGTTCTTAAAAAAATATAACATCCAAGATGAAGTCCATACATTTCAATCTAAATTCAAAATAAAATAGTTCAACAAAAATATAAAATGAATAGTTATGTGTTATACGAGTTAATTAATTGGGTCATTTTGCGTCAACATGAATAAATTAACATTTCAAACATGTCAATTGCGGGTTAAGTGCATCATCCTATTGCTGATACGTTTCTTATCATATTACTTTCTTATATATTTCTACTAAGGCCCTACCCTAACCCATAAAAACCAATGTCATGTTCATAGGTCTTGCCAAACATTTCCATTCCTACCATAAGTGACTATTTCTGGATATCCCACTTTATATATAAAAGCAGGTTCCAATTAACTCAATTGGTAAAGTCTCATATTATTAAATAAAATATCTTAGGTTCAATCTCTACCTACATAAAAAACCAAAATGTTATAATTTTTTTTATTAGAGGTAAAAATCCTATTCTAGTCTAACTATAATATATTTTTATTAGAGGTAGAAATCCTACTTTAGTATAATCTAAATATATGTGTGCAAAATTCTCTTCTAAAAACTTGAACCAAAACCCTTCTCTCCTCCATCCCTACAAAAAATTGTACTTGTAGAGTTACCATCACGTTAATGGTCTACTACAGAATTGATAGTAGGTAGAAATTTTACTATAGCCTAATCCAAGTGTATGTATGTGAACCTTTTCTCTGGAGATTTGAACCCTGACTCTTCCTTGCCCTTCATTCCATAAGAGCTTGTACTTGTAGAGTGACAATCACACTAAGTGTCCACTATAGACTTGAAATACTATCATATCTATCAAAATATTAAGGACATGTTTGATAGACTGAAATAAACACTGTAAAGTAATAATTATTCCTAAGGTTTAACTCTTCTTTAGTTTGGTTATGTTTTTATTACAAGGAATAGTCTTCCTTATGAATAGCTATTCTTCAAAATGAGGAATAATTATTTATCTATAAACGGGTTGTATTAGCTATTCCTTAATAAGTGCAATAATTTCAAAACTTAATATATTTCCAAATAAACAATCTTTCTATATACATCTAACAATTATAAAAATAAAAAATAACATATCTCTCTCTTAAATTTAAAAAATAACAATTTTGAAGAAGATGTAATTGTATGAGTAAGATATTTCCTAAAATAAATCTTAAATTGTATTCTAATTTTATAACTTACAACCAAATTTATGAATATGTTTAGTTATTATATTACAACACATTTTATTTCTAATAATAAATATTACAATTTATGTCGTAATTCTCATTCAGCGTACCAAACATACCCAAAGGATTGAAAATTCATACTTAATTACACATCATTTTCCATAATGAAATTTTAAAGGTACCATCAATATTACTATTAAAATATTCATGTATGAAGTGTAATTAGCCATATCTTTGACAACAATATTTTTGTTTGGTATTTCAAAATTGACACACCAATTTGATTCTTAAAAAAGAAAAAAGAAAAAAAACAATTTATAATACTTTTTGTAGTGTATCCTAAAATCACTCTCATAAAAAAAAGTGCTAATTGTTATAGTAACTTTGTTTTAGTAATCCCATAAAAATAAAAACTTTTATTAATATTTAGTAAAAGTATAATATAAAAAAAATATTTACTAAAAGAAGGAAAACCAAGTCTTATCGTGATTTTATTTTCTTTAGGATTGCTATGTGGCCAAATCTCCATAAAAGTTTCCATCGAACTTTTCGTTTGACATCCATTTGAAATCCTATGAATGGTTGTTTTGTTTTTGTTTTTGTTTTTTTGTTTTTTTTTTGCCCCTTTAATAATCTATAATACAAATGAAAGCTTTTTCCCTAAGAACTATACTTAAAATAGAGCTCTACCCAAATTGTCTCCTATTTTCTTTCCTTTTTTTTATTTTTTATATTCTTTTTTCTTCTATTGGCACTATAATGGGTTCAAATCTGATTTGGTTGACTTTCCTACAATAAACTTGTTAATTGAAGGAGGCGCTACTGAAACTAAGTACATCATGAGTCATCGAGCGAATGTCCTCGGGAGAATTTACATGAAAGGATCAGAGAGAGTGTACCTGAGAGTGTAGAAGAGAGTCCTTGGCCTAATGCTCCTTGGCCAAAGGGAATAGTCTTTTCAACCAAGTCAGAGAGTGTACCTATCAAGATCAAAGAGAGTACTCTGTAAAATCTTCTCAGCAAAGGGAATCCTCAGCCTAATGTTCCTCGGCCAAGTTAGAGAGTGTCCTTGTAAGAGCTAGAAAGAGTACTTTGCAAAGTCTCCTCAGCTTAATGAGAGATTATCCTTGTAAGGGTTAGAACTCTAAGAGAATTAAAAATAAGGAGAGAGAGAGAGAGAGAGAGAGAGAGAGAGTGTGTGTGTGTGTAAGCTCCCTTTTTCCAAATGGTCTTTCTTTCTTTTATAGAGAAAATTGTGGTTGTAGGTGCACAGGAAAATATGTGGTGGTGAGTGAATAGAGAATAGGTGGTTGCATTTATTGTTTGTAAAATGAGACCCCCACGCGCACTATCTTTCTTTTCTCTCTTTATCCCTTTCTTTATTAATTTTTAACTTTAATTTTATTTATTTTTTAATCTAGATTTCACTTAAAAATGAAATGAAGCCTAGTAGTTAGATAAACACCTGTGAGAGTCAAATAGAGTATTCTATAAAATCTCCACAGCCAAAGGGAGTCCGAGTCTAATGCTCCTTGACCAAGTCAGAGAGTGTCCCTATAAGGGTTTTCGAGAATACTCTAGAAAGTAATCTTAGCCTAATGGGAGATAATCCCTAAGAGGATCAGAGCTCTAAGAGAATTAAAGAGAGAGAGAGAGAGAGAGACCCTTGTTTTCCAAATGGTCTTTCTTATTTTATATTGAAAAGTGTGGTTGTTAGTGCTCAAGAGAAATTGGGTGAATAGAGAATGTGTGGTTTTATTTGTTTTTGTAAAATGGGACCCCACACGCACTATCCTTATTTTCTCTTATTTTCCCTTTCTCTATTAATTTTTAGTTTTTTTTTAATCTAGATTTCACTTATAAATGAAATGAAGCCTAATAGTTAGATAAATACTTGTGAGGGTTAGAGAGAGTACTCTATAGAATCTTCTAGACCAAAGGGAGTCCGTACCTAATGCTCCTCAGTCAAGTCAGAGAGTGTCCCTACGAGGGTTAGAGAGAATACTCTAGAAAATCTCCTCAGCCTAATGGGAGATAGTCCCTAAGAGGATTAAAGATTTAAGAGAATTAAAAAGAAGGAGAGAGAGAGAGAGAGAGAGAGAGAGAGAGTAAGCACCCTTTTTCCAAATGGTCTTTCTTCATTATATATAGAAAAGTGGGGTTGTTAGTGCTCAAGAGAAATTGAGTGAATTTAGAATGTGTGGTTCTATTTATTTTTGTAAAATGGTACTCCACAGGCATTATACTTATTTTCTCTCATTTTCCCTTTCTTTATTAATTTTTAGTTTTTTTTTTTAATCTAGATATCACTTATAGTTAGATAAATACTTGTGAGGGTCAAAGAGAGTACTCTGTAGAATTTCCTCGACCAAAGAGAGTCCGAGCCTAATGCTCCTCGGCCAAGTCAAAGAGTGTCCCTATGAGGGTTAGAGAAAATACTTTGGAAAGTCTCCTCAACCTAATGGGAGATAGTCCCTAATAGGGTCAAAATTCTAAGAGAATTGAAAAGAAGGAGAGAGAGGGAGAGAGCCCCCTTTTTCCAAATGGTCTTTCTTCATTTTATATACAAAAAAGTGTGGTTGAAAGTGCTTAAAAGAATATGTGGTGGTGGGTGGATAGAGAATGTGTGGTTCTATTTTTTCTTTTTTGTAAAATGGGACCCCCCCCCCCCCCCACACTATCTTTATTCTCTCTCTTTTTCCATGCTTTATTATTTTTTATTTTATATTTTTTTAAAATCTAGATTTCACTTATAAATGAAATGAAGTCTAATAGTTAGATAAATAGCTGTGAGGGTCAAAGAAAGTGAAAGTTCAAATAGTGTATAAAACACCAATGAACGGTTAGACCCCCAATTTCAAATTAACTGATACAAGTTTATACTCAAACAATAGATGTGCGGAATAATAAGTACAAGCAATACCCAAATAAATAATCAACTCTAAACCATAATTAATCACAATACAATAGCAATTAAAAGATAAGAGTAAGGGTTAGAGAGATGCAAACAAAAAGATAACAATGACATGTGTTATTCAAGAGGAAACCAAAAAACTTGACGAAAAACCTCTCTGCCCTCCAAGCGATCAAATGATCCTCTAAAGAATAAAGTTAGGATATATGAATAGCAATAGACCCTTCAAGCCTAATCTACCCAATGCACCTAAGCCCTCCAAGCTTCTTGTTCCAATAGGGTTACGCCGAACCTTGTCTTCTTTAGCTTTTCGAATCCTGCAATAAGCCTATTGCATCAACCAAACAAGTTGGTCCTCTCTGAACTGCTTCCCAAGCACCAAAATACCTCCTCACTAATACGGGTATGGTGAGATAAGGATTTGGATAATGTACCTTTCAAGGATATGTTAATGGAGAGGGTGAGAGTAGAGAAATTTGGAGAATCAAAAGGCAAAGATTGTGAATGAGTAAATCTTGGTTTTCTCTAGGGTTTCTCTCTCAAAATTCTCTCTAGAAGCTCTCTACATTTCGTGGGTATGGGTATTTATAGTAGGACACGTGAGGAATGTGAAAAGTTAGTTTTCATCCAAATAGGGTATTCTGGCGACTTGGCCTCGCTACTGGAACAAGTTGCGAGTTTAAGTCGCGACATAACCTCCAGGCTAAACTGTACTTTTTGTCCTATAGTGCTCCAGCTGTCATGACCCTTCAGCTTCTTGCATGCTTCACACGTGTGCCACTTTGGCAACTTGCCAGTATCTAGATCTAATCGCGAGACTCCTTTAAGTGCACACATCTTGAGTTTTCTTCATACTCTCTCATACACAACCCTTACATAATTCCCACCTAAATCCAGGGTATCTACATGTTGAATTACAAGAAAATTTGGCACAAGATAAAGCCAACACATGGTTGAATAAATTCAACCTTACAATCTCCCCCTTTGGCTATTCCAAGACAAAAACCTAAAATAGACTCTAGACTTAAATTGTGAGTTGGGAACAGTTGCCAAAACTCACTCACACCTAACTCTAGATTCTGTGAAGCTCTTGAACCATACAGACAAGTTACCTGAAAATAATAACACAATAAGATCATTGTAAGCAAAAACCTTGAGATGCATATAGAGCAAGCACAATGCAATCAAGCAACAAAAAGTATAGCAATAAAGCATGTCTTGACTAAACAAGAACAATCGCTATAAATAGTGATCACAGTGATCATTCACACAAGGAATGAACATTCGGACATGCAAGCTAATAAAATCAATGCAAAGTATCATTTACATGTCCAACACTCAACTGATACAAAAACACTAAGGTAGTTGTATCAAGGATGCAAGATCCAACAAGGGCACAAGAGTGGAGTACTAAAGAAAATGCATCACATTAACTAAAAGTACTAAGCTACAAAAGCAAAGGTACAAAGTAAACGTAGTTCAAATAGTTATAACATTCAAGCATTTATACCACACCATAGCCAAGCATTTAAAAACCAAGTACTAAAGTCATAGACTACTTAAAAACAAACCAAAGTACTTAAATAAGTGCTATGAAAACCCATGATTGAAACTAAAAACACACTTAAACCATAAGAACTATAAAAACTTATAAAAGTTCTCCCCTTCAAGGTAAGGCTTCCCCTCAAGAGCGAGTTACTCCATACTACTCCCCCTTTTTGACCGGAATGGCCAAAGGGCTAAGGTTGGTCTGTGAAGCTATCAAACTTGGCTGTGAGCAGGTTGATTTGGTCTTGAATGGTGGTCAGCCTATTGGAGTGCTCATTTTGGACTTCTCATAAGCCGTTAATCCTTTAAGAGTGATCTGAAACACATCTGGAGGGACTGCTGAAGATGAATCTCTACTCCTTTTACCACGCCTTCTAGAAGTTGATGGCTGTCCTTCCGCTTCAGTCTCGGTGTCCAAAGGCTCTCCTTGTGCGGGATCAACCTCTTCTTCATCGCCCGGAAAACAAACTTTGATCCTTTCGATTATTAGAGCATTAATAGCCGAAGGAGAAGGCATGAGACTGATATCGTAGGGAGTTTCCACACCTTTTGCATGAAGGATCCTCATGATTAGAATAGGGAAGATAAGCTTTGCCCTTGAGGATGTCCTTGTTTCATCGGCAATGATGTTGAATGCATGAGCACTAATGTCAATGTAGATATTCTCCCGAATCTCCATGAGAAAGATGGCTCTAGCATTGTTGATGGTGGTCATCTTCTTCACCAGGTATAGATTGAACATCATGATGTATGTGAGACATCGCAAATCCGCTGGAAAAGCAGCTGTGTTGAGGCATCTCCCTTCTCTAACTCCACCAACATGGGACTGAACCATTTCTATGGAGAGCATTCTGACCTTAAAGTGAGTGAAGTCGTGTTCCACATCTCCAAATCCAAGAACCTCATCAACATCCTCCACTTTAATGGTGAATTCATGGCCTTTAACCCAACAATCTATGACATCCTCTCGTACTATGGCATTGGCGTAGAATTCCCGAATTAGTGGTTCACAAACCCTGAGGAGATCACCAAGAAGCTTTTCCCAACCTCTCTTTTCAAAGCAGCTTGGAATGAAGAAATCCTTAAGATCAACATGGTCCATAAACCGCTCTTGGATCATTGGAACCTTCTCAAATTGCTAATTGTATCGCTTAAAGTGTTGGGCAGAGCGAAATTGAGTATTGTCCATTTTCTTCATCTTGTTAGCACGTTGTGCAGTGGTTTTCTTCTTTGGAGTAATCTGTAAAAACAGAGCAGTAAGTACCACAAAATAGAGCACAAAATATGATAACAAACTTGATTAGTAACAAGTTAGTACCAACATAATGGACATTGAATGTAAACCCTAAAAACAGAGATTTAAAGAGTAATTCAACCAAAAATGACATGTGAAGACATAAAGTATCAAACATGATAGAATCATGACATTAAGCACTCAAACATGTCAAAGTGTGTGTGTGTGTGTGTGTGTGTGTGTGTGTGTGTGTGTGTGTGTGTGTGCATCAAATGCAAAAGTGTGCAAACTAGGGCAAAGTGTAAAAACATATAATCATATGATGTTTCAAGATCAAAGAAACATGATTATCCCTACAAATTTGTATTCCATAGAATCCAAAGAGACACACAAAAACATCTAAGAGAAATTTTATCATGAACATGACATGCACAACATAACACAAACATGGTATAATGCACAAAAATGAAGAACAATCATGTAAAACATGTGGAATAGGCATTATACTAACAAAATCAACAAAACCCATAGACCAAACCCAACAAAACATCATCAAAACCATATTCAAACATCATATTTTCAAATCTCAACATAAACAAAAAATCCAAGAAATCTAGGGCTAGAAACATGAAATACTTTGGAAATAGAAGTAAACCCATATCTTTTCTTGAAGATTGATGAAGGATTGATGAAGAAAATGGAGGTTTTGTAAGTGAGAATGGTGGTTTTGGAAGAGGGAGAGGTGGATAAGACAAAGTGTGTGCGCGTGATGCGAGGGAAAACTGAAAAGTTTTTGAAAATTGTCATGGATTTAACCTTATTTGTGCAAAACACGCGATTTTCGAGACTGGAATGAGTTGCGAACAAGTCGCCAAAATCCCTTGACACAAATTTTGAAAAATATGTCTAAGTGTTTTTTGCGACTGGGAAGTCCACTAGCGAGCGAGTCGAGAGGGGACCCGCGAATCCTTCTGAGTAAGCTCACGACTAGAGCTCCACCTGTGAACAAGTTGCCAAAATAAGTCGCGAAAATCCCAAAAACCCAAAATATTTGAAAAATTTTTGTAAGTCTTTTTTGCGACTGGGGTACTGACTCGCCAAAGAGTCGCGAGAGCTTCTAAGTAAGCTTGCTACTAGGGTCTCGCAACTGGCTTGACCAGCAAGATTGAGTCGCTAAAATAGAGTTGCACAGATTTTGTATTTTTGATATTTTGCAAAAAAAAAAAAAAAAACTTTCCAAAAACAACTAAAAATACTTTGTTTTATTTTATTTTTGTGTTTGATCATCATATGATTGAGCATGTGCAACACATTTAATCAAGTACAATCACACAAATGAATAAGGCATTCATTGAACATAGACAAGTGTGATATGTGTTGATATCAAATATGAGATAGTCCTTAGTCAATTCAACCAAGACATACACAATTAGCACTAGGAAGAGTGACCAATCTCAATTATAAAAGTATGCATATATGACCTCTCACAAAACTTGATTACATAACTTTGAAGCTTTTCATTTGGCTTCTTACATTTCATAACATTTAATCATTTATGAACAAGAACATCTCATTTTTAGATCGATGCCTGAAATTTTTGATATTTCAATTTGATGAGCAAGCCTTTGGCTTTTTGGGCATCATACATTTTCATTACAAGTCACTTTCCCTTTTTGCTAGTCAAATACTAGTATGCGTTGATGGAAATATGCATGTATGCAGCAGAAAAATAACAGATCTACTTCATTCATAAAAGTTAACATGTACTATATAAGTTTCAGAATTTGAGAACAAGAAAGTGTACCTTGAAGCGATGAATTTCAAAATCGAAGATGAGAAGCACTTAGGAACACTTTCAATCTTCATTCCAATTCCACTAACGCCCAAGATGTGTGGTCTCTCAATCAGTTTTTGTTCAAGGGGATATGAGAGAGTGTCTAACACTCACATACACACCATTTCACAATGATGTCTCTCTTTTTCATTTTTTAAAATTCTGTATGTTTCTCTTTTTATAACTGATTATCTAATTGGGCTAGACTTTTTGGGCCTTTCCAATTGGGTTTTAGTATGTGGTTTAGAGTGAGACTAAAAGGGACCAATAAGACACTATCTCCAATGGACCTTGGGCTTTTATGTCAACTCTTGACAAGTCCAAAATTACCATTAACTATATTTAATACCACTATATAAATATAGTTGCACTCTAGGCCTTATTTATAAATTATATCCCAAGATTTTATTATACATGCAACTCTTTTATAAAATATTCGTAGTAATACAAAATCATGAATGTAGACTGCTACTTTGTAAATTACTACATCTTATCCTTGAGTACCTGGTTTAATACTTTAAAAGTTATTCAACATATATTTATGAAATCCAATTTCATAAATATATACTTTAGTAAATTCTTACCAAAGTGGTTAAGTTTAACTCTCTGAATAACTGAACCCATTAAACTTATCTCAAGAGAATATTTTACATCTCCATTAAGAGACTATGAATTCCATCTTGAGAATATATGTTCCATCAACACTAAATGTGGCTGCCCAACATACTGAGGTTTTGACCGTTATGTTCCATCAAAGCAACCTACACTTCATGATCAGGTCCATTATCCTTTCAGGATTGAGAGTTCATGTAAATAGAAGTCGTGAGATTTATTATTCATTTGACAGTCGTTAGGAGAATAATAAATATCACAGTGGTCTAGTTCAATATGTCTTAACTCTTAAAACATATCAACACATCAACTAGAAGTCTCCACTTCCATGATCAAGACAAATCATCTTAGTTGATATGTTATAGTCTTCTCAGATGAAATGCCCAATTTCATCACCGTTTACGAACTACAATTCTGAGTTTATAAAGAACTTGTGATTTATATCTTTTGTAACTTTTCATATAAATCACATACTATGCATCTCATGGACTATATGATAATGTCCCATATTCATGTTACCATTATTTTAGATCATAATAAAATAAATTTATTAATCACAATATTAAGTCATACATCATGTCATACATAATGTCATACATAGCATCATACATAACATCATACTGTTAGGATTTGTGCCCTTAAATCCTATTGTATGATGCTATGTATGATATTATGTATGACATTATGTATGACATGATGTATGACTTAATATTGTGTTTGATAAAGTTATTTTATTATTATCTAAAATAATGGTAACATGAATATGGGACATTATCATATAGTCCATGAGATGCATTGTATGTGATTTATGTGAAAAGTCACAAAAGATGTAAATCACAAGTTCTTTGTAAACTCAGAATTTATAGTTCGTAGTCGGTGATGAAATTGGGCATTTTATTTGCGAAGACTATAACGTGTCAACTAAGATGATTTGTCTTGATCATAGAAGTGAAGACTTCTAGTTGATATGTTGATATGTTTTAAGAGTTAAAACATATTGAACAGGACCTTTGTGAGATTTATTATACTCCTAATGACTGTCAAATGAATAATAAATCTCACGACTTCTATTTGCATGAACTCTTAATCCTGAGAGAATAATGAACCTGATCATGAAGTGTATGTTGCTTTGATATATCAGGAGTGAGATCTGAAGTGATGGTCAAAACCTCAGTATGTTGGGCAGCCACATTTAGTGTTGATGGAACATATATTCTCAAGATGGAATTCATAGTCTCTTGATGGAGATATAAAATATTCCCTTGAGATAAGTTTAATGGTTTCAGTTATTCAGAGAGTTAGGGCTAACCACTTTAGTAAGAAATTACTAAAGTATATATTTATGAAATTAGATTTCATAAATATATAATGAATAACTTTAAAGAATTAAACCGGGTACTCAAGGATAAGATGTAGTAATTTACAAAGTGGCAGTCTACATTTATGACTTTGTGTTACTACGAATATTTTATGAAGGGGTTACGTGTATAATAAAGTCTTGGGATATAATTTATTAATAAGGCCTAGAGTGCAATTATATTTATATAGTGGTATTAAATATAATTAATGGTAACTTTAGACTTGTCAAGAGTTGATGGAAAAGTTCAAGGTCCATTGGAGCTAGTGTCTTATTGGTCCCTTTTGGTCCCACTCCAAGCCACACACTAAAGCCCAATTGGAAAGGTCCAATAGGCCAGTCCAATTAGATAATCAGTTAGTTATAAAGGGAGAAACATACAAAATTTTTATTAGAAGAGATTAGAAAAGAAAAAGAAACGGTGTGTGAGAGAGTGTGAGACACATTTTCATTCTCCCTTGAAAACTGATTGAGAGACCACACATCTTGGGCGTAAAGTGGAATTGGAGTGAAGATTAAAAGTGTTCCCAAGTGCTTCTAATCTTTGTTTTTGAATTTCTCCACACCAAGGTATGCTATCTTGTTCTTAAATTCTGAAATTTACATAGTGCACGTTATCAATCATGAATGAAATAGATTCTAGTTCGTTGCTTCCGCTGTGGGTTTTGTATGAGATACAAAACCAGAATTTTTCCTTCAATTGGTATCAGAGCCAGATTTTCATATCATGATTATATAATGTGTGATAGAATTTTAAGAAAACTGTCATGTCTTTTAATATTCATGGAATGTGTGTATATATATCACCAAGTGAGATTGGTTGTGTCGTCATTGATTAACGCCAAGGAAACAGTTATTGAATTTCAATAACTGTATGTGCGTTTCCTTTTGTTAACGCACGGCTTGGTGATATTCATTGCATGACTTGGTCTTTTAAAAGCATGGTTGATACGGATTGGTGCTTGGACTTTTCTCTTGCACCGTTTGAATGTTTTTTTCCTGGCTTAAGTTATTGCACTAGTTGGACTTTCTTGCACCTTTTGGCCATAGAAAGATCATTTGGTATTAATTGTCTTGGTGGCCCTCGGTTGAATTGTTTTTTGTCCAAATGCTTTATGGCCATGAATGAATAGAATTCGTATAGGGAGAATTCCACCATCTGATAACACTTAATGCATTGCTTAAGTTTGTTGCACTACTTGGTTTAGAATAAGATAGGATTGTGGCCCACGGTTGAATTGTTTTTGTCCAAATGCTTTTTAGCCATGAATAAATAGAATTGGTATAAGGAGAATTCCACCATCTGATAGCACTATATATAATATAATATAATATAATTATCATATATTATATTGTACTTGGAATTGATGCATGGCTTGGACTTTTGTCTTGCATGAATATAGTCCACTTGCATGCATATAGATATAGGATTCTATTTGCTTATAGAATCCGTACATTGTTGTTCTTGATGGCCATAAATTATATATATATATATATATATATAATGTAATAAATATATATTACATATATTAATTTGTATATTATATTATATATAATATAATGTGGATTTTTATATGTAATAAAGGTTTTTATTACGTTATATATATTTATATACGTTAATGCTAGTTTAATGAAATTTATTCATAATTAGATTATGATTATTTTTTTCACGTGTCTAGCATTATTATCATTTTTTATCTTAAAAACCTTTATTTTGAAATATCTAGTGGGAGAGAGATTCAAGGGTTGGATTTCACGGCTTCCATTGTTGGTTCATAGTAGTGTGAAATATATACTTTGTCTTTGCCTCGAGCTTAGCATTCCATGCGGAGAGTATTTATTTCATGGTCCTACAAGATTGAATTTCCTGGTTTATAGTGGTTTGATAAACACCTTGTCTTAGTTTCGAGCTTTACATTCTATGCGGAGGGTGTTTTGTCATGGTACTACAAAATAAGCCTGTTAAAGGGATGAAATGTGGTTACACATGATTCTAGACAATGGTATACACTAGACTAAGTATTATAGTATCCTCTATGCTGAGTTCTTACTATTATTACTTAGAGGCTAAATGTAAAATGACATATTATTAGTGTTTGATAAGAGTTATCATGATAGCACTAATAATGAGAATAGTTCTCAATCAATCATAGTATTTTATGTTCACTCTATGCTGAGGGATATTAACTATGAGATTGGGTTGTCGTTGCATATATATTATTTTATGGTTTTATTAAGGTTCCATATTATATGCTTTTATGCTAAATTGATAATGTCCAATTTACTTATTATATTCATGTTTATTATTTTCAGATTTTGTCATGGCATCATTTAGCCCACTTGTTTCTATTCTTAACCAAAACAAACTGACTGGATCCAACTGTGTTGATTGGAAAAGAAATTTGGACATTGTTCTTACTGCTGAAGAGCACAAATATGTGCTTACTCAACCATGTCCTAACTTTCCTTCATTAGATGCTCCTCTTGAGGAAAAACAACAATATGATCGTTGGCAGAAATCTAATGAGATGGCTAAGTGCTGCATCCTAGCATCTATCTCAAATGTTCTACAGCATCAAATGCAGGATGTAGAACTTGCTTCGGACATAATGCATAGTCTAAAGGAGATGTTTGGTGAGCAAGGCCGTTCTGCAAGGCAAGAAACCATGAACCAAATTTATAATATCAAAATGGCTGCAGGAAGTTCAGTGAGGGAGCATTGTCTTAGGATGATTGCTAATCTGAACACATTAGAAGTTTTAGGTGCCGACATTGATGGAGAATCCCAAGTGGATATGATACTCCAGTCACTACCAGAATCATTCAAGGAATTCAGACTCAATTATAATATGAACAAAAAGATTTATTTTTTGTCTGAATTAATGAATGAGTTAGTGGCGGCGGAAGACATCCTTGGTACTTCTAGTGTTGAAGCCAATGTTGGTGAAGCTTCTACTTCTCAACCTAAGTCGAAAGGCAAGGGTAAGAAGAAGAAGAAGAAGGACTTCACTAAGAAAAATGGTAAACAAATTGCCTTAGGGGTTGCCAAAAAAGGAAAAAAAACCAAAGGAAAGTGTTTCTATTGTGGTGAAAAAGGACATTGGAAGAGGAATTGTCCAATATTCAAGGCTGCCAAGAATAAGGGTATGAAAAGTTCATTTCTTCTTGAAATGTTCATTTCTTCTTGAAATATGTTTGGTACAGAATCCAACAGATTCCTGGTGTGTGGATTTAGGTTGTACTAATCATATTTGCAATTCTTTGCAGGGGTTTTAGGAGACCAGAAAGTTGAATGAGGGAGAACTATTTCTTACTTTGGCTAATAGGAGCAAGATTCCGGTTGAAGCTGTTGGAGTGTTTAATTTGTGTTTTAAGTCTAGAGTTTTAATATTGGAAGACTATTTGTATTTACCTAATGTTCGTAGGAATTTAATTTCTGCAACTTACTTAGGTAAACATGGATATTGTGTTATCCTGAAAGACAATGTTGAAATAAAGAAGGATAAAGTGTTTATCTGTTCTAGCAATATTGTGGATGGTATTTATATTTTAACTCCTAATAAGCATGAATTATACAATTCTAAATTAGATAGTAACTCTCATGTGAAATCATTAAAGAGAAAGTTTCCTTCTACTAGTGATGCATATCTATGGCACTTGCGTTTAGGTCATATTAATTCAAGTAGGATTCAAAGACTAATCAAAAATGGACTTTTACAGCCCATGGACTTTGATGGTTTTCCAGTTTGCGAATCTTGTTTGGAAGGTAAGATGACCAAACGACCTTTTAATGCAAAGGGTAGAAGAGCCCAAGATTTGCTAGAACTAGTACATTCAGATATATATGGTCCTATGTCAATCCAAGCAAGAGGTGGCTATGAGTATTTCATTACTTTCACTGATGATTACTCGAGATTTGGTTATGTGTACCTAATGAAACGGAAGTCCGAAACTTTTGAAAAGTTCAAAGAGTTTAGGGCTGAAGTTGAGAATCAATTGGGTAAACACATAAAGGCCATTCGATCTGATCGAGGTGGCGAATACCTTCTTGGTGATTTCAAGAATTACTTGACTGAAAATGGGATTATATCCCAGTTGACTGCACCTGGAACTCCACAACAAAATGGTGTAGCAGAAAGAAGGAATAGGACTCTTTTAGATATGGTTAGGTCCATGTTGAGTTATTCGACTTTACCAATTTCTTTTTGAGGATATGCCTTGAATATTGCAATGTATCTTCTGAATTTAGTACCTTCGAAGTCTATTCCTAAAACACCTGTAGAGTTGTGGAATGGGCGTAAGCCTAGTATGAGACATCTCCACATTTGGGGTTGTCCAGCACATGTGTTGAAAGGAAAGTCTGACAAGTTATAGTCTAAAACAGAAGTGGTATTTTTTGTAGGGTATCCAAAAGGAACAGTAGGAGGTTTATTCTATAGTCATAAGGATAATAAAGTGTTTGTTAGCACAAATGCCAAATTCTTGGAAAATGACTATATGAATAATTTTACTCCTAGAAGTAGAATTGTCTTGGTTGAAATGAATGAACCTGTAGTTGAACAACCAATGGATGGAACTAGGGATGATGTGACTGTATTAGATACACCACAAGATACTACTCATGAGATGTCTAGTACACAGGTGCCTCGTCGTAGTGGGAGAATTATTCGGCCTCCTATAAGATTCATGAGTTTGGGAGAAACTTATGAGGATATCTCAGAAGAGGCTGAATCAGATCCTTACATTTATGATGAAGCAATGAATGATATAGATGCACATCATTGGGTCCAAGCTATGAAATCTGAATTGGATTCTATGAATTCAAATCATGTATGGGATCTTGTAAAGGCTCCTAATGGCATTAAACCTGTTGGTTGCAAATGGGTTTACAAGAGAAAGAGAGGGATAGATGGAAAGGTTGAAACCTTTAAAGCAAGACTAGTGGTGAAAGGGTATACACAAAAAGAAGGTATTGATTATGATGAAACTTTTTTGCCAGTAGTCATGCTTAAATCTATCAGAATTCTCTTATCTATTGCTGCTCATTATGATTATAAGATTTGGCAAATGGATGTCAAGACTGCATTTCTTAATGGCAATCTTGAAGAAGAAATATACATGTTGCAACCAGAAGGTTTCATAGCAAAGAACCAAGAGCATATGGTATGCAAGTTGAATAAGTCCATTTATGGACATAAACAAGCATCTAGGTCATGGAACATTAGATTTGATCAAGCAATCAAGTCATTTGGTTTTGAAAAAAATCTTGATGAACCATGTGTGTACAAAAGACATCGAGACAAAGTAGTAATGTTCCTAGTGCTTTATGTTGATGATATTCTACTCATTGGGAATGATGTAGGGGTAATGTCATCGGTTAAAGTTTGGTTGTCAAGCCAATTTGATATGAAGGACTTGGGTGAGACTAACTTTATTCTAGGGATCAAGCTTTGGCGAGATCGCAAGAATAAGATGTTAGGCTTATCACAAGCTGGATATATAGATAAGGTTCTAGAACGGTTTAGCATGCAAAATTCCAAGAAAGGATTGCTTCCTTTTAGACATGGAGTTCCTCTGTCTGATGACCAAAGGCCTAAGACTCAAGAGGAATAAAATATGATGAGACAAGTTTCTTATGCTTCTGCAGTGGGAAGTCTCATGTACGCCATGCTTTGTACTAGATCAGATATTTGTTATTCAGTTGGCATGGTCAGCCGATATCAATTAAATCCAGGACCAAAACATTGGCAAGCTGTAAAGCATATTCTCAAGTATCTTAGGAGAACGAGAGATTATATGCTTGTTTACCATAGTGAGGATTTGATTCCCATTGGCTATACAGATTCAGACTTTCAGTCAGATCTAGATTTCAGAAAATCTACTTCAGGATGTGTTTTCACCTTGGGAGGTGGAGCCATAAGTTGGAGGAGCATTAAGCAATCTTGTATTGCAGACTCTACCATGGAAGCCGAGTACGTTGCTGCTTGTGAAGCAGTAAAGGAGGCTGTTTGGTTCAAGAAATTCCTTTATGATCTTGGTGTTGTGAGAATGGAGCAAGTTCCCATCACATTGTTTTGTGACAATAGTGGAGCGGTTGCACAATCCAAAGATTCAAGGAATCACAAGAAAGGGAAGCACATTGAGAGGAAGTACCACATCATTCGAGACATTGTTGCTCGTGGAGATGTTGTGGTAGCAAAGATTGAAAGTGCAAATAATCTAGCAGATCCTTTTACCAAAGCCTTGCCTCAAAGGACTTTCGAGTCACATTTGGAGGGAATGGGAGTTAGATTAGTGCACAATAGTCTTTAGGGCAAGTGGGAGATTGTTAGGATTTGTGCCTTTAAATCCTATTGTATGATGCTATGTATGATATTATGTATGATATTATGTATGACATGATGTATGACTTAATATTGTGTTTGATAAAGTTATTTTATTATTATCTAAAATAATGGTAACATAAATATGAGACATTATCATATAGTCCATGAGATGCATTGTATGTGATTTATGAGAAAAGTTACAGAAGATGTAAATCACAAGTTCTTTGTAAACTCAGAATTTATAGTTCGTAGTCGGTGATGAAATTGGACATTTCATTTGCGAAGATTATAACGTGTCAACTAAGATGATTTGTCTTGATCATGGAAGTGGAGACTTCTAGTTGATATGTTGATATGTTTTAAGAGTTAAAATATATTGAATAGGACCACTTTGAGATTTATTATTCTCCTAATGACTGTCAAATGAATAATAAATCTCACGACTTCTATTTGCATGAACTCTTAATCCTAAGAGAATAATGGACCTGATCATGAAGTGTAGGTTGCTTTGATATATCAGGAGTTAGATCTGAAATGATGGTCAAAACCTCAGTATGTTGGGCAGCCACATTTAGTGTTGATGGAACATATATTCTCAAGATGGAATTCATAGTCTCTTGATGAAGATATAAAATATTCCATTGAGATAAGTTTAATGGTTTCAGTTATTCAGAGAGTTAGGGCTAACCACTTTAGTAAGAAATTACTAAAGTATATATTTATGAAATTGGATTTCATAAATATATAATGAATAACTTTAAAGAATCAAACCGAGTACTCAAGGATAAGATGTAGTAATTTACAAAGTGGCAGTCTACATTTATGACTTTGTGTTACTACAAATATTTTATGAAGGGGTTATGTGTATAATAAAGTCTTGGGATATAATTTATTAATAAGGCCTAGAGTGCAATTATATTTATATAGTGGTATTAAATATAATTAATGGTAACTTTGGACTTGTTAAGAGTTGACGGAAAAGTCCAAGGTCCATTGGAGCTAGTGTCTTATTGGTCCCTTTTGGTCCCACTCCAAGCCACACACTAAAGCCCAATTGGAAAGGCCCAATAGGACAGCCCAATTAGATAATCAGTTAGTTATAAAGGGAGAAACATACAGAATTTTTATTAGAAGAGATTAGAAATGAAAAAGAAACGGTGTGTGAGAGAGTGTGAGACACATTTTCATTCTCCCTTGAAAACTGATTGAGAGACCACACATCTTGCGCATAAAGTGGAATTGGAGTGAAGATTAAAAGTGTTCCTAAGTGCTTCTAATCTTTGTTTTTGAATTTCTCCACACCAAGGTACGCTATCTTGTTCTTAAATTCTGAAATTTACATAGTGCACGTTATCAATCATGAATGAAATAGATCCTAGTTCGTTGCTTCCGCTGTGGGTTTTGTATGAGATACAAAACCAGAATTTTTCCTTCACATACAATAGGATTTAAGGGCACTAATCCTAATACACACACTGAGGTGGTTGAAGAACAACCTCTTTTGATCACGTTGTTCTTATTCCCCTTCTCTATTGAGTTTGTACAAGTATCATCTTCCTTTTGTTGTCAGCAGGCTGAAGTCATACTACATACAGTAGCTTCTCTCTTCCTTACTGGCATATTGCGGTTGGGTAATTGGGTTTGGATTGGGGTTTTTGGATGCATGATGGGCTATTATCTCTATAGTTTATACACAAAGCAAGATATTGAAAGATTTAATCTGTGTTTGATGAGAAGGATTTTGAAAGTGATCCAATCTTTTTTTGGTTTCTCATTTTCTCTTTTTGGATCCTAATGCATGATTGGTTGATTTTTTAGAGAGATTCACTTACTCTTTATTCAAACTTTGGTTTGATGAGAGATTTAATCACATGATTTTTTATTTTAAAATTTTCAAGTTAGGGGGCATTAAAGCACTAGCATCAAGTGTTTTAAATGCTAAACTTTTAGAATCTAGTACACCAAACACCGTTATACCAAATGTTCCAAATGCCAAAACATTTTAGCATTTGAGATCGTATGCTTCTAATAGTAGAAGTGTACAATCCCAAATGCTAAAATTGAAACCCACTTTTTATTAATGTTCTCTCTCCTCTCTAGTATTGACTCTTACTCTTTTAGTTCTCTGTCTCCCATATTCTCACTTCTCTCTTCTCTCTCATCAGACCTTCTATCTCACTCTCTCTCACTCACTCCTTGTAGATCAAGTAGGATGGCAATGATTCATGGGTTTTTGGTGGTTTATTCTAATTGCGTGGTGGTGGGTTTGAAAGTCCGATTTGGTAGTGGCGTGGAGGTGATTGATTTGATAATGGTGGCTGTGGTCCAATAGTTTTTGGGTGATTTTGGTAGGTTGGTTTTGATCTTTTTTGGGCTACTTTGATTTTGTGGTTCATTTCAAATATTTGCCTATACATGTTATGATGTTTGAGTTTTGATTTTTGGTTTTGGGTGATTTTGGTGGGTTTGAGTTTGGTGATTTTGAGTTTTGATTTTTTTTTTTTGTAAATAGTTGTAGAGAAGAGTAGCAGAGAAATGGAGAGGAAAAGAGAAAAAGAGAGAAATAAATTAAAAATTAATAGAAGATGAAAATAGAACATTTGATAGATGGTGTATTGTCAAATGCTATATTAAAGTAGAAAAAGTGAGTTTTTGTGTGTGAAACTAACCGTTTTTACAACTCTTGACACTAGTGCTATTATTTCAGTCATTTTTGGTGGGATTAGTGGGTCCTATGTCAACAGGTGTCATATGTATCGTGTCTTACTTGTTTTTCCGTCCAACTTAACCACCAAATAAAAGGTAGGGTGCAAAGTGATACACGGGTATTAGTTTAAGGGAGTAATCCTGCATTCTTGTATCTTATGGGGTAAGTGTAAAATGGGTTATAGTTTAGGTGATAAAATGTAATTTCCTCCTTTGAGTCCTTTCTTTTTTATCAACTCTAGCTTCGATATTTTCTTTTTTATTTCTTCAATACTTCCATTTTCTTTGTTCAAACCTTAAATGATATTGACAAAATAGGAAACATTTTTTTTTTCTTTTAATAAATTTTGATATATAAGAAGATAACAATATAATGATTATAATATTTTTGAATTTTCAAAAAATAATTTTTTGATATAAAATTAATGTATCAACCAAAAGTTCATAAAAGAAATTATCAAAGGAATAAGAAAAAAACCTTGAGTAGGATTAAAAAAAAAAATTCCCTAAGTTGGTATGATTATTGTATCGGAAGCAACAACCATAAGTAAGATACAGAGGTCTTATGAATCGGATGTAACATGGCTTTCCATCTAAGTTAACTAGTAGAGTTAGTTTATGGCAGTAAAGTGTAATGTTCTTTTTTTTTTTTTTTTTTTTTTGAAACAAGCGCACACAAGTGGCAGGGAAAGAGATTCTAACACAAAGGCACACTATAAATCCACCTAAAAGCCATGTGACAAGTTATACTACACATAACTAGGGATGACAATTTAAACCTACCATGGGCGCAACATGGGGAGTACACCTCGTTCAAGTGGATCAGGGTGGAGAATAAAATGGAGTCACCACCTAGATTAGGTCTAGGAACCATAAATATAGCACCCTTCATGGAAGGACTGATTGATTACCAGAGCACGTGTCTGGAGTTTAGGTATAGGGATGAGAAGGTGTTAGGCACGTAACCCCACCCGACCCATGAGTCGGCTTCCACTCATTGTGTCTTACATCTTAATCTTATTAAAGGTATTTTCAATACTTGCATTATAGAATCACACACACACACACACACACACACACTAGCATACATCTAGCAAACAACATGACATCATATCATCCTAAACCCTAGCATACATGGTATTATATCATATCTAAGGTAGAAACATAGACATGACAGCAATCACATAAGCATATCATCATATCCAAGGCAATGGCATATAAACTTGCATATCATGTTCATCAAAACTCACATCATATTCATCAAGACAAAACATTACATCCACAAACAAATGCATGTTCATGTGAATGTATCCCTTACCTTACTATATCACAACACCTATGCATCAATGCATGGACATGTTATATGCATGTTCATGACAAAACAAAAAGATTAAGCCTTAAACTAGCATACAAAGAACAAAAAAAGCAAACAAACATGGAGGTAGAGACTCATAAGTATAAAACAAGACAAGGTGGAGGCATATTATATAAGTAAAATAAAGAAATAAAACAAAATTGTTTGGATTAGGGTGTCTGGGCTTGAGTATTCGTGCACATACATTGGGCCTGCTTGTGCAGCATAGTTGTATGTGTATGCATACTTCAAGTATGCATGCGCACATAGTAAGCGTGTGTACGCATATACACGCTAACCCAAAAACACAAGAACACAGCAGAACATAATCTTAAAACTAACAACCTAACATGATTAAAAAAAGAAAAGCTACGTAAACCTAAATTAAACAAATATATTGTAACATAGAGAAACAAGAAAAACAAGAAAATGAAGATAAAAACAAGGAAAAGAAAAATAAAAGGAACTAGAACATTGTACATTTAAACACAAAGCTCCTTAGCTTGATTTTGACCGTCCCCCTCAGTCAATCTATTCACGATCAAATGAAGAAGTAATTAGTAAACTTGAAACTCAAAGATCAAAGCCAAAAAAGGCCTCAATTAGAAAAATATTGACTTGAGGATGTTTTGACAAAAACTCCCTCTTTGATTCACTATTTCTAGTGAATCTTGTGTTTTCCCTTAGAATTTTCTGTGTGTTTTAAAAAGGTACCACTTATGGCTTTTTATAGTCATAAAATGGTGGCTTGGAATGGCTCACAGACAATGTCGAATTTGTTCCAAACCAATCTTTAATGCAGGAAAAAAACTTGCCTTTCATAGTTTCTAGAACCCTAGCATGCGCATGTAGAGCTTGAGCATGCATGCATATACACGTGTATGCATACGCATGCTCTATGGTTTTCATGGCCTTTCTTTTCCAAAAATAGCTTATTTAGTTCATAAAAGAGTTATATTTTCCTAAACACGCTTTCCTCAAGTCAATTTCAATCTGATCGAACCCTAAACCAACCTTGGGCTTTAGAATTCTAACATCATTAGAGAACGGGGGCCAGAGTCGTAAAGGGTACAAAATGCGGTGTCTACACTCGCACCTATAGGTACCAGCCTCACCCGCCCTTAATGGACTGGTTTTACCTGACCCCCATAACAAATGGGGTGCGGTTGGAGGTTAACATTTTCCCCTATGCCCGCCCCATTATATTTTAACAATTAAATTAAATTTTATTTTGATTTTTTTATAAGACATACATATTCGTTTTTAACTTTCTAACTTTTAAAATTTATGATATTCTTGTATATTGTATTATTGAATTTATACTTTTATGTTTTAATATTTACATTGTTTATATTTTGTAATTGTTATATTGCTATGTTTGAATTGTTTTTGTATTTCTTATTACATAAAAAAAAACGCTCCGAAGCAGAATTGGGACAAGAGCGGGGAATAGGAAACCTACCTTATACCCACTTCATTGCTATTTCTATACACAGCACAATCTATTAAGTAATGTGGGACAATTACCCATTCTTTTTAAAAAAAAACAAACACACACAAAGGAGAGGAAAAATGAAGTGTCCCCTAGTCTTTAAGACACAGCACAATCTCTTAAGTGTTATGATGCCATGTTATACGTCTCAGGTGCAATTGGTGAGTATATTCTTTTCTAGGAAGAATACATTGATTTTATTAATCAAAGTTGGCAAAATCTGCTTGAGCTACATTGTAAATTTGTGGTGGAGCATCTTCCATCCACACAACAAAACCTAAAAAATTCCTAGCATATCTAGCTAGATTGTGAGCAACCATATTACCTTCCCTCCTAATGTGAGAGTAACATAATTGAATAAAAGACATGGAAATAAAATCTGCATCTTGTAGAATCAAGCTGTGTTGTCAAAGAAGATTTGTCATCCTTGAGAGCATTTATTACCATCTTCGAGTTCCCTTCCAAGACTGCCTTTGAAATTTCTAGTTCCCTCGCAAACTGTATAGCCCTTACTGCAGCCAAAGCTTCCACTTTCACTGCTGTGTAGATCTGGGAAGCAACTAAGAAAGAGTGGCAAGAATGAGTCCTTGACTGATCCGAATTACCACTCCAATTCCAGATTTTTTTTGGCAGTGAATAAGGCTCCATCAAAGTTTATTTTGAGCCACTCAGGTGGAGGAGGGTGCCAATGGAGACACTGCTGAGCTGTCCTGGGTTTCAGAGGAGATTGGAAAGCAAAAATTAATCTTGCCAATCCTTAGCTAGCTTGGCCAGTTGGTCGAGGCTGCAGTGTGGTTGCTGGGCTTGAACTTGATTCCGTTGGTTCCAAATTGACCAAACCATCATTGCAAACATCTCTAGATTTTTCTTATTCTGCAAAATCCACAAAACCAGATCGTCGAAGTCAGTAAACGCAGTCCCTTTTTGGGAATCCCACAAATTAATGTTAGACCAAAATTCGTCCAAAACTGGACATTCCCACAATGCATGTAGTATTGTTTATGGAGCTGCTTTGCACCAGTCACATAGAGTATTATTAATGACAGTTCATCGACATAAATTGAGTTTAGTGGGCAAGGAATTTTTGTAGGCACGCCAAAGCTGGTTTTTCACTTTATTTGGAGAAGATAAAGACCGGCCTCCTTTCCACATCTCTAGGTCCCGATTTGCAGAAGCCAAATTGAAAGCAGGAGCTTCCTCATGCTTTAAAAACCGATACCCTGACTTGCAATTGTACTGTCCATCTTAAGAAAAAGGTTAGCAAAGTATTGGAACAGAGGTGAAGATAATGATCAAAATTCAAATCAGCCTTATCAAGATAACAAGCTACACCACAATGAGAGATAATAGGGATAGAAATTCAATTCAAATTCAAATACTTGTACTCTATCTGATCTGGTACTCTATCTGATTTACTCAAGTCATGTATATCTAATGTACTATATATATTAACAATAGTAACAGAGGAAATTCATTCGCCCAAAAGCAATCTATTACTTTATTTTTTTTATGGTATCAGAGCCTTAAAAGACCCACAACATGGCAGAATCAGCATCATCCACCTCAACCACTACTTTACCAAATACACCAAACACAAACCCATCCACCTCAATCACTACTTCAGCAAACACATCAAACACAAACTCATCTTCCTTACCTTCATTCATCAATCCTCACAAAATTGTGACCGTGAAACTCAACCGTGACAACTTTTTACTTTGGAAAGCACAGATCATTCCATATATGCGTGGTCAGGGAGTTTTTGGCTTCATTGATGGTACAATCACACCATCATCACAAGTAATTCCCAATCTTGACACGACATCAACCATTGATTCAATCGGAAATCCAGAATTTCTTACCTTGGTTCAATAAGACCAACTTATAATGAGCACTTTGCTGTCTTCATTGACTGAAGGAGTTCTCACTTCGGCTGTGGGCTGCACCACCTCACGAGATCTCTGGATGGCTCTAGAATGAATTTTCACTTCACAATCTCAAGCCTAAATCATGCAGATCCACTATTAGCTTGCTACAATAAAGAAAGGTGGATCTTCGATCTCCGATTACTTTCAAAGGTTCAAGGGTTTGGCCGATACCCTTGCTGCTGCTGGTCAGCCTCTCAACAATTTAGAAATCGTTTCATATCTTCTTGCGGGTTTGGGTCCTGAGTATGACCCTTTTGTTACGTCTGTCACCACCTGTGTCGATCCTTTCTCCATTGATGAGCTCTATGGTCATCTCCTTGCACATGAGAACCACCTTGAGCAACACCACAATGTTGCTGTAGAAGCTTTCCCTTCGGCAAATCTAGCTTTAAAATCCTAGCCTAGTTGCAGCCGTGGTTCGCAAGGGTCACTCCCTCATCTAGTGGATGAAACAACTCTGCCTCTTCTTGTGGGCATCGTGGTTGTGGACATGGTGGTCGTCCCACATCTTATCCTTCCACTAGGCTTCATTCATCTAGGCCTTCATTTGGAACAACTAGGCCCACATGTCAAGTGTGCAACTGTTAGGATTAGTGCCTTTAAATCCTATTGTATGATGCTATGTAAGATATTATGTATGACATTGTGTATAACTTAATATTGTGATTAATAAAGTTGTTTTATTATTATCTAAAATAATGGTAACATGAATATGGGACATTACCATATTGTCCATGAGATGCATAGTATGTGATTTTTGTGAAAAGTCACAGAAGATATAAATCACAAGTTCTTTGTAAACTCAAAATTTGTTTCGTAGTCGGTGATGAAATTGAGCATTTCATCTGCGAAGACTATAACATAGCAACTAAGATGATTTGTCTTAATCATGGAAGTGGAGACTTCTAGTTGATGTGTTGATATGTTTTAAGAGTTAAAACATATTGAACTGGATCGCTGTGAGATTTATTATTCTCCTAACGACTATCAAATGAATAATAAATCTCACGACTTCTATTTACATGAACTCTTAATCCTGAAAGGTTGATGGACTTGATCATGAAGTGTAGCTTGCTTTGATATATCAGAAGTGAGATCTATCCTAACAGTCAAAACCTCAGTATGTTGGGCAGCCATATTTAGTGTTGATGGAATATATATTCTCAAGATGGAATTCATAGTCTCTTAACAGAGATATAAAATATTCCCTTGAGATAAGTTTAATGGGTTCAGTTATTCAGAGAGTTAGGCCTAACCACTTTGGTAAGAAGTTACTAAAGTATATAGTTATGAAATTGGATTTCATAAATATATGTTGAATAACTTTAAAGGATTAAACTGGGTACTCAAGGATAAGATGTAGTAATTTACAAAGTAGCAGTCTACATTCATGACTTTGTATCACTACGAATATTTTATGAAGAGGTTGCATGTATAATAAAGTCTTGGGATATAATTTTTAAATAAGGTGTAGAGTGCAACTATATTTATAAAGTGGTATTAAATATAGTTAATAATAACTTTGGACTTGTCAAGAGTTGACAGAAAAGCCTAAGGCCTATTGGAGCTAGTGTCTTATTGGTCCTTTTTAGTCCCACTCCAAGCCACATACTAAAGCCCAATTGGAAAGGCCCAAAAGGCTAGCCCAATTAGATAATCAGTTATACGGAGAGAAGCATACAAAATTTTAAGATATGAAAAAGAGAGGCATCATTGTGAAATGGTGTGTATGTGTATGTGAGTGTTGGACACTCTTTCATTCTCCCTTGAACAAAAACTGATTGAGAGACCACACATCTTGGGTGAAAAGTAGAATAGGAGTGAATATTGAAAGTGTTCCTGAGAACTTCTGATCTTTGGTTTTGAAATTCACCACACCAAGGTATACTCTCTTGATTCTATATTCTGAAACTTACATAGTGCATGTTATCAATTGCGAATGAAGTAGATCCGTTTATTTTATGCTACGTATGTTTTGTATGAGATACAAACCATGATTATTCCAACAACAACAAAATGGGTCACACAGCCCTCCAATGCTATAACCAGTTCAATCATGCCTATCATGGTGAAAGCTCGAGCTCCCAACTTGTTGCTGGTTCCCCACCTTCTACTGACTATAATTGGTACCCAGACACTGAAGCAACCAATCACCTTACCTCAGACTTAAGTAATATCAACCTTCAATCTAAGGAGTATGTTGGTACTGATCAAGTTCACGTTGGCAATGGGGCAGGTTTGGCCATCACCCACATTGGTTCCTCTTCCCTTCCTTCCTCTTCTAAATCATTTATTTTACAAAATGTTCTGCACTTTCCTTAAATCACAAAAAATCTAATTTCAGTTAGTCAATATGTTGCTTTTGTTGGAGAATGTGCATCCCTCATTACTTGACATGGTCGCCTTGGACACCTTGCCCACCGCATTGTTCGTCAAGTTCTTTCAAAATTTCAGCTTCCTTTTGTTGTAAATAAAACATCTAATGTATGCTTTGCTTGTCAACAGGGCAAAAGTCACCAGCTTCCTTTTACTATTACCAATTCTAGGTCTAAGTTTCCTTTGGATTTATTATTTGCTGATGTATGGGGTCCTTCTCCTATTGCTTCAATAAATGGTGCACGTTATTATGTTAGTTTTATTGATGATTCCAGTCGTTATACATGGCTCTTTCCTATTTCTTCTAAATCTGATGTGTTTTGCATTTTTTCATAATGTCATATCCATGTTGAACGATTTTTTGAAAGGGAGATTAAGGCCATTCAAACTGATTAGGATGGTGAGTTTCAAAAGTTCAATCCTTTACTTGCAAAATTGAGCATTTCTCATAGAATCTCTTGCCCTCACACTTATCAACAAAATGGACCAGTGGAAAGGAAACATCGTCATATTGTTGAAACAGGTCTCACACTACTGAGTCATTCATCACTACCTCATCCTTTTTGGGTTGCTGCATTTGAAACAACATGTTATTTTATAAATCGTTTACCTACGCCTGTTTTGAACAACAGATCTCCTTATGAACTCTTATTTCAAAAGACTCCTGATTACTCATTTTGAAAATTTTTGAGTGCTTGTTGGCCACTTCTACGGCCTTACAATCGTAACAAAATTCAATTTCATTTTGCCCAATGCATTTTTCTAGGCTACAGCTCTTCTCATCATAGGTACAAATGCTCCACCTGCACCACCACAAAATATTCATCCTATGCAAACACGATCCAAATCCAACATTTTCAAACCCAAGCACCCTTCAAATGGTACTTTTCGATATCCTTTACCTCAAGCCTTACTTACCTCTTCCTTACCCATAGATACTGAACCCACATCCTTTACTGCTATTTCCAAGCATGTTGAATGGCGTAAAGCCATGAATGTTGAATTTGATGCTCTCCTTCGCAATGGCACCTGGACTCTAGTTGCTCCTTCTCCCACTATGAATATTGTGGGCTACAAGTGGGTATTTCGCATCAAAAGAAATGATGATGGCAAGATTGACAGGTATAAAGCTCGCTTAGTCGCCAAAGGTTTTCACCAACAACCCGAGGTTGACTTCAGCGAAACTTATAGAGTCATGGTGAAGCCTACTACAATTCGTACTATTCTTTCGATAGCTATCTCTTTTGGGTGGACTATACGTCAACTTGATGTTCAAAATTCCTTTCTTCATGGATTCCTCTCCACATCATGTGTGCAAACTCCAGAAGGCATTTTTTGGCTTGAAATAGGCCCCTCGAGCATGGTTTTCAGCAACAAGCTTTTTGAGTTGGGCTTCATGGGTTCTAAGTTTGACTCTTCTCTCTTCATTTGCAAATCTGCCAACCTCATCATCTATGTTTTGGTTTATGTTGACAACATCATTGTTACTGGCTTTGATTCACATGCCATCTACCATCTTATCAACTGCCTTCAATTGGATTTTGCAATCAAGGATTTAAGACCATTACATTTCTTTTTGGGCATTTAAGCTGTATCTATTCCAAATGGTCTCTTCCTTACACAACGTAGATATATCAAGAATCTCTTGAGCTGTACAAAGATGACCTATGCCAAGCCTATCTCTTCTCCTATGTCCTCTACTCATGCTCTCTCTACCTTTCGTGGTGATTCATTGCCCGATCTTACTGAGTATAGGAGTACAATGGGTGCTTTCCAATATCTCTCTCTGACCAGACTTGACATTTCCTTTGCAGTTATTAAGGTTTGTCAGTTTATACATCGCCCCACCACTATCCATTGGTAGGCTGTCAAGCGTATGCTACGCTATCTCAAGCACACTATTTCTCATGGTCTCCTTCTCCCAAAGAGCACATCATCTTTGCTAGAAGCCTACTCTGATGCTAACTGCCCTGATGACAGAAAATCAAGAGGTGGATACTATGTATTTCTTGGCTCCAATCTCATCTCATGGAGCTTTCGCAAATAGCCAACCGTGTCACACTTTGTTCGTGACCGCGTTGCTACTTGATGTCTTGATGTACGGTATCGCTCCACTAAGGATCAAGTTGCTGACATCTTCACCATATTGTTGATTTCTCATTGCTTTAAGCTTCTCCGTACCAAATTCAACATTCATTCCACTCAGTTTCGTTTGCTGGGGCATATTGGAACAATAGGTGAAGATAATGATCAAAATTCAAATAAGTCTTATCAAGATAACAAGCTACAACACAATGAGAGATAATAGGGATAGAAATTCAATTCAAATTCAAATACTTGTATTCTATCTGATCTAGGACTCTATCTAATTTACTCAAGTCATGTATATCTAATGTACTATATATATTAACAATAGTAACAGAGGAGATTCATTTGGCCAAAAGCAATCTATTACTTTATTGTTTACAAAGAACATCATCCGATGAAAGTTGAGCCAAAGGAATTTTTTTTACTATTAATTCTGCCTCATGTGGAATGAAAATCTCATCTACCATGGATTCATCCCACAGTTGAGTATGGGGATCAATTAAAATATCTACGGTAGCCTCATCCACCATCTTAATGATAGGGGAAGTTAGAGTTGTGGAATTTTTAATCGGTAGCCAATGATGCTGCCAGATTTTTATTTTCCTTCCATCACCAATCCACCACCTTGAGCCCCTTTGAATTACATCTCTACCTTTGAGAATACTTATCCATACATAAGAACCGGATCTTGAATCCTTAGCCTTTTTAATTGTGCAGTTAGGAAAGAACTTGGCTTTAAAAACTCTATAGAAGAGTGATGTTTTATTTTGCAGCAACCTTTAAGCCTGTTTGGCCAAAAGAAAATCATTGAACATGGCCAAATCACAAAAGCCCATCCCACATTACCTAATGTATTTTTCTCCAGTCACCACGTTGTCCCCACCAAAATCTTTTGATTAGACCAATTTCATGACATAGACCAATAGGGAGTTTGAAGCACCCATAGCATATGTAGGAATTTCTTGGATTAATGATTTAAGCAACACATCTTTGTCAGCTTGTGATAATAGCTTACTTTCCTAACCCTTTAGTTTCCTCCAAACCCTTTTCTCTGTATAATTAAACCATGCATTCTTTCCTCTTCTCACTAGCGAAGGTAGCCCCAAATATTTTTCATACTACTTAATTTCTTGAACCCCTAAAACACCTTTAATAATTTCTTTTGTGTCTTCCTTGGTTGACTTGCTAAAAAAAACAGCTGTCTTATTTTTGTTAATTTTTTGTCCCGATGCCTCCTCATAGGTAGAAAGGATTCGCATTACCTTCCCTCATTCTATAGATTTTGCTTTGTAGAATAGTAGGCTATCATCCATAAATAATCGATGTGTCAATTTTGGCCCTCTTTTGTAAATAGAAAAACATGTAATCTCTCCCCTGATCGCAGCTTGTTTTATTATCCTATGCAGCCCTTTTGTGCACAGAAAAAAGAAAAAAAGATGAAATAGGGTCTCCTTGCCTAATCCCCCTTGATGGTTGGATCAAACGTTTTGGCTCGCCATTAACAAGAATGGAATAGGTGACCATCTTCACATAGACCATGTTAAGCTCAATCCATTTTTCATCAAATCCCATCTTTCTCATGAGGTTTTCCATAAAAGACCACTCTACCCTATCATATGCATTGCTCATGTTGAGTTTGAACACCATGTAGCCATTGGTACCTAAAATATGTTCTTTCATACAATGTAATGTCTCAAAAGCAACCAGAATATTGTTAGATATAAACCGATCTTTAGTAAAGGATGACTGATGTTCTGAAATGATAGCTAGTTAGACTTTTTTCAACTAGATTGCTAAAACTTTAGAGAAAGTATTGTACAAGATCTTACATAGGCTAATGGGTTAAAACTCAAGTACATATTTAGGACTTTTGCTTTTAGGAATTAACGTAATAAGGATGTGATTTACCGAGCTAGGTAGAGTACATGAATTAAGCCAATAAAGGACTGCATGAGTGACTTCACTATTAAGCATTGGCCAAAAATGTTGGTAGAAGAGGGGAGGCATTCCATCTGGTCCAAGAGCCTTGGGTGGGGCCATTTGTTTCAATGCCGCTTCCACTTCATTTTCTAAAAAACTGCTTGTAAGGTGATTGTTCATCTTTTCAGTGATCATGGGTTGAATATGATCTAGCCTAAATGTTGAATGGTTTGGCCTTAAGGACAAAAACAGGTCATGGTAATAGTTAACCAAAACTATTACAATATCATCCAGTTGGTCTTGCCAAGTTCCTACATCATCTTTAATACCTAGAATTTTGTTTTTACTATGTCACTGCGTAGCCTAACTATGGAAATATTTTGTGTTACTATCACCCTAGCTCACCCACAATGCACGAGACCTTTGGCTCCACATTGGAGCCTTTCTATCAAGTGGCACATTAATCTCAGCTTTGAGCTCTCTGAGTCTTGAATTATCCCCACCCTGTAGGGTTGTATTCTCGGCTTGAATAAGCATTTTTTTTCTTCGTTTTCAGTTCTCTACATATGCTTTTGAAACAATTTTTGTTCCACCAAGTGAGGTCCTTACCACATTGTTTCACTCTATTCAAGACCTCACTATCAAAATTTGGGTTAAGAGATTGTCTCCATGTAGCCTCAACACTTTCTCCACACCGGTTGTCAGAAAGCCACATCTCTTCAAATCTTTTTTTTTTTTTTTTTTGCTGTGTTGGAAATTCAATAATTTTGGGATTAATAAGTAAAGGGTAGTGATCGGACAAATCACATCGTAGGTGTTAAACTCGAGAACTAGGGAATTTAAGTAACCAACTGTTTGTAGCTTGGCCTCAATCTAGCCTTTCCCAAATTGAGTGCCCATCTATGTAATGTCTACTCCATGTAAATTTTGGGCCAACAAAATCTAGATCAATGAACTCACATTCATTTGTTACTTCTTGAAAAAGTTGCATCTGACTATGATTATGTGCTGTTCCTCCTAATTTTTCATCCTATTTCAAAATCTCATTAAAATCCTCTACACATAACCAAGGAATATTAGGGTGAGAATTTAAACTTCGAAGCTTTGCCCAAGCCTCTAGCCGTCTACAAGTCTCTAGTTTGCCATAGAAGCCTATGAAACGCCATATCTCCTCAGTATTTTTGTTTATGAGTGCATCAATGTAGTACTTGGATGAATCCTCCACAAAAAGATTAACCGTGGACTTCTGAAAGAAAACCAAGCCCCCACCTTCAGTGCTTTGCTCCACAAACCACTTGTGTTTGAAATTAATATTTCTTTGTAACTAGTCTAGCCTTGCCATATCTGTCCATGTGTGGGCGCAACGGGAGGGGAGTACGCCTCCACCGAGTGGATCGGGGCGGAGAAAATAAATGGAGTCGCCACCTAGATTAGGTATAGGACACATATATATAGCGCCCTTCGTGGAAGGACTAATCTTACTACCAGAGTATGGGTTTGGAGTTTAGGTACGATTTGGGAAGGTGTTAGACATTCAAGACCACCTGGCCCTTAGGTCGACTTCCACTCATTGTATCTTACATCTTAATCTTATTTAAGGCATTAAATATTGTCATTCTAGACTCACGCACACACACACTAACATGCATCTAGCAAACACCATGGTATTTCATCCCAAACCTTAACATACATCTATCATGGCATTGCATTACATATCACATTCTAACATACATCTATCACACATAGCATCATCACTACAACAAAATGTACTTTTAGTGACGAAAAAATTCGTCACTAAAAGTCCAGTTTTTCGTCACTAAGAACCTTTAGCGACGAAATCAGATTGTTAGTGACAAAACTCATTTCATTGCTGAAAACCCATCACTAAAAGTCTTGGCGACGAAAAATTTTGTCACTAAAAGTCCGATTTGTTTTAAAAAAAAAAACTTTTAGCGACGAAAACATTTCATTGCTAAATGTTTTCCTCACTAAAAACACTATTCAGTGATGAAAATATTTCGTCACTAAAAACACCTTAGTTTATTAAATCATATTTAGTGACGAATAATTTCATCACTAAAACTATGTTTGGGTACATATAGTGATGAAAAATTTCGTCACTAAAACTATATTTAAGAAAATCCAGGCACATATAGTGACAAAAATTTTTGTTACTAAAACCATTTCTTACAAAATTTTGCTACATTTAGCGACAAAATATTTCGTCACAAAAACAATTTTTTGTTGCTATATTTGTGACGAAAAAATTCATCGCTAAAACTTATTTTCTGTTATTATTTTTTTCATGGCTTTGATATTAACCTGTAACCTGTCATTACATTACTAAAACCTCACATTTGAATAACACATTTATATCAACAACACATTTATAAAAAAAGATCTATACATTCCACAAGTAAAAAATAAAACAAGTATCCAATTCAAACCCCTCCCATACAATAATTGTTTGCAACACATACAATAACTCAAAATGTTTTATAACAATACAAAAAGTGTAGCATAATATAATTAGAACTAATGGAAGATGTCCTCATATGTCTTCAAGTAATGCCAAAAGTAAATCCCCTAAAAGCCACCAATAAGAAATTTGCACAAATATAAAAACAATACTACATTAAAATCGTAAAGTAAAAATATTAACTATGTTATAAGAAACATTTCTAACAATGCATTAAGAGTAGCCACACCAATGAATTAAAATCAAAACTTCTAATGTATAAGTTGTAGAAAGCAAATATAGATTTTCAACTATAATATAATACAATTAGTTTCAAATAATGCATCAAAAAAAGTAGTCACACCATGTAGTGCGGGTCAATTGCTAAAATAAAGTACTAACTAATAAGTGTTTTAACTTGAAGATGAACCACCCCCATAGGTAAGATCGTCATCATAACCCTTGCTCCTCAAAAAGTTAAGAATATTCTTTTGGACCTCTTCTTGCTTAGCTCGTGCCTCTTGGTCCCTAGCTCACTCCTCTTGGTCCCTAGCTCTTACCTCTTTGAGCTCAATTATCTCATTTTCTAGCCGTTGGATATACTCCACCGAGTAACTAGATGAGGCGGTGGTTACTAGAGAAGAGGAAGGTCTCATGCCAAGTCCTTTTACAATACCGGACTTCTTCTTAAAAACCAAGTTTGACATCTCCTCTTGTGTAAGGGGAATTGCATTAGGATCTTGACAATGATCCTCTTGCACTTTGAGAATAGTTTCCTATCATTTGAAAGAGAGAAACAATCACAACATTAATACTACATATGTATTGACATGAAAGATAAGTACAATTGCTACTAACTTAACATCATAGTCTACGCCATTATCCAAATCAAGCAATTCACAAGTGCTAAATTTGAGCACAATTGCTACTAACTCAACACAACAAATGACCATTCATCACATCTAATGAACAAGTTCCATTCACATTTGTAAGAAACTAAAAACACTCCCAATATGAATTTAAACCACCGTATAACACCATGCAAGCCACCCGCTTGCTTCAACACAACAACCCACCACAAAACCAATCACAAACATCACAAGTATAGAGTGTTTGCAAGTATTGAAATCAATTAAAGTACTATTCAGCACATCTAATCAACAAATTCCATTCACATTTGCAAGAAACTAAAAACACTCCCAATATGAATTTAAACTACCTTATAACACCATGCATATCACCCGCTTGCTCCAACACAACAACCTACCATAAATCCAATTTTCAACATCACAAGTATAGAGTGTTTACAAGTATTGAAATCAATTAAAGTACTATTCATCAGATCTAATCAACAATACTGAAATTGAATAAAGTAATACTCATCACATCTAATCAACAAGGTTCATTCACATTTGCAAGAAATTAAAAACACTCTCAATATAAATATAAACCACCTTATAACACCATGCAAGCCACCTACTTGTCCTAACACAACAACCCACTACAAAACTAATCACAAACATCACAAGTATAAAGTTTTTACAAGTATTGAAATCAATTAAAGTACTATTCATCACAGCTAATCAACAAATTTCATTCACATTTGCAAGAAACTAAAAACACTCCCAATATGAATTTAAACCACCTTATAACACCATGCAAGCCACCCGCTTGCTCCAACACAACAACCCACCACAAATCCAATTTCCAACATCACTAGTATAGAGTTTACAAGTTTTGAAATCTAATAAAGTAATATTCATCACATTTGATTAACAATACTTATTCACATTTGCAAGAATTGAAAAAACACTCCCAATATGTATTTAAACCACCTTATAACACCATGCAAGCCACCCGCTTGCTCCAACACAACATACCACCACAAATCCAATTTCCAACATCATAAGTATAGAGTTTTATAAGTTTTTAACTAAAATTTACTTACTTTGCTCAAGCTAAGCTTACAACTTTTAGAAAAAATCCAAAGTTATTGCAAACAATGTGTATTTAGCCTGCAAAAGAAAAGTTAAATTTATAAATACTTCAGTCTCGAAAATGATCCTGTCATAATAAAAAGAAAAAGCGAAGGCACTAGGCCAGGAGTGACAAATCACTAGTTTTGGCCAAAGGGACACTCATTGTTGAAATGCTTTCCTGCAAAAAGAGAAAGAAAATTGAAAATTGAGGAGCACAAACAATAAACTAAAACAACTAACTAAACCATAAAACAAAGAGCAATAAAAATAAATAAATAACATTATAACTAGAAGACATACGGCTCAAGAAAATTCGAAATTATGTCTACGGATCGAATTTTAAATTTTTAATTAGTAATGTCAAATGGATCCATAAAATAATCAAATCAATTAAATATGAGTTAAGTACTTTTTATTATTCCTTATTCTTATCCGAAAAAGAACAAAATTGAGTCACTAATGATAACGTCTCTTTGGTGTTCAGTTACTCAATTGCTTAAATACTATAATTGGAATTCTGTTTCTTTCATCCTACGGTACACATATTATCACAGTACCTAATGGTGTCACACTACATTTTCTCTTCTAAACCAAACAAAATTTTCTCAAAATTCTAACACAAGCATCATAGCAAACAATTTTTTTCTCAAAACCCATATAATTTCTCCTCTTATTCACAATGACAACTACCTATCTATCATTTCTCAATCAAATTTGTCACCAAAACCAAACGAAAATTTCTCAAAATCAAAACACAGCTCAAATATTACACAAAAAATAGAAGGAAAAAAAAAATGCACTGTGAGCCTTGAGAACACGGAGGATCTTGCTTCCGGTGAAAAATCGTTCTTGGAAAATTTGTATATGTTCTCCTCCACCTACAAAACCCAAAAAAGAAACCCAGAAAAGTAAATAAAAAATAAATGAAAAATCCTAAAAAAGAAAATAATAAGGAAAAGGAAATTACTTATGGCTGAATCAGCGAAGGGTGGCTGAGGCTGTAGGTGTGGCTGTCGTTGGAGAAGATAAGAGGGAGATCGTGGGACTTGTTGACGGCGTCACTGTCGAATGGTCGCTGGTACGAAGGGGAGGCGAAGGGTTGCCAGTGCAAAGGAAGGTGAAATGTTGCCAGTGCAAAGGAAGGCGAAGCGTCGTTGGTGCGATGGAAGCCGAAGCATCGCCGGTGCGATGGAAGCCAAGGCGTCGCTAGTATGAAGAAAGCTGAAGCGTCGCCGGTGTGAAGAAAGCTGAAGCATCGCCGGTACAATGGAAGCTGAAGTGTTGCCGGTGCGATGGAAGCCGAAGCGTCGCCGGTGCGATGGAAGTTGAAGCGTCGTCGGTGCGATGCGTTGCCGGTGCGATGCGTTGCCGGTGCGATGCGTCATTGAAGTGTCCCCGACGTGATTTGGAGTGGGTATCGGTGTAAGGGAGAGTGGGTATCGATGTGGGTATCGGTCTGAGGGAGAGAATGGGTATGCGTAAGGGAAGAAAAGGAGTTGAGTGCTATATATCAGACATCTATAGTGACAAATTTAGTTTCGTCGCTATTCATTGCCTTTAGCGACGAATCCAAGTTCGTCGCAGATGCTCCACACTAATCTTGTGCTTTTCTTTTCAGCGATGAAATATTTTCGTTGCTAATTGTCTCCTTCAGTAACAAAACCAGTTTTGTCACTAATAGTACGACTAGCAGCACCTTTAGCAACGAAATTGTTTCGTCGCAAAAACTATTACTTTTAGCGATGAATTGTTTCGTCGCAAAAACTAAAAATTTTAGCGAAGAATTTTTTCGTCGCTATAGATCCATTTGGTTTCGCGCCTACACTTTCATTTGGCGCCCCTAATTCAGAACCCCTATAGTGACGAAATCTATGTTTCATCGCTAAATGTATCTATAGTGACGAATTTAGTTTCGTCGCTATTTATTGCCTTTAGAGACGAATCCGAGTTCATTGCAGATACTCCGCACTAATCTTCTGTTTTTCTTTTTAGCGATGACATATTTTCGTTGCTAATTGTCTCCTTCAGTGACGAAACAGGTTTTGTCACTAATAGCATGACTAGCTGCACGTTTAGTGACGAAAGTGTTTTGTCGCGAAAGCTTGAACTTTTAGTGATGAATTTTTTCGTCGTTGTAGATCCATTTGGTTTCGCACCTACACTTTTTTTGGTGCCCCTAATTTAGCACCCCTTATAGCGACGAAATCTATGTTTTGTCGCTAAATGTTACTTTTTTTTCTTTTTTTCTTTTTTTTTTAATAAATAGCGACGAAATATAAATTTCGTCACTATGTGGTACTTTTTTGCGATGAAAAACTTTCCTCACTAAAATTCGTCACTGTAGTTACATTTTGTTGTAGTGCATGTTACACCCAAGGCAGAAACATGTATATATCGAGTCAAGGCAGAAACATAGGCATGGTAAGATTAAGCAAACATGTGATTGCATCCAAACATCATCCAAACAAACATATTCATATCCACCATTAAAACACATATTCAAAATGCATGTTCATGTGAATGCATGACTTACCTTACTCCACTACAGCACCTATGCATCAAGGCATGAACATGTGAATGTATGTTCATATAAATAAATAGATCAAAAACCTTAACTAGTATCAAAGAGGTAAACAAACTAAAATGAGGTAAAACAGAGAGATGAGAACTCAAGGACAGAACAAAAGAGGTTAAATAGAGGCTAAACATATGAAAGAAAACAACAGAAAAGTAAACAAAACTGATTTAGGGTTTTCTAGGCACGAGTATACGTGTGCATACATAAGGTCTATGTACACAACCAAGTTGTATGCATACGCATACTTTGTGTATGCGTGCGCATACACGCCCTAAAAAACCTAACCCAGAAACATAAGAATAGCAAAACAGAAACCTTAAATCTAACAACCTAACATACTTTATATCAAAAGACAAATAAAACCTAAACTAAGCAGACAAATTATAGCATATTTAAATAAGAAAAACACGAGATAAACAAGAATCAAAACAAGAAAAGGCTAAGAAAAGGAAAAGAAAGTTTAGAACTTATACCTCCAAAACACAAAGTTCCTTGGCTTAATTTTGACCATTTGCCTCAGTCAAATCTATTCACAATCAAATAAAAAATTGATTAGTAATCCTAAAACTTTAAGATATAGGCCAAAAAAGGTCTCTCTTTGATTCACTATTTCTAATGAATTTTAGGTCTTCCCATAGGATTTTCTGTGTGTTTTGAAAAGCTACTATGTATGGCATAATATAGTGAGAAAATAGAGAGGTTTGGAATGGCTCCCAGATGATGTAGGATTAGTTCCAAAATCCATTTTTAATGCAGAAAAACTTGCCTTCCATAGTTTCTAGAACCCTAACATGTGTACGCATGCCCGTGTATGCGTATGCATGCCCTAGGGTTTCCTTAGTCTTTATTTTCCAAAAATAGCTTATTTTATGAATAAAATAAAATAAATAACCATGGCTTAAAACATTTTTCTCAAGTCAATTTCAATCTGACTGAGCCCTATACTAACCATGGCTTTTAGAATTTCAACATCATTGGGGAATGGGGGCCTGAGTTGTAAGGGGTACAAAATGCAGTGTCTACACCATGTTTTGGCTATAAACACAATAGAGGGATCTTTTGCCCATATCAAATCCCCAAGCTCTTTTCCTATACGTTGGTTCCTAAGGCCCCGACAGTTCTATACTAGCAAACTCATTGCTCTTGGCGGGTCTGCTTAGTAGCCTCCACCAATATAAATGATGAGGTACCATCCACCTTTGAAACCTGAAACTTATTAGGTAACTTTGGCCAGAAACAACTGCTTCCTTTCTTCATTTGCCCAGCATCGCTAAAGAGACATTTGTTTCATTGTTCTCCAATATTGTTGATCTCTGAAAGCATGTTCACTTCCTTTGTTGTGGCAAAGGAGTAGGGTTTGGTTTGGAATTGAAAGTATCAAGATTAAAAATTGGGGGAGCACACTCTATCGTTTGATTTTCCATATTAGACACATGACTCATTAGGGGACCTGTGGTGTTGCTATGCATTTGCTTAAACTTACGAATATCTTGGGCAATCTCTGCCAACTTGGAAAGGAAGTTATCATCCAGTTAAGTAACATTACTATTAAGTGAGGGCAGATATTGTGGGATTGAGTTGCTTGAATCTTGGGCCATGTCGACGCTTGACCTCGATCGAGAGCGAAAAAACCACTGCTGCCATGCCTTTATTCGACCACCCATCATGGCCCCTCTCGATGGTTGGGAGTGGTATGTGCTTCACGCGGAGCTTTAGGTGCTCTCTCTATTGGTGTTATGGCGAGAACCTAAGCCAAATTTTAAGGGATTACCAAAGGTAAATGTAGTCACCACCAATCATTGGGTTTTTCTAAGATGTGATTGGTCACCTGTTTCTAGTTGATTTTATTACTAATCCTAGGCTAAGAAAAAGGGAATTTTTCCTAATCTAATGTGGATGGTAAAAAATCTTGATTCTTAGGTCCAAAAGTTTGGTTATGTGTGGGGAAGGTGTTAGGCACCCCACAACGCCTGACAAAGGACAGTCCTTTATTTTGATAAAACCTTAATTTTGGAAACTGGTAGTAAAAACATGATTTTGGCATTGGCTATCGGGGCTTTGCCTGCATGGGGGCTTTAAGGTTTGGCTTTTGAATGGGTGTGGTCCCAATCTATGCTTTCCTAAGGCATTCAAGCAGAGTGCCAGATTTCCACGACAAAAATCTTGCGACAAGTCACCTTACTTTCGTAGTGGAAATTAGGCATCGCTTGCCTTAGGTGACACGGGCTGTGACAATCACACCGGAAGGGCGAGCATGTATATATAAATATATATATATATACACACACATACATACATACATCATGCATAATGCAAGCACACAGAGCAGGAAAGTAAATGCCTACATCCCTAGAACATGGCCCAAAATATAAGTGTAGGAAAATAAATAGGGGTCGCCATACTCTAGAGATGAGGACAAATGGTACACAACATGATATACCTAATACAAACCATCTAGGGGAGAAAGGGAGGAGGAAGGCTAAATTCCTAACCCTACTAAGTACTGCCCTACTAACCAAATGGGAGAGGCTAAACTCCTAACCCTACTAACTACTGCCCCTTGGCTCATATCTACGTGCTTGCGCCCGAGCCCCTTTTGCTAAAGCTTGGGAGACCATGCCCTAGTTCTATGCATCCTCGCTCCATGTGTATGCATGCAAAGGCAAAGACAAGAAAATCAGCAGACATGCAAAGGAAGGAACAGATGCAAAGAGCATATAAAAGGTATAAGGCGAATAAGCATGATATGCATGGCAAGCATAAAAACAAGGATTCGAGCAAACAAATGGGAAGGAAAACAAGCAAGATAGCAAGCAAACAAGCGAAAAGGCAAACATGCAAGAAAGGAAACAGAAGATAGTGTCCGCGAGGGATAAATGTAGGTTTGGATCGAATGTCTATAACTTCATTGTGTTGAAGCATGGACGACACACTAGCAAGCAAGATTCATGCTTAAACAAGTGTGTAAAGATGAATATAAAGCCAATAGGTGGCATAAACAAGCATGGTAAGCATATCATCGCGCGGAGCGGAAAAAGGGAAGGGTACACACGAAGCAACCGACATCATGGTGATGCATCCCAAAAGGTTACATCTAAACAAGGCCACATGGGCATCGGATGTAACCACACAACCACAAGCCCGCTAAGGGTGTCAAACGTGGCAAAGTCAAGAACTAGAGAGGCTATCACAAGCGTAAAGAACAAAAGCAAGCAAGCAAAGACATGCAGATAAGGATGATCCAAACCTTTTGATGTGGGCCTTGGTACATGGATGTTGACAAAAACCATAGGGTCTAGATTGGGTCCTAACCATTAGGCCAAAACACAAGAAAGAAAGACAAAGCGACAAAAGGTCTACAATAGCACATGGTATGACAAACATATCCTAGGTCTAGGCATATAAACATGGCATAGAGCACACAAGCACATGGAAAATAACATGAAACATGTAAAGAGCATAGATCTAAACACACAAGCATGTGGAAGCATAGATATGGGCATACAAACATAGAAACATGCATGTAAACATGTAGAAATTTATCACATAGACATGGTAGAACATGAATCCAAGCAAATAGACATGTATGGATGTAGATCTAAGTAGGAAACATGACAAAAAGTGCATAAACACATAGATCCGAGCAAAGCGTAGCCGACAACATCCAATAAATATGTGAACATGTAACCCTAATCATCAACCTAGAACACAATAAGGTGTATCACACAAATAAACATGGCATAAAACCCTAAATATGTAGATCTAAACATATAAGCATGTGGGAACACAGATCTAAGCATGAAGCATGGCATAAAACCCTAGGGCTATTTATAGCCCTGACACACATTTTGACTTCTGGGAAAGATTTTCACTTCTTGTTTCTGTAAAGGTATGGATCTTGAAAATCCAATGGTTGGATCAAAATTTATGGGTCCTCCTTTAGTCTGAAGGGTGCCTAGGGCTATTTATAGCCCTAGCACACATTTTGACTTTTGGGAAATATTTTGACTTCTTGTTTCTGAAAAGGTATGGATCTTGAAAATCCGACTGTTGGATCAAAATTTATGGCTCTTGGAAGTTAGCGGTGCATCGATCGATGCGTCATCCCAGTTTTCATGATATCTCAGCCATTCTAACTCTGATTTCGACCCATGAATAGTCGTTGGAATGAGAATTTGATAATATTTTCAATGGCATTGATTTCAACCCATTTTGACAGTCGGATCAAAATTAGGGTTTTTAGGCCCACTCAAGATTGACTTTTGGTCAAACTTGGTCAAAGTTCTTAAAATTCTCCGAGAAGCTCGGGTTTGATGTTTTGTGAGGGTTTTGACCTTATTTAACCTTCAGTCAAACCTAGGGCTAACTAGGGGCATTTTGGTCATTTTAACTAAAAAGGGACTTTGGGTGTTCCAGTGCCCGAACTGGTTGTGCCACATCGTTTTGGATGTTCTCATGGCCCCATAGAGAGAAAATAATATTTTTGGATTTTTAGGGGTTCGGCATGCAAATCGAGGGCAGACAAAATTCAGTATCAATTTCTGCCCCTTTTTTATCTGATATCTTGAGTGCAAAGATGAGCTCATGTTGTCTTTCTGTAAGCAACCTTCTAATTGGGGTGATTGTCAATACACTCCTTGCTTGGCCTTTGCTAAAGGTCTGAGGTTCATTAACATGGTGATAACATTTGTTCTACATCCATTGTCTCACTATAACTCCATCACAGAGCCCCGTGCTCAATTTTTGCTTTCCTTCTAGAGCATCTTACTATAGACTTCCCCTCTCATTTCATTCTATCCCTCATAGATGTTTATAAGGATATAGCGACCCGTGATAAGCACATTTTCCCTTCGGCTATCATGAGGATCATTCGCCACTTTTCTTTCTCCTATCCCGAGTTAGACCATTTCTCAATTATGTGTGCTATAGACGTTGCTACCATTAAACAAAGCGAGGTGCAGCTTTGATCGAGGCGGCCCAAGACGACGATTCCTTATGCTTCTACCACTCCATCCACCTTCGTTCCTTTTTCTTCCACGGGGTGGGGTGACTCTTGAGGACATCATGGCACAACTTGTGCGTATAGATGCTCCCCTCGACACTCTTAGTGATGTGTTATGTCAGGTGAACATCCGTGTTGGTCGTATCGAACGACGACAGGCTGTCATGGGTGGTTTCGTTGCTTCCTCTCCATCTCCATTGGCTTTAGAGGATAAGAGTGATGATGGCTCCGACAGTGATGATGCTGATAAGGACGATGGTGCTAGCTTGCCTAGTGATGATGAGATGTCTACTTGATGTACTTACTCTTTGTCACTCGTGACAAAAAGAGGGAGTAGTTTTGGATATGAGAGTAGTCATACTCATAGGGAGAGGGTTAGTATAGGAGATTTTTGTTAGGGGGAGTGTTTATATCTTTTGAGGGATGTAGTGAGGACTTATGTATCTTTTTCTTTTCTTACTCTTTTAGATACATTGTTCATGTACCTTTGATCTTGTGATCACTTTGTGATAGCAAACCTTGTATTTGTTGATGGTATATATATATATACACACACACATATGAGGTTGTTATTACAGTTCTTTCACCTATCTTTACATGTGTTGTTTCTTTTCTCTCTTTATATACATGCTTCTTATAAATTGTAGGCAATCTTTTAATTTTGTCTAACACTAAGATGCCTTGATGAGTTTTGTTTAAAGTGTTTCAGAAATACAGGTTGTCAAAGTCTTCCTTGCCATGAACTCTCTTCTTGCAAATTTTTTCAAGAGTTTGTGATAGGATAGATTCTATTGTATTCAACAAGTGAGTATGAGTTGAGTGATTTATGACTTCTCTCATATGTTCATTTGTTGGTTGTGATTTTGTCACAGATTACCAAAAGGGGAGATTTTTAGGATATATGTGATTCATGTTAGGAACATATGTCAACATTTTATGTAATTGACTAATTTTGGGTAGATTTAGGATGTGTTTAATACTTCAAGAAACAAGGTTTCAAGTTCAAGTGTTAAAGCCATGCAAGTCTGTCCAAGAATCAAGTGAAGAAGTGTTGTTCATTATATCTCAACAGCTAGTATCTATCGAGGTTTAAAAAACAGCTACTCAATAGATAGGGTAGCTATTGAGGTTTATGAAAAACAGATTTTCAGTTCTGATTTTCATCCAATCTTAAATGTATGTTTGTGCTTTCTTTTCTCACAACCCTAAACATATATAAGGATTATTTTAAGGGCCATCACATGTTGCACAAGAGCATAAGAGCACAATTGCACAAGTGTGAAGAAAAGTGTGACCGAAAACCTAGTTTGTCATAGTTCATCTTGAAGAAGCTGCTATGTTTGTACACTGTAAGGTTTTGTGACCAAGCAAATTTGTGATCTTCATCGAGTGATGAACTGAAGAACTTTGCAGCCAAATCCTTCTTAAGTTGGTGATAAATTCGTGCACTGGGATCCGCGCATCTCTTGGTTAGTCACGTACTCAGAGCCATGCAATACAAGGAGAGATTGTCACTACAGAACAAGTCCAATTAGGTATTGGGGTAAGGGTTTAACTGTAGATTGGTATAAGGTACTGGGATTCCTTTACTTGTAACCGCTTGTTGTGATAATCGTGGATTTTCGGGAGTGGTGACCTTAAAATCACCCGGTGGGGTTTTGCCTCGGAAGTTTTCCCTATTCGTAAACAAATCACCGTTTCATCTTTATTTTTCACTGCATTATATTTTAGTTGGTGATTTTTTTTTTGTGCTGCCACGTACATTTCACGTTAATTTGATTAATTAATAAACTTGGGTAATTAATTAATTAATTCATTACAAGGGGTCAATACATTCTTAGCCTATCAGTATACATTTGGCCTAGTTATGTTAAACCCATGGGGACTAGATCAAGCCTAGAGCCCATTAGGACTACGTGAAACCTAAAGAGTGAACATCGAAGCCTAGGAAAGGATACCCTTATAGGGGTAGAGGTCAGGGGAAAGAGACTTATAACAAGTGCACCCTTTTTGCTTGGGCCAGAGAAATGGTGCTCTACTCCAGGTTCCTTCTATCCTGTTTGCATAGCATCCATGATCAAACCCCTAGGAAAATAAATCCCATTGCTTATACATGTTAGACCATACCCTATCCCTAAGGGTTTACAACCCTACAAGGGCACTCATGCATACACTATTTGGTTCCGTCACCTAATTGTGCAAAGATTAAAATTTGTGGCAAGTAACCAAAACTTCGTTCTAGAGGAGGTGATGCCGAAAAGTTGTCAAGAATCCCAAGATATCATGAGTCCAAGAATTATCACAAGGAAGATCCTAAAGGAAAAAAAAAAAAAAAGCAAAAGAAGACTGTTAAGAATCTAAGGGTGACCCCAAGAGATCCAAAGGGCAAGAGATTCATGCTGTCCAGATCACCAAGAGGTTCGAATCACCAAGATCCCAAGATTTCCAAAAGGTCCTAAATGTCAAGAATCCAAGGCCCCCCTAAAAGGTCCAAGTGTCCAAGAGCTTCCCTTGAGAAGTCCACATTATCAAAAGCCGAGTTTTTCCTCGCAGTTGTATTTCTTGTATTGTAAAAGGCCATCATTGGAGCCAATGTTGTAAAAGCAAATTTTGTACAAGCATGTAATCAAAGGATGAGTCCCTTCCGCATTATCGAGCATGTCATGAAAGTTTCGGTTACTTTCCAATCGTGTGCATTAATCTTACATCATAGTAGAAACTCACCATGATAAGTACCCAATCTAGGGTGCAAAGCCAAATTTTTCTGAAAATGGTAGGTGCATGTTAAATAGCAAGAGCATAATCTAACTTGATTTTGGTGTTGTGTTTCCACTTTGTCAAACGCACCCCGTTTCTTTCACTTCCTACCATCTCTTAGGATCAAAAGATTGCTAAAAAGAAATAGGCTAAGCTACCGCCACGCCGTGATCCCATCATCACTAGGTCTTGCATAAGAGAGATATCTACTAGTGGTATTTCTCCCCATGAGGAAAATGCTCAGGAAATTGCTCTTCTGAAAGAGCAGATGGCAGAAATGATGTATATGATGCAACAACTTGTCGTAGGAAGAGGACTAAACTCCTTTTTCCATAGTCAAGGAGGTCCCTAAACCGAGAATGAAAATTGGCCTCTGCCAGTACAGGATCTGGGCCACAATGTATCGCCCCAGGGCAATAACCAGGAAACAGATCCTTCCAAAGACAAGGACCCCAAATCTAGGTACGGCCAAGTCAAGAGCCAAGTGGAAACTCTAGCTGAGAAGCTACGTATCATAGAGGGCTCCAGTGTACATGAAAGCATTGATCTAGATAGTCTGACCAACTTCCATTAGGTCATTATGCCTCCCAAGTTCAAGGAACCAAAGTTCGTCAAGTATGATGGTACAGGAGACCCATGCATGCACTTACGCATGCACTTACCAAGATCCCAAGATTTCCAAGAGGTTCGAATCACCAAGATCCCTGATAGTTTGATTGGTCCCGTGGCCACGTGGTATGCGAGATTGGAAAAGACTTCTAGCTGGAGGGAAATGGCTAACTCTTTCCTAGAATACTGCAGGTTCAACACTGAGATAGCTCCTGACTGCACAGTTCTTCAGAGGACAAAAAAGAGGAGTGGGGAATCTTTCCAAGAGTATGCCCAGAGGTGGCATGAGCTGACCACTCAAGTGCAACCCCCCATGATGGAAAATGAGATGGTCAAGTGGTTCATTGACAACCTCAAGCCTCCTTACTATGAGAAGATGATCAGCACCCAAGTCATTCATTTCACTAGCCTCATCCCTATTGAAGAGCGCATTGATGAGGGTTTTAGGGGAAAAAAGATCATGGAAGCCAAATCTTTGAGTTCCATGGTTGAATAACAAGTCAAGAGGATGACCGGTCACAAGACCAAGGAAGTTGATGTTCATATGGTCGATAATGCATCAAAAAGGCCTAGAGGTGTTGCTTCCATCTACACTACCCCAGTTGCTAGACCTTATCAACAATCGAATCAGTCTGCTCAAGTGCCTAACTGAGCCCTTAATCAGAGAGGGAGGCCAGACCTACCTCGTCTCCCTAGGAAGGAAAACCAGAAGTACAGTCCATTACCCATGCCCATGGCAGATCTCTATACTTACCTACTGGAAAGGAAGTTAGTGACCCCACTATTTTAGAGGCCTAGAGAAAGTCCTCTTCCATCAAGATTTGATCTGTCCAAGAAGTGAAAACACCATTTTAGGGTCGAGGGGCATACTCTAGAAGAATGTTACCAATTGAGAGACCGTGTCCAGGACCTCATTGACAACAAGTTGATACCGTTCGTTAATGCAATCGCTCCAAATATCATCACCAACCCTTTGCCTCCCCATCAAGAAGGGAGTGTGAACGCCATCATCATGGTGGAAGAAAGGGTTCTAGATTTCTCCTCACCATTATTCCCATGGAAGGTTATGCTCCGAGTCTTAGTCCAAGAAAGCCACCTTGATCTTAAAGGCAAAGGAACTCGAGGATTTGATTGGGAATCTGCTCATTCTATGAAGGTGAAGACAACCATGACCGATTTGATTGTAAAGCACTTCGAGCACAAGTGCAGAGTCTAGCTGAATACGATATCATCTGGATTAAAAGGGAAACTGTTCGAAGAGGTGATTGAAGGGCCGCTAGCTTATGTCCCTCAATCGTCTAGTCAGAAGCCAACTGTAATGCTATATCATTTGGGTCAAGGAAGGATTAGGACGAATATTTACTGAAACACCTTAGAAAGGCTACTTCAACACCTTCCTCTTCAGTAGTCATTGAGGAGATCATAGAGTCTGCCATTGAAGAAATTGTCGCTCTAGTTCTTGCATTACCTGCGGTCACAGGGCCAGCTTCATCATCAGTATAGGAGGGGGCTGCCATTATTCCTACTATTCGAGGTTTTCGTCCTCTTATTTTGCCAAAGCCTACCTTAGGAATCTTTGGGGTATCCAGCTTAAAGGCCCTTGCAACTATTTTACCAAGTCTGATGGTCATTAATCTGAAGACGTTCTTTATAGCGCCCAATTTGCAAACTCAAGATGGTGTAATCATTCACATGCGGAAGCCGTTCCCTTGTGAAGTTAGTCATCTTGTCTCCTAGAAATTCGTTGTTTCCTTAATCTCCACTCGAACTGAAAAAGAGGAGGTCTGTTCCAACATCTCTTCAGGTATATCTGGGCTCACTAAGAATGGCCACTACTATACTCCCGAAGAGCTAGAAAAGAGAAGGAAAGAGATTGGTAAGGGTACCGCCAAACCCGTTAGGAACAGGGTCACTATTGAAGAAGCAAAGTAGTTCTAGAAAATTATCAAAAACTCAGAGTGTAGTGTGATTCAGCAGCTACATAAGTCGCCAGCTCAGATCTCCATCTTGGCACTGTTACTATCCTCAAATGTTCACCACAAGGCTCTCTTGAAAGTCTTGAAAGAGACATGTGTTCCTACAAGTGCTATAGAGTCCGCCTTTGAGGGTATGGTCTCAATAGTGTTGGCCACCAACCAGATTTCCTTTATGAATGATGAACTACCACTAGAAGGTAGAGACCATACTTTGCCCATGCACATTATAGTAAAGTGTGAGGATATGATCGTCGCCAAAGTACTGATTGACAATGGATCGGCCTTGAATGTTTGCCCAATGTCCACTTTGAAGCGTTTAAATGTGGATACCTCATTTATCTGCCCTACCACCATTATCATTAAAGCTTTTGATGGCACACTCAAGGAGGCGTAAGGCGAGATCGAGTTAGCCATTAGAGTTGGCCCCATGTTATTCATAGTTAACTTCTAAGTCATCAAGGTGGATTCCCCTTATAATATGCTCTTGGGGGAGGCCCAGGCTACAAACCGCAAGTGTAGTTACTTCTACCCTTCATCAAAGACTCAAGTTCCCATTCGAGAATCTGATGATCACTATTATGGCTGAGGAACCCCTAACTTTCTTCAAGGAGACTTATGTCCCCTACATTGGTGCTAATTCCTTTCCAGAGGCTACTTTTCGTAGTTTCGAGTGATTTTTAGAGCTTCAGAACTCAAGTCAGCATGGCCCTCTGCTACTTTAATGGCCACCAAGGAGGTACTCAAATTTGGCTATCAGTTAAGCCAATGCCTCGGTGTCGTCAGACATGGGAAGGCTTCTTTGGTTGAACTGCCAGACAACAAAGGAGGTTTCGGTCTAGGCTACGACCTCTCTAAAGAAGAACTTTTCCAAGCTTCCAGAGGAAAGAAAAGGAAGTGCATTGGCCAAAGGATGTCTATTCCCCATATCAAGATCACTTTTCCAGCTCTGGCCAAGGTCATTATGTTGGGAAATTTAGACCCCAATTGATAGAATTAACAAGTTTTAAACCCAAGTTGTTAATTAGATTTATTATGCATAAAACTTGTTAAAACAAAAAGCATCAATATCATGTCAAATATAAGTGCAGCGGAAAAATAAATAAGACAAGATATGATGACCCAGGAAAACCAATGAAACCAACCAGTTTCATAGTAAAAAACCTGGGGGGAAACCTTCCCGAAAAGCAATTCACTGTAGTAAAAAGAAGTTTCAGATCTAGTAAAAAACCTTTGTCCCTAGACTCTACAATCCCCGTAGATGAACTCATAGCAGAAACCTTCTACTGCTTCAGAACCTCTGAACTCTTCAATATATGAGCGCCACCCTTTAATGCACGGATCCCAGTATGTGACTCACTCACTAACTTAAGGAAGAAGAATGTTGGCTGCAAAGTTCTTCACTTCATCAATAATAAAGATCAAGAAGCACTTGGTTACAAAACCCTAAGGCGCAAAGACGCAGTAGCTTCTTTCTAAGAGAATAAGGTTTCGGTCACCTTTTGCATATGTTCTCCTTATATTCTCTTATGTGACAGACTCTAAAAAAGCCTTATATATGTCTAGGGTTGTGAGAAAAGAAACCCTACACAAATACAAAAGCATGGGCCGAAAACCAGATCTGAAAATTTTGATTTCCGTAACCTCGATAGATAGCTATCTGTCGAGTAGCTGTCTGCAAGTGTTAAGCTATCTGTCCAGCTTTAGTGAACACATTTTCTTCACTTGTTTCTTGGTCCAATCTCCATGGCTTTAATACTAGACTTGAACAACATGTTCTTTGAAGTATTAAACTCATCCTAGATCTACCCAAATACAAGTAAAGTACGTTTTGTCAAAGGACAGCCAACTACATAAAATATGTCCTTAACAATCTCCCCCTTTGGCAATCCGTGACAAAATCACAACAAACAAATGAACATATGAGAGAAGTCATAAATCACTCAACTCATACTCACTTGTTGAATACAATAAAATCTACCCTAATAGAAACTCTTGAAAAACTTTGCAAGAAGAGAGTTCATGGCATGGAAGACTTTGACAACCTGTATTTCTGAAACACTTTAAAAAAAACATATCAAGGCATCTTTGTGTGAAGCAGAAATAATAGATTGCATACAAAAATAAGAAACATGTGTATAAAGAAAGAAAAGAAACAACACATGTAAGGATAGGTGAATAACACATACATCATCATATATACCACTTGATAAGCATCACGTATGTAAAAAAAATGGTCACAAGACCTAAGGTACAAGAAGAAGAAGCTAAAAGTAGCTCCTACAACAACAAGGAGGTAAACACTTCCCCTAACAAGATGAAACACATCTCCCCCTTACAAGGGCATGTATTTCTCCCTCTAACTTGTAGAATCTTAAAAAGAAAAGAAACCACAAATTCCCCACAATTTCTCCAATTTCTCCCCCTTTTTGTCATGATTGACAAAGGGTACAAGAAGCTATAAAGCTTTACCCGAGAAACATAAAGATGATCAAGGATGATCAAAGGGGTACAAAGAATCCATATAAATGCATGAATGTAATGAAACAAGATGCTATGGATGAAAAGATAAGAGAAACATGCAAAACATGTGAAAAACAATGCATGCAGAGGATCTCGATGGATCGAGAGGTGTCGAGAAGCTATCGAGGGGACATGAACTTTCTTGATCGATCCACCTAGCTATCGAGAGGTGTCGAGATTGCGATAAGATGTAACTGAAGAGCTTGACAGATAAGCCAGGTATCGTGAGATGTCAAGAAGGTATCGAGATGGCTTAAAAACAGATTTTCAAAGAGGAGAAAAACACAGATATGAATGCAATCAAACATGCAACTCAGCTAATGATCCAACCAACATTTTAACCTCTCAAAACATCTCTCAATCAATAAAGAGTTAAGCAGTTAGCTCCCAAAAACACACACACACACACATTAAACAAGTCTAACCAATTTTATATTTCAAAAATAAGTTAAGATAGTTTAGTGAGCATACATCAACACATGTAAACCTTGTAATGGCCAAGTCAGATTGTACATGCACATGTATCAAGAGTAGCAAAGAATATTGCGTGTTGTGTGTGAAAAACATTGCAAGATTACATAAGTGTCTCAATGTTGTGACGATTTGAGATATGAGAAAATCACTTTAACTCACACACAATCATAACTGTTTGATGGGGACTATCACTTTTGAGGTACATCTTATAACTCCCACATCTCCTAGAAAACACGCTTGCAATTATATTTAAAGCATTTTTTTCTTTTTGCTTTTATTTTCTTTGCATATTTTCTTTTTATTAAGCAAACCATTCATGGGTATACAAAGGAGAGAAAAGATATACCCAATTATGTTAAGCTTTTGATATTGCACTTTTGCTATGCCGAAGCATACATATGTCATTTCATGATTGGCGGGTAATAGTGGTGAGATGGTTATTTATGCCTTTCTCTTAGGATTTTCTAGTCCTTCCCCTCAAAAGAGTGATATAAGCGTTAAGTACAAGAGATCACTTAACCTTACTCATCACAAACAAAGAGCCACAAAGCTCACTTGCTTAGATTGTGCATGATAATGCTCATCTAAGCTACAAGAGATACAAAGTTTAGAAAACTCTATTTCAAAGGCCATTTTAAGGTTCAGAAGAACCGATGTACACATATGCACTGTTTTTGTATTTTTCTGATTTTTTATTTATTTATTTATTTTGAAAACAAAAAAAAATAAAAACTAAACAACCAAACAAAAACAGACAAACAATCATGAAAGCATGAGAAAAAAAATGCAAATGCATGAAAACATGATAGAAAATGCAGATGCATGAAAGCATGATTCCAAAAGCAGATAAAAAATCAAGCAAAAAGAGTCCTATTTTAGATAGAAAGAATTAAAGTAGAGGACAAACAGAAAAGACAATTTAGTCTTAAACTCCTTTCTCACCCACATAGCACGAGTCTTTGGCCGTGAAGATAAAAAGACACGTGTCCTAGTATGTCTACTAAAGGACATAGAAGAATTAAAATTCTCCTGAAATTGAGTTAAAAAGCTCAAGGCTTTTGATAACTCTCCAAACAAAGGTATAGGTCCTTGAGAGGAAACATGTGACCATTTGGACACTTGTTTTTGAAGATACAACTTAAAGCAATTAGGATGAATGTGTCCAGAAACACCACAATGGTGACAAACATGAGGTCTAATAAAGGATTTAGAATTAGCCAAATCAATTTTGGATTTCATACCTTTATTACCTTTCTCAGATTGGGGCACAGAGACAGTCCTTGATCTAGAAGCCGTGGAAGAGGACAGGTCGGAGGAAACAACATATCCTAAGCCAGTCTTATCAGAACTAGGCTTTTGAGCACTCAAAACCTCATCAAGTTTTGCACTAAACATTCTCTCCATTTGAGTTCTAGTTTGACTAAGCTCAATCTCGAGATTTTTGACCTTCTCTTCTAATGAGGTATTCTCCACAATGAAAGTCTCAACTAACCTTGTAGCCTCATCTAGTTTGACTAACAATTCGGCTTTTTCAGTTTTTACCTCATTAAGCTCTTTTCTACAAAGATGAGAAGTCTTTTCAGATTTTATGAACTCAGTGCATAGCTTATCATAAGCTTCTTGAAGGGTCAACTTCTTGGGTACTTCCTCATCAGAAGAATCCTCACTGTCACTAGCACTCTCCACAATCACCTTATCGGTTGAAGCAGCAAAGGCCATAACGTGACTACATTCATCCACATACTCATCAGAAGAGTCATTCTCAGTGTCACTCCAAGTAGCAACCAACCCTTTATCTTCTAACTTTTTGACCTTTTCCTCATAAGGTAGTTTGGGCACTCTATCCTCATATGACCAAAACCGTTGCACTCATGGCATTGGATGAGGGGCTTCTCATTCTTACCCTTCCTAGATGATTTTGATTTCCTAGGAGGTTTACCCTTATCCTTTTTCCTAAACTGAAGAAGCTTGATAATCTCATCAGTTATAAAGGTTAGATCCTCATCCTCATCCTCATCCTCATCCTCATCCTCATCATCATCATCATCTTCAGATTCCAAGATAAAATGGACAGATAAGTGCCAAGCAGCCTTTGACAAGATTAAGCAGTATTTATTGATCCCTCATATTCTAGTTCCTACGACGCCTGGATATACGTTGATCCTTTACCTAGCGGTACAAGAAACCTCTATGGGTTACATGTCAGGCCAAGTAGCTAAACCCGACCAGATAGAAATGGAAATTTACTACTTAAGCAATAAGTTCACCAACTGTGAGATTAACTGCATCGCCATTGAGAAGACGTGTTGCACCCTAGCTTGGGCATCACACAAGTTGTGATAGTATATGCTCTCACAGGAAAGTTCTCTCATTGGAAAATGTTGCTCTCAGAGTTCAACATTGTGTTTGTGATGAGAAAGGACATCAAAGGCCAAGCCATAGCCGATTACCTAGCAGGTCAGCCACTGAACGATGAGGATGTCATGGCACTAGAGCCAGAACCAGATAGTGTGGAACCGTGTCATTGAAAGCTTTATTTTGATGGAGTCGCCAATTCTACCAGAAATGGAGTGGGAGTAATCGTAGTTTCCCTCAAGGGCTAGCAAGCTGAACTTCGGTTGCACCAACAATCTCACAAAGTATGAAGCATGCATAGTCAGCCTGCAAGTGGCCCTAGAGTCTGGAGCCTTTGACTTGAGCATCTTTGGAGATTCCCTGTTGATTATCTTCCAAATCGAAGGAAAATGGCAAGCTCGAGATACCAAGTTGATTCTATATCAAAAATGCGTCAACCGCTTGATTTCGAAGTTCCAAAACATCACATTTGCTTATTTTCCCTGAGCAGACAACTAGATTGCAGATGCCTAGGCTACCCTGGCTAGCATGGTCAAGTTATTAGAAGGAGATAATATGTGGCAATTGTGCATAGAAGTCCGAGGTGTCCCAGCCTATTGCATGAATATCGAGGAATGCATGAGTGTCGAAGTCGAAGCCGAAAAAAAGCCATGGTACCATGATATCAAGGTTTATATCAAGAATAGTGAATACCCGCCCAGTGCAACAGACAATGAAAAGAAGTTTATCTAGTGCATGGCCTGCCAATTTTTCTTGAGTGGGGAAGTGTTGTGCAAAAGGAACCATGATTCTACCTTGCTCCAATGTGTAAATGCCTCTAAGACTAATCACCTGATGGAAGAGATGCATGAGGGCTTACTTGGAGCTCATACCAGTGGACCCTTGTTGGCCCGCAAGATATTGAAAGCCAAATACTACTGGCTCACCATGGAAAATGATTGCATTAAACATGTGAGGACATGCCACCGTTGCCAAGCCTATTAAGATAGGAAGAACACTCATCCGCAGCCTTTGCACTCTTTAGCAGCACCATGGCTTTTCTCAGCCTAGGGCATGGATGTCATCGATCTTGTGATCTTGAAAGCTTTAAATGATCATGAGTACATCTTAGTGGCCATCTTTATTTCACGAAGTGGGTGGAAGTCGCTTCGTACAAGAGCGTCACTCAAGCCGTGGTAGCTCGATTCCTAAAACACAACATTATTTGCCATTACGGTGTGCCAAGAGTGATGGAAAAATACATGTTTGTATCTCATACAAAACATATGCAATAGAAAATTAACGGATCTACTTCATTTTCAATTGTTAACATGTATTATGAAAATTTCATAATTCATGAACAAGAGAGCATACCTTAGTGTGGTGAAAATCAAAACCAAAATTAGAAGTACTCAGGAACACTTTTAATCTTCACTCCAATTCCACTTTATGCCCAAGAAGTGTGGTCTTTCAATCAGTTTCCAAGGGAGAATGATAGAGTGTCTCATTGTAATATACACACCATTTCACAATGATGTCTCTCTTTTTCATATATTAAAATTCTGTATGTTTCTCTCCTTATAACTGATTATCTAATTGAACTAGCCTTTTGGGCCTTTCCAATTAGGCTTTAGTATGTGGCTTGGAGTGGGACCAAAAGAGACCAATAAGACACTAGCTCCAATGAGCCTTGGGATTTTCTGTCAACTCTTGACAAGTCCAAAGTTACCATTAACTATATTTAATACCATTATATAAACATAGTTTCACTCTAGGCCTTATTTGTAAATTATATCCCAAGACTTTATTATACATGCAACACCTTCATAAAATATTCGTAGTAATACAAAGTCATAAATGTAGTCTGCTACTTTGAAGATTACTACATCTTAATCCTTAAGTACCCGGTTTAATCTTTTAAGTTATTCATCATGTATTTATGAAATCAAATTTCATAAAAATATACTTTAGTAACTATTTACTAAAGTAGTTAAGCCTAACATTCTGAATAACGAACCCATTAAACTTATCTCAAGGAAATATTTTGTATCTCTGTTAAGAGACTATGAATTCCATCTTGAAAATATATGTTCCATTAACACTAAATGTGGTTGCCCAACATACTGAGGTTTTAACCGTAACTTTAGATCTCACTCCTGATATATCAAAGCAACCTACACTTCATGATCACGTCCATTATCCTCTCAAGATTAAGAGTTCATGTAAATAGAAGTCGTGAGATTTATTATTCATTTGACAGTCGTTAAGAGAATAATAAATCTCACAATGGTCTAGTTCAATATTTCTTAACTCTTAAAACATATCCACATACCAACTAGAAGTCTTCACTTCCATGATTAAGACAAATCATCTTAGTTGATATGTTGTAGTCTACACATACTATGCATTTCATGGACTACATGATCATGTCCAATATTCATGTTACCATTATTTTAGATTATAATAAAACAACTTTATTAATATAACATTGAGTCATACATAATGTCATACATAGCATCATACAATAGGATTTAAGGGTACTAAACTTAACAAAGAGAGCTTATTACAGATAATGGGACAATCCTAAATAGGAAAATGATCCAACAACTATGCCAATAGTTCAAGATCGAGCACAGAAACTCGGTTCCTTATCGCCCTTAGATGAATGGTGCAGTGGAAGCCGCTAACAAGAACATAAAGAAAATCATGGTGAAGATGGTAGACACATATAAGGATTGGCACGAGTAATTGCCATTTGCTTTGTGCGCATATCGCACTACTATTCACACTTCCACGGGCGCGACCTCGTATTCACTAGTATATGGCATGAAGGCCGTCCTCCCCATAGAGGTAGAGATCCCGTCGCTCAAGATTTTATTTTAGACAGAGCTATCAGAAGCTGAATGGGCCCATTCTCGATATGAACAACTGAATATGATATATGAGAAGTGCATGACTGCATTTTGCCATGGGAAGTTAAACTAATGTCGTGCCGAGCAAGCATTCAACAAAAAATTTAAACCCAAGGTCTTCGAAGAATGCCATCTAGTCTTGAAGAAATGCATCCAAGCCATGCCTGATCATAGAGGAAAGTTTGCCCCAACTTACGAAGGCCTAGCTGTGGTAAAGAAGGCCTTTTCCAAAGAAGCCTTGATTCTAGCCAATATGGACGGGCAAGACTTCAATATGCCTACCAATTCTGATGCCATCATATGGTACTTGGCATGAAGGAGCCTCGCAGTGCACCTCATTTTCATATTTTTTATGTCAAAAATGAAAAAAAAAAAAAAAACAAAACAAGAAAATGTAAAAAGGTAGATCGAAAACCTGAAAGGGCGGTCTACACAAAAGGAGAGCCAAAAGAAAGAGTGTGTGAGAAAATGCAAAGGGCAAATTGAAAACCTAAAAGGGCAGTCTATGCAAAAGGAAAGTAAAGAAAAGAGCGTGAGATAGCCTGCTAGATTGAAAACCCGAAAGGGCAGTCTAAGCAAAAATCAAGGCAATCAAAAAGTAAGTTGAACTACGTGATGACTTAATCCTTCCTCGTGGAGATACGTAGACATCTATCTTGGTTCGGTCACATCTTAAAAGAAAAATCAATCAGTTATGATTGCTTGAATTTCTTGTCAAGATCAGAAGATTTAAGGGATCTAGCATCCTAGTCAAGATATGAAGACGCCTCTGAGATCACTCTTAGTCTACAATACTACCGCAACTTGGTGGTCTGCTCAAGATGTTCTAGCTTATGCCGGTGGGAAATGTACCTCAATCAGAAATGGAAAAGATCCATCTAGAACAGGATGTATCCTTGGAAAAATAAGATATTGATATGCCTGGATTTTACACTTAATACTTATTTGTATAATCTCGCATTTTCAAAGCATTTGTCTGCGTATTCATTAACATGCCTGTATTGTGCCATTCAGTTTCTTTCATAAATACTCATACATTCTGGTATCAAAACAAGAAATCTCATCTTATATATATCTTTTGAATAATCATCATAAACATCTCTCTACACGACCTCTCAGTTTCGAAGCATTCCTAACAGAATAGACTATGCTTTAAGAACTCAAAACAAAAACTGGAAGGCCTTACGCAATTGCCTAGCAATTTATGAAGGACCTTTCCATACATGGTGGAATACTAACTACCTAGCTCATATAAAGAAATAAAGTAAAAAAGAAGAAGAATGCCAACGAGTCAAACATGGCCCAAATGATCAGACACGGCCTGGCTTAGCCTTCCAAAGCCAGTGCGGAGAATCAGGTCATCTTGAGCATGAGTGCGAAGCAATCCAGCTGCATTAGAGCCCAGGTTTCTGGCTACCTCTCTAAGTTTGTCATGTGAGTACCAAAGACGGACCAACTCCCTCTCCATCGTGGGATTAGAAGTAGAGCTCTGGGTCTCAGTTTCTAACAAAGCCTATAAGGTGCCCATCTCGTCAATAGCAACTCTCAAGGCCTCCTCCCTCTCGGCCATCTCAGGTTGAAGGCGATGGAAAGCCCGTTGCGGCTCGCTAGGCTCATGCCCTCTTGCCCATACTCCATGCTCAAGGTGGAGTGAATATAGGATCCCACCTGCAATATCTCCAGTACTAAATCATCAGCTCGGCTACTAGCCGCGGCCCTTCTAGCCTCCAATACGGCTCTCTCCTCATCCTAAATGTGGTCTAGAGCAGAAAACCTCCTAGTAAGAACCGCAAGCTCATCCTCCAAACCCGCGTCTCGGGATCTCAATTGGACACACTCTGCCTCTGTGCATGGAAGGGCCTCTAATTGAGCTCTGCCCTAAGAGCAACAGGCTCACTCTCCTGCACGCTGCTCATCTTCTCAATGTCCTCTATAAGTGTATCAATTATCTCCCTACAATAATCTTTGTCCCTAACAGCCTCCCCCAAGCATTCCCTCAAGTCTACAAGTGCCCTCTCAAATTTGATCTTGAACTCTAGGGTATAATCTCTCAAAATATCAGCCGGGAGTGGCAAATAAGTCGAAAATGGTGATGAAAAATCAAGCACAAAGATGGGATCCCTTGTGTCCTGCCACTCTCTAAACTCAGTAGAGAACCACTCCTAGTCATCCCTAGAGTAGAGGGGGAAGTCTATACTCGATCTGCGCGTCTCCTAGAACTTAGAGGCATGCCCTACCACTACTATATCGATGTCCACAAGCCCATACTCACAAGTGACAGTTGAAAGATCACTAAGTTAGGAAATATGCTTGATAGCCCCAAACTGTCGCATAGCTATGCTCGGGAAGTACCCCTTGCACCGCCAGATGCTTACCAAGGGAATACCGAGCAAATCAACACAATGGGTTTGTCCCTGCCATCTAGTGACGCCCTACTTGACCCTCTAGGTCCAGTCAGTGGGACTCAAGCTGTATAGATATCTCAGCCAACTATCAGTATCCCTAGAGAAAGGAATATTGAGAGCCATAGTAGCTCGGATCCTATTCCTACCCATAAAGCCCATCGGCTGATCCTTAGCAATGACACTCAAGTGACTACAAAACCACAGGTGTAACATGTGAATGTAGCAGCCTAGCCTACCCCTACCAATCTCCCGACACAAGGACAATGGTCTCGAAAAGTAAAGCGGGAATGAAAGAAAAACCATGAGGTAGGACACTCACCAAAGGAAGAATGTCAAAACTGATAGCTTCTAATGATGAAAGGAATAGTACTGCACTGAAGAAGGCCATCAAGAAGGCCTTACCCCGATAGGATGCCCATCGCTCCTCCAAATCCACAAAATCGTCTCGGTAACCAACAGGGCACTCTGATAAATGCAACAAATCATGTAGGAACTCAAAGGACAAGCTCCCTCCTACCCTGTTGCCATGCCAAGTCAACGCCTCCACAACGGGCCTCTTGAAGCCCATCAGATCAACGAGCCACTTGCGATAGTGTGTCTGCACTGGTGGAACAAAAACAATGCTCAGAGGAGTAGAAAGAGAGAGCAAACGATCATACTCCTCCAAAGTAGGTGTTAGGATTAGTGTCCTTAAATCCTATTGTATGATGTTAGGTTCTAAGTACTTAGGAACTAATGTATTAGAACTCTAATATGTATTGTTGGCAAACCATGATCAAAACAGGTGTCTAGTTATGTTTTAGACTTGCTCAAAGTATGTGATTTCTGTAAAGTTGGAATCAAGTTAGCTGCAGAAGTTACTGTGCATTTCTGCCTGACTCGATCGATCGAAAATTAGACTCGACTGCAGATTGTTTTTTCTACAGAATTTCCAACTCAGCCCTAAGCCCATATGACGTGTAGGGTTTTATGTTTTGCCCTAGGTATAAAAGGCAAACCCTTGTCACGTTTTTGAGGTTGCACATATTGCTATTTGTGTGAATCTCTTGTGAGATCGGAGAGGTGCTCGTGTTAGTAAGTTCTACTGGTGGGTAGCAATAGGATGTTAGTGGTCTAAGTCGCTATTGTACAACTTCGATTCTTTCATAGTGGATTTAGGTTTACCTTGAGGATAGCTAGGTTAAATCCTCCCTAGGTTTTTTACCGGTTTGGTTTTCCTGGTTCATTATATCTTTGTGTTTTTATATTCTGTACTTTGCATTGATATGATTATTTGAATGTGTTAACCGAGATCTAAAATTTGGACTAAGTAATAACTTGGCTTGTTAACTAGGTTAATCCAATTGTGGTTTAAGGGGTCTAAATAAACTTTACATATGTTGCTATGTATTTTAGTATGTACAACATTATGTATGATTTAATATTGTGTTTAATAAAGTTGTTTTAATTATTATCTAAAAATAATGGTAACATGAATATTGGGACATTATCATATAGTCCATGAGATGCATTGTATGTGATTTATGTGATTTAGTCACAGAAGATGTAAATCACAAGTTCCTTGTAAACTCAAAATGTAGTTCGTAGTCGGTGATGAAAATTGGGCATTTCATCTGCGAAGACTATAACATATCAACTAAGATGATTTGTCTTGATCATGGAAATGAAGATTTCTAGTTGGTATGTTGATATGTCAAATGAATAATAAATCTCACGATTTCTATTTACATGAACTCTTAATCCTGAGAGGATAATGGACCTGATCATGAAGTGTAGGTTGCTTTGATATATCAAGAGTGAGATCTAGAGTAACGGCCAAAACCTCAGTATGTTGGGCAACCACATTTAGTATTGATGGAACATATATTCTCAAGATGGAATTCATAGTCTCTTAACGGAGATACAAAATATTCCCTTGAGATAAGTTTAATGAGATTATAATTCAGAGAGTTAGGCCTAATCACTTTAGTAAGGAGTTACTAAAGTATATATATTTATGGAATTGGATTTCATAAATATATAATGAATAACTTTAAAGGATTAAATCGGGTACTCAAGGAATTAAGATGTAGTAATCTACAAAGTGGCAGTCTTTTTTCATGATTTTGTATTACTACGAATATTTTATGAAGGGGTTACATGTACAATAAAGTCTTGGGATATAATTTATAAATAAGGCCTAGAGTGCAACTATATTTATATAGTGGTATTAAATATAGTTAATGGTAACTTTGGACTTATCAAGAGTTGACAGAAAAGCCCAAGGCCCATTGGAGTTAGTGTCTTATTGGTCACATTCCAAGCCACACACTTAAGCCCAATTGGAAAGGCCCAAAAGGCCAGCCCAATTAGATAATCAATTAGATACAAAGGGAGAAACATACAGATTTTTCTGTAGAGAATTTGTAAGAAATTTTCGTGAAGTGGTGCAAAAGTGTAAGACACTATTTGACATTCTCCCTTTGGAACTAATTGAGAGACCACACATCTTAGGCGTTAGTAGAATTGGAGTGAAGATTGAAAGTATTCCTAAGCGATTTTGATCTTCTGTTTTGAAATTCACCGCTTCAAGGTACACTCTCTTGTTCTCAAATTCTGAAACTAATATAGTACATGTTAACATTTATGAATGAAGTAGATCCATTATTTTTCCGCTGCGCACATGCATATTTCCATCAAATGGTATCAGAGCCAGGTTCATTTCATATCTGTTTAACATGTTTATAGTTTTAGAATTATAGACAATAGTTTCATGTTGTTAGAAATTTGTTTTCTACATGATTGTTGAAATTATTGATTGATAAAAACTGATTTTGATGTTATGATGTTGTTTAATTTTTAGTTTAAGTATGTTAAACTGAACTTTAAGGCTATTGCATCAATGTAATTCAGTTTTGATATCAATTTCTGTTCATTATGATTGTATGATGGTTGTTTTGTACATGAAAACGTTGAAAACTATTTTTAGAAAATTCTGGAAAATTCGAAATTCGCAAAGTTCGATCGATCAAGCATCTATCGAGCATCGATCAAGCTGACAGAAGGTTTCTCGATCGATGGAGAATCTGTCGAGGATCGATTGGGCAACCAAAACTTTTCTCGATCGATCGAGGTACATCCTCGATTGATCGAGGACTGTGAATGCAGAATTTTCTCTAATTTTTTTTTACATATATAAGAGCAAGGCTATATGTAATTAGTTTATGCATGTTTTAATTTTAAAAACCTTTATCTTAAAACATCTAGTGGGTGAGAGATACAAGGGTTGGATCTCACGGCCTCCATTGTTGGTTCATAATAGTGTGAAATATATACTTTGTCTTTGCCTCGAGCTTAGCATTCCATGCGGAGATTATTTATTTTATAGTCCTACAAGATTGAATTTCTTGGTTTATAGTGGTTTGATCAAACGACTTGTCTTAGCTTCGAGCTTTGCATTCCATGCGGAGGGTGTTTGTATCATGGTACTACAAAATAAGCCTGTTAAAGGGATAAAATGTGGCTACACATGATTCTAGACAATGGTATACACTAGACTAAGTATTATAGTATCCTCTATGCTGAGTTCTTACTAATATTACTTAGAGGCTAAATATAAAATGGCATATTATTAGTGTTTGATAAGAGTTATCATGATAGCACTAATAATGAGAATAGTTCTCAATCAATCATAGTATTTAATGTTCACTCTATACTGAGGAATATTAAATATGGGCTTGGGTTGTTGTTGCATATATTATGTTATGGTTTTATTAAGGTTCCATACTATATGATTATATGCTAAATTGATAATGTTCAGTTTACTTATTATATTCATGTTTATTATTTTCAGATTTGAACATGGCATCATTTAGCCCACTTGTTTCTATTCTTCATCAAAACAAACTAACTGGATCCAACTATGTTGACTGGAAAAGAAATTTGGACATTGTTTTAACAGCTGAAGAGCACAAATATGTGCTTACTCAACCATGTCCTAGCATTCCTTCATTAGATACTCCTCTTGAGGAAAAAAATGATATGATCGTTGGCAGAAATCTAATGAAATGGCCAAGTGCTATATCCTACCATCCATCTCAAATGTTCTACAGCATCAAATGCAGTATGTAGAACTTGCTTTGGACATTATGCATAGTCTGAAGGAGATGTTTGGTGAGCAAGGTCGTTCAGCAAGGCAAGAAACCATGAGGCAAATGTATAATACCAAAATGGCTGAAGGTATTTTAGTAAGAGAGCATTGTCTTACAATGATCTCTAATCTGAATACATTAGAGGTTTTAGGTGTTGACATTGATGGAGAATTCCAAGTGGATATGATACTCTAGTCACTACTGGAATCATTCAAGGAATTCAGACTGAATTATAATATGAAAAAAAAAGGTTTATTCTTTGTCTGAATTAATGAATGAATTGGTAGCGGTGGAAGGCATCCTTTGTACTTCTAGTGTTGAAGCCAATGTTGGTGAAGCTTCTACTTCTCAACCTAAGTCGAAAGGCAAGGGTAAGAAGAAGAAGAAGAAGAAGGACTTCACTAAGCAAGAGGGTAAACAAATTGCCTTGGGAGCTGCCGACAAAGGAAAGAAGCTCAGAGGAAAGTGTTTCCATTGTGGTGAGAAAGGACATTGGAAGAGAAATTGTCCAAAGTTTAAGACTGCCAAGAACAAGGGTATGAAAACTTCCTTTCTTCTTGAAATATGTTTGGTACAGAATCCTACGGATTCCTGGTGTGTGGATTCAGGTTGTACTAATCATATCTGCAATTCTTTGCAGGGGTTTCAGGAGACCAGAAAGCTGAATAAAGGAGAATTGTTTCTTACCTTAACGGATGGGAGTAGAGTTCTAGTTGTATCTGTTAGAGTGCTTAATTTATGCTTTGAGTCTAGAGTTTTAATATTGAAAGACTATCTTTATGTACCTAATGTTCGTAGGAATTTAATATCTACAACTTTTTTAGGTAAAGATGGATATTGTGTTATCCTTAAAGACAATGTTGTAATAAAGAAGGGTAAAATGTTTATCTGTTCTAGCAATATTGTTGATGATCTTTATATTTTAACTCCTAATAAGCATGAATTATACAATTCTGAATTAGATAATAATTCACATGTGAAATCATTAAAGAGAAAGTTTCCTTCTACTAATGAAGCATATCTTTGGCACTTGCGTTTGGGTCATGTTAGTTCAAACAAAATTCAAAGACTTATCAAAGATGGACTCTTACAGCCCATGGACTTTGATGAATTTCTAGTTTGTGAATCTTGTTTGAAAGGTAAAATGACCAACCGACCTTTTAATGCAAAAGGTAGAAGAGCCCAAGAGTTGCTTGAATTAGTAAATTCAGATGTATATGGTCCTATGTCAATCCAAGCAAGAGGTGGTTATGAGTATTTCATCACGTTCACTGATGATTACTCTAGATTTGGTTATGTGTATCTAATGAAACGGAAGTCCGAAGCTTTTGACAAGTTCAAAGAGTTTAGGGCTGAAGTTGAGAATCAATTGGGTAAACGCATAAAGGCCATTCGATCTGATCGAGGTGGCGAATACCTTCTTGGTGATTTTAAGGGTTACTTGACTAAAAATGGGATTATATCCCAGTTGACTGCACTTGGAACTCCACAACAAAATGGTGTAGTAGAAAGAAGGAATAGGACTCTTTTAGATATGGCTAGATCCATGATGAGTTATTCGACTCTACCAATTTCTTTTTGGGGATATGCCTTAAGTACTGCAATGTATCTTCTGAATTTAGTACCTTCGAAGTCTGTTCCTAAAAAACCTGTAGAGTTGTGGAATGGGCGTAAGCCTAGTATGAGACATCTCCATATTTGGGGTTGTCTAGCACATGTGTTAAAAGGAAAGTCTAACAAGTTACAGTCTAAAACAGAAGTGGTTTTCTTTGTAGGCTATCCAAAAGGAATAGTTGGAGGATTATCCTATAGTCATAAGGATAATAAAGTGTTTGTTAGCACAAATGCCAAATTCTTGGAAAATGACTATATGAATAATTTTACTCCTAGAAGTAGAGTTGTCTTGGCTAAAATGAACGAACCTATAGTTAAACAACCAATGGATGAAACTAGGGATGATGTGGTTGTATTGGATACACCACAAGATACTATTCATGAGATGTCTAGTACACAGGTACCTCGTCGTAGTGGGAGAATTATTCGGCCTCCTGTGAGATTCATAGGTTTGGGAGAAACTTATGAAGCTATCTCTGAAGAGGCTGAATCGGATCCTTACACTTATGATGAAGCAATAAATGATATAGATGCACGTCATTGGGTCAATGCTATGAAATCTGAATTGGATTCCATGTATTCCAATCAAGTTTGGGATATTGTAGAGGCGCCTAACGACATTAAACCTGTTGGTTGCAAATGGGTTTACAAGAAGAAAAGAGGGATAGATGGAAAGGTTGAAACCTTTAAAGCAAGACTAGTGGCGAAAGGGTATACACAAAAAGAATGCATTGACTATGATGAACTTTTTCGCTAGTAGCCATGCTTAAGTCTATCAGAATTCTCTTATCTGTTGCTGCTCATTATGATTATGAGATTTGGCAAATGGATGTCAAGACTGCATTTCTTAATGGCAATCTTGAAGAAGAAATCTACATGTTGCAACTAGAAGGTTTCATAGCAAAGAACCAAGAGCATATGGTATGCAAGTTGAAAAGGTCCATTTATGGACTTAAACAAGCATCTAGGTCATGGAACATCAGATTTGATCAGGCAATCAAATCATTTGGTTTTGAACAAAATCTTGATGAACCATGTGTGTATAAAAGACATCAAGATAAAGTAGTAATGTTCCTAGTGCTTTATGTAGATGACATTCTACGTATTGGAAATGATGTGGGGGTAATGTCATTAGTTAAATTTTGGTTGTCAAGCCAATTTGATATGAAGGACTTGGGTGAAGCTAACTACATTTTAGAGATCAAGCTTTGGCGAGATCGAAATAATAGGATGTTGGGTTTGTCATAAGTTGGATATATAGATAAGGTTCTAGAATGGTTTAGCATGCAAAACTCCAAGAAAGGATTACTTCCTTTTAGACATGGTGTTCCTCTGTCTGATGACCAAAGGCCTAAGACTCAAGAGGAAGAAAATATGATAAGACAAGTTCTCTATGCTTTTGCTGTGGGAAGTCTCATGTATGCCATGCTTTGTACTAGACCATATATTTGTTATTTAGTTGGCATGGTCAACAGATATCAATCAAATCTAGGACCAAAACATTGGCAAGCTGTAAAGCATATTCTCAAGTATCTACGGAGAACGAGAGATTATATGCTTGTTTACCATTGTGAGGATTTGATTCTCATTAGCTATACAAATTTAGATTTTCAGTCGGATCTAAATTTTAGAAAATCCACGTCGGGATGTGTTTTCACCTTAGGAGGTGGAGCCATAAGTTGGAGGAGTGTTAAGCAATCTTGTATTGCGGACTCCACCATGGAAGCCGAATATGTTGCTGCTTGTGAGGCAGTAAAGGAGGCTGTTTAGCTCAAGAAATTCCTTTCTGATCTTGGTGTTGTGAGAATTGAGCAAGTTCCCATCACATTATTTTGCAATAATAGTCGAGCAGTTGCACAATCCAAAGATCCAAGGAATCATAAGAAAGGAAAGCACATAGAAAGAAAGTATCGCACATAGAAAGAAAGTATCACATCATTCGAGACATTGTTGCTCGTGGAGATGTGGTTGTAGCAAAGATTGATGGTGCAAAGAATCTAGTGGATCTCTTTACCAAAGCCTTGCCCTAAAGGACTTTCGAGTCACATTTGGAAGAGATGGGAGTTAGATTAGTACACAATAGTCTTTAGGCCAAGTGGGAGATTGTTAGGATTAGTGTCCTTAAATCCTATTGTATGATGCTATGTATTTTATTATGTATGATTTAATGTTGTGTTTAATAAAGTTGTTTTAATTATTATCTAAAAATAATGGTAACATGAATATTGGGACATTATCATATAGTACATGAGATGCATTGTATGTGATTTATGTGATTTAGTCACAGAAGATGTAAATCACAAGTTCCTTGTAAACTCAAAATGTAGTTCGTAGTTGGTGATGAAAATTGGGCATTTCATCTGCGAAGACTATAACATATCAACTAAGATGATTTGTCTTAATCATGGAAATGGAGATTTCTAGTTGGTATGTTGATATGTTTTAAGAGTTAAAACATATTGAACTGGACTGTTGTGAGATTTATTATTCTCCTAACGACTGTCAAATGAATAATAAATCTCACGACTTCTATTTACATAAACTCTTAATCCTGAAAGGATAATGGACCTGATCATGAAGTGTAGGTTGCTTTGATATATCACGAGTGAGATCTAGACTAACGGTCAAAACTTCAGTATGTTGGGCAACCACATTTAGTGTTGATGGAACATATATTCTCAAGATGGAATTCATAGTCTCTTAATGGAGATACAAAATATTCCCTTGAGATAAGTTTAATGGGATTGTAATTCAGAGAGTTAGGCCTAACCACTTTAGTAAGGTGTTACTAAAGTATATATATTTATGGAATTGAATTTCATAAATATATAATGAATAACTTTAAAGGACTAAACTGGGTACTCAAGGAATTAAGATGTAGTAATCTACAAAGTGGCAGTCTTCTTTCATGACTTTGTATTACTACGAATATTTTATGAAGGGGTTGCATGTACAATAAAGTCTTGGGATATAATTTATAAATAAGGCCCAGAGTGCAACTATATTTATATAGTGGTTTTAAATATAGTTAATGGTAACTTTGAACTTGTCAAGAGTTAACAGAAAAGCCCAAGGCCCATTGGAGCTAGTGTCTTATTGGTCCCTTTTGGTCCCATTCCAAGCCACAAACTTAAGCCCAATTGGAAAGGCCCAAAAGGCCAGCCCAAATAGATAATCAGTTAGATACAAAGGGAGAAATATACAAATTTTTCTGTAGAGAATTTGAAAGCGATTTTCGTGAAGTGGTGCAAAAGTGTTAGACACTTTTTGACATTCTCCCTTTGGAACTGATTGAGAGACCACACATCTTGGGCGTTAGTGGATTTGGAGTGAAGATTGAAAGTGTTCCCAAGTGATTTTGATCTTCTATTTTGAAATTCACTGCTTCAAGGTACACTCTCTTGTTTTCAAATTTTGAAACTTATATAGTACATGTTAACATTTATGAATGAAGTAGATCTATTATTTTTCCGCTACGCACATGCATATTTCCATCAGTAGGTACCAAGTTAACATCCCCAATGGTGATGCACCTCAAAGTAGGATCCCAATAAGATGTGATGACCTCTAATAAATGCCAAGCTAGTGTGGTGTGGAGGAGAGTAGTGGCGTCTCCAAGCAGCTGTAGGATGAATGCCCAATCACCACAAGAAAAAGTGCCCCACCACCTCTTGAGCTTCCTCTTATGGTACTCCTCCCTTTCATGCTCAACCAAGGTGTCATAGGAATGAGCACCAAGAAAATCCATAAGCAATTCCTATAGAATCTGACAATCTGATGAAGATCTGTGCAAAAAATGATGGAGAACAGTGTTTTCTAAGTGTTTTGAGTGAAGAAAAGAGGTAGCAGAGAGCCTAGAAAAATCACAGAACCAAATGAGCTAGGGTTATCTTGAACCCAACTTTTTATACACACATCTGTCGGTGGCTTTTGTAGGGCCATTGGACCTTGGGAAACAGGCTAGGGCTTTTCAGCGCCCCAGGCATAAACTCATATATGTTTTGACACTCCCCCCTATTTGGCATGTTTTTGATCACTTTGGAGCGAAGATTGCCTTGTTTTAGTGCTCGCAGTAGTGCGTAGTTGGCCCAACTGTGAACTGGACTATCGAAAACTCTCACTAGCGTATCTGAGGCCACACAAATCCTACACTGGGGTAGTTTATATTTTTGCATCTTGTTCAGCACCTTCAGATGTCTTGAACCTCATTTTCAAAGCCCGGTTCACTCAGTCTAGGGGTCGGTTCAGCCCCGGTAGTCAGAATCTGAAATAGAAAAATGCTAAAGCCCAATCTCAGCCGTCCGATGACTTTTCTAGCTTATTTGGAGGATGGAGGGAGTCTTTTATCATGAGGGTATCTCAAGAAGCCCTTTCTCAGATTTTTAGCCCTATCGGTTAATAATAGGAGCAACCAGTGCATACTGCCTCATGGCGTGTCTAAGGATACTTCGTTCTGAGTGTCTGCATTCGTTATCAACATTATGGTATGGCCTACAAAGCCGAGGTCACTTGTAGCCAGTCTGTGGGCTTGGGACCTTGCGAAACCTTAAACTAGAGCAGTTTATTTTGCCTAGTTCTCGCCCCCTCAGTCCAATATACAAGAATGGGTCCGTCCCGCTGAAGATGTGTCTCTCATGTCGAGAATCGCATGAAACCTTAAACTAGGGCAGTTTATTTCATGCAATCTCTCCTTTCTATTTCCCCCAACAAGACGATTGTCGTTTACAAGCCACTGACAAACTTGTGAAACTGCGATGCAAAATGAGTGGGTGTGATACAAGCTGGTTGAAAGCCACCATCCATAATGGAAACGCGATAGTGCGTGCATACATTAGCAGCCCTCTCAAAGGTGACTCTTCTATGGCTATAAATGTAAGTCCTACCATAAGGAAATGTTTTTCATACACATCAGCGGCCCTCTCAAAGGCAATTTATCCAAAATCATACATGTAAGTCCTACCTAGAGGCATTATTTCTTACACATACATCAAAAGCCCTTATAAAGGCGATTTACAGATTTATACATGTAAGTCCTAACCAGAGGCATTGTTTTACACATACATTAGCCCCCTCTTAAAGGCGTGTCCCTGGAATTATACATATAAGTCCTAGCAAGAGGCATTGTTCCATACATACATCATGCTACAAGGAGATAATATAATACATCAAAGCCCATTGTGGGGCAATAAAATACATACATGTCCAAGCCTACCAAGAGGCAGCGAATAATATACATACATAACTGGCCCGTAATGGGGCAATGTCTACAGAACACAGGAAAAAATACATGCCCACGTAGGGGCTACATCATGCTACAACAAACGCTAACCCTATTAAGAATCCTCACCGCCAATAAACTGGTCAATGTCGCCACCTGCAAAAGAACTAGTAGAAGGACTCGCACCATTTGAAGTGCCAGGATCATACCCTAGACCTTGGGAAGGCCCTGGAACCTAAGCAAAAGAACCCCAACTGGCTGGCGAGCCTAGAGGAATTGGTATACATACAGGCTTGAACGAAGGAATGATAGGCCCTCGGCCTGGAATTTGAGGGGCAGTCAGAACGAGAAGACGAGCCGCTCGTAACTCTCCCACCAATAGGCCTGGGGGTCGTCACCCCCGCAATCAAAATGGCTCTAAAAAACCTAAGCCGCCTGCTCGCCAGCAGAAGCAATCTTGTCATCAGAAGAATCATCCCCCTAGGACGTGGCATACATGGGGACCTTACCCCGATCTCCCCTAGAACTAACTCTCCTAGACATGATCTACATAACAATAAGAAATTTAGACATAAGTGGTAAGCCCATGAGTTGAATGGCAATGTAGATGAACTAACACTTTTCCTAAACATATCATGTAGGCCTGTGTCAAGCACATGTTCTCACAAAGAAAGAAGATTCTTATATTAACAGTGGGTGATAGTGGTCATGCCGTATGCTTGCATTCTACAGTGGGTGATAGCGGCCGTACCGGATACTTGCATTCTATAGTGGGTGATAGCGGTCACGCCGTATGCTCACAATCTATAATAGGTAAGAGTGGTCATGCTGTATGCTCACATTCTACAGTGGGTGATAGCGGTCATGTTGTATGCCTGCATTCTACAGTGGGTGATAGCAGCCATGTCGTATGCTCACATTCCTTCTTGAGGTAACAGTGACCGTGTCGTACGTCTCACGCCATCATAATTATCAAGTCCCTAAAGAAGTTTTGAGTTCTTGATCTACAGTGGGTGATAGCGGTCATGTTGTATGCTCACATCCCATCTTAAGGTAATAGTGATTGTGTCGCACACCTCGCATCACAATTATCAGTTTCCAAAGAAGTTTTGAGGTCCTGATCCATAGTGGGTGATAGCGGCCGTGTCGTATGCTCACATCCCATCTTGAGGTAATAGTGACTGTGTCGTATGCCTCGCATCACAATTATCAGTTCCCAGAGAAGTTTCGAGTTCCTGATCTACAGTGGGTAATAACGGCCATGCCATATGCTCACATTCCTTCTTGAGGTAATACCGACCGTGTCGTACGCATCGCACCACAATTCTTAGTTCCCAAAAAACAAATTCCAAGTTCCTGATCTATAGTAGGTGATAGCGGCCGTGCCGTATGCACACATCCTATCTTGAGGTAATAGCTACCGTGTCGTACGCCTTGCACCACAATTATTGGTTCCCAAAAAAAGGTTCTGAGTTCGTAATCTACAGTGGGTGATAGCGGCTGTGCTGTCTACTCACATTCCTTCTTGAGGTAATAGCGATCATGTCATACTCCTCGCGCCATCATAATTATCAAGTCTCTGAAGCAATACCAAGTTTGCGTCTAGAGTGGGTGATAGCGGCCGTGTCGTATGCTCACATCCTATTTTGAGGTAATAGCGACCGTGTTGTACGCCTCACATCACAATTATCAGTTCCTAAAGAGGTTATGAGTTCCTAATCTACATTGGGTGATAGCGGCCGTGTCGTATGCTCACATCCCGTCTTGAGGTAATAGCAACCTTGTCTTATGCCTCGCACCACAATTATCAGTTTCCAAAAAAAGTTTCGAGTTCCTAATCTACAGTGGGTGATAGCGGCCATGTCGTATGCTCACATTCCTTCTTGAGGTAATAGCAACCATGTCGTACACCTGGTGCCATCACAGTTATCAAGTCCCAGAAGCAATACTGAGTTCGCATCTACAATGGGTGATAGTGGCTGTGTCATATGCTCACATCCTATTTTGAGGTAATAACGGCCATGTCGTACGCCTCGCATCACAATTATCCAATCCCAAAGAAATTCTGAGTTCTTAATCTACACTAGGTTAGAGCGACAATGCCATATTCTCACACCCTATTTCGAGGCTAACTAGTAGTGATCCCGTACGTCTTGCCATTTTCACTGTTTCCGAATATCAGGTAAATTTCCTCACATGTCCCACGGTTTATTTTATGTATCTAAATTTCCGCACGCTTGCACTCATATGCCTAAAACAAGAAATATGCGCATTTTTCCTAAGATAGCATGGCACAAATCATGGCAAAAACATATGCTTATGAAAATTCCAAAAATAAAAGTAAACACTAGCATGTATCTCTAGTAGTATTGCTACTGACCTCGAGTGCAGAATAGAGGGAAACAGCTAACTGAAATGGCGGACTAAAGCTGAAAGCACAGAAGGGGGTCAAAGGCCTTTTATAGGCCGTGGGCTGCCCAGCAACCCTTCTAGGACCGCCGGGTTGGCTCAACGGCCTTATAAGGGCTGCCGGGCAGCGTTGATCAACACTGACCCGGTCAATGCTGTCCCAATCAATCCCTAAAAAAAAAAAATCCTCTCCCTTCCCCTCTCCTAGAGTGCAGAGACACGTTCGGAAAATATTTCGATAGTAGCTATAGCCGATCAAGCTAGCTAGGTAAAATCCGATCTCAATCCATAAATAGTCTCTGCAAGCAAATTTAGGGGCAAAAAAATTCGAAATCACATTCTTTATCCAACATTTCTCATTACACTTAAGATATCAGATAAAGAAGGGGCAACTGTTGATACCGAATATTATTCGCCCTCGATTTGCGTTCCAGACCCCGAAAGTTCAAAAATATTATTTTCGCTTTATGGGGCCGCGCCAACATCTAGAACATGGTGCAACTCGTTCAAACACTAGGCACCCAAAGTGCCCTTTTCAGCTAAAATGACCAAAATGCCCCTAGTCAACCCTAGGGTTGATGAAAGATAAAACGAGGTCCAAACTCTCGCAAAAAAAAAAAAATTCCCAGTTTTACTTCAAACTCGAGCTTCTTGGAGATTTTTAACAAGTTTGACCCGATTTCGATCTCTTGTGGACCTGAAAACACTAATTTTGATCTGGCTGCCAAAACGGGTTGAAACCAACGTTGTTGTGAAGATTATAAAATTATCATTCCAAGGATTGTTCATGGGTCAAAATCGGCGCTAGAACAGCCGAGATATCACGAAAACCGGGATGGCGCATTGATCAATGCTCCACAAACTTCTGAGAGACATAACTTTTGATTCGACTGTTGGATTTTCAAGATCCATACCTTTTCAGAAACAGGGAGTCAAGATCTTTTTAATGGTTTCTGGATCCATACTTTTTTAGGCCTTTCAAGGCCGAAGGCCTTTTGAGGGCCACCGCCTCAAAAGGCATGTTAGGGCTATAAATAGCCCCAAGCACCCCACGGACTAGGGAGGAACATATTTTTTCTGATATTTGCTTGCTACCCAGCTTGTCTACATATTTTTTCTCTCTTCCAAACATAAAAAAAAATACATCAAAGCTTCTTGATTCTTCTCTGCTCACCAAAAACACAAGGTATTGTTCCTATGCCCAATGTTCCTTTCCCTTGGTTCTACACTTTGGATTTGGGGTTTAAGGGTGTGGATGTAGCTTTGTTGGTTATCACCCACACCCCTAACCTTCTAAATCTTATTCTAGCATTTATCTTCCTTTTTTAACTTGAATAACATGATTTATTGCTTTCTTTAGCATGTTTCTTTTTTTATGTGTGTTTCTAGCTAGGTTCTCTTGCTTGTTATGCCTTGTGCCATGTTTTGTGCTTAGATCTACATTTTTACATGCTTATATGTTTAGATCTACATGTTTAGGGTTTTATGCCATGTTCCCTTGCTTCGTTCCTCTTTTTGCTTTATGTTAATGTTAGGGTTACATGCTCACATGTTTGTATGATGTCATTGGTCGTGCCTTGCTTGGATCTATGTGTTTATGTGTTTTTTGCCATGTTTTATGCTTAGATCCACTTCCGTACATGCTTATATACTCCGATCCATGTTCTACCATGTTTATGTGCTAAGCTTTCACATGTTCACACACATGCTGCCATGTTTATGCTTTGATCTATTTTTCCACATGCTTGTGTGCTTGGATCTATGCTCTTATATGCTTTATGCTTTCTCCCATGTGCTTGTGCACTCCATGCCATATTTGTGTGCCTAGACCTATGCTATGTTTGTTGTGCCATGTGTTTTGTGTGTTCATGATGCCGGTTGCCATAAGCATGCCTTTCCCCTTTTCCGCTCCATGTGACGTCTTGCCTACCATGTTTGTTTGTGTCACTTGTTAGCTTTGTGTGCATCTTTACATGCTTGCTTACATGTCCATGCATGAATCTTGCTTGCTAGTGTGTTGTCCATGCTTCAACACAATGAAGTTATGGACATTCGATCCAAACCTACATTTGTCCCCCTGCAAACACCACCTTTTGTTTGTTTTCTTGCTTATATGCATTTTTGCTTGTTTGCTTGCTATCTTGCTTGTTTGTTTGCTATCTCTTTTACTTGTTTGCTCGCATCCTTGTTTCTTTGCTTGTTGTGTCTATCACACTTGTCTCCTTTATGCCTCTTCCACACACACTTTCATATTTTTTTTTTCCATTTGCTTGTCTGTTGGTTCCTTGTCTTTACTTTTGCATGTACACATATAGAGCAAGGATGCATGGAGCTAGGGCACAGTTTCCTGGGCACAAGCAAAAAGGGTGCGGGCCCAAGCATGTCGATTTGAGCCAAGCGGCTGTAGTCAGTGGGTTTAGGGTTTAGCTTTTCCCTTTGGTTATGTACTCTTTAAAACCCCTTCCTTCCTCCCCATTTCTCTCTTAAATGGGTTGAATTAGGTATATCATGTTAAGTACCATTCGTCCTCGTCTCTAGAGTATGGCGACCCTTATTTACTTTCCTACACCTATATTTTGGGTTATGCTCTAGTGATGTAGGCATTTACTTTCCTACTCTGTGTGCTAACATTGTGCATGATGTATGTTTATATATACCTACTCCCCCCTTTTCTGGTGTGATTGTCACAATCCATGTCACCTAAAGCAAGCGATGCCTAATTTCCGCTGTGAAAGCAAGGTGACATGTCACTGAATTTTTGCCACAGAATTGGTGGCGACTCCACTCACCTTTCATAATCACCTAAAATTTAGCCCAGATTCTTGCCATAATACCAAAGGTAGACCAACCTCCCTCCACCGAAGCTCCACGTGAAATGCACGCACTACATGCCATTGAGAGGGACCCTCCAATGGGGCCCTGCGCCTGTGGGAGCTATAGCCACGACGGCTAGTCGAACATAGGCACGGTGGCAGCGGTCATTCCACTTAGCCGGTTGAGGCTGGGCATGACATTTCTGATGAACTTTCCTGGCACACCGTAACAGCAAATAATGTTGTGTTTCAGGAACCAGGCTACCACGGCTTGAGTGACGCTCTTGCATGAAGTGGCTTCCACCCATTTAGTGAAATAATCGATCGCCACCAAGATGTACTCGTGACCATTTGAAGCCTTCAGAATTACGGTTCTAATGGCATCCATACCCTAGGCTGAGAAGGGCCATGGTGCTGTTAAAGAGTGCAAAGGCTAAGGAGGAGCGTTCTTCCTGTCTTTATAGACTTGGTAATGGTGGCATGTCCTCACATGTTTAATGCAATCATTTTTCATGGTGAGCCAGTAATAAAGATGACAAAGTGTTTGTAAAGTACAAATACAAAGTTCTTGATGATGACTATGTGAATAATCTTAAAGCAAAAACATTGAATTGTTCTAGAATGAAGATGTTAGAATTTGTTGTAGGACAACTATGAAATACATTTAAATATGGGATGGTTGTATTAGATACATCACAAGAGATTATTCTAAATATATAGCTAGTACACAGGTACAATATTGTAGTGGAAGGATCGATAATTTTCAAATAAATTCATACTTTTGGGATAGACTATTGAAGTAATTCCACAAGGATATGAATTTCGATCCTTGGTTCTACACAGAGGCAATAGATGATATAAATATGGATTATTGGATCAAGGTTATGTAAAAAGAATTAGATTCTATTTAAAGTCTAGAACTTGTAGAGGCGCCTAATGGCATTAAGCCTATTGTTCTCAAATAGGTCTACAAGAAAATGAGATTGATAGATTTGAAGGTGCAAACCTTCAAGGTCAAGACTAATGGCGAAAAGATTTATTCAAAAAGAAATGGTTTGACTATGAAAAGATTTTTTCACCAATAGTCAAGTTTGACACTATCTAGATTCTCTTATCCATTATATTTCATTTGGATGAAATATTGCAATGGATGTCAAGAAAGCTTCTTTTAGTAGCAATCTTGAGAAAGACATCTATATGATGTATCTAGACATCTATAGTGTTTAGTATGCAAGTTGCTTAAATTCCATTTATGGACTAAAGCAAGCATATAAATCATAAAATATCATTTTTTATCAAGAAATCAAGTTGTTTGATTTTGATCAAGTATTAAAAGGCCTTATGTGTGTAAATGCTATATAGAATAATAAATTTCTTAATGTATGTTGATGACATTCTAATTATTTAAAATGATGTAGTGTTACTGTCATCAATGAAGTTTTTGGTTGTCTAGTCCAGTTTGATATAAAGTACTTGGGAAAGACTGGTCACATCCTAAGAATTTAATTTTGTTAAAATTCAGAAATTAGGATGTTTGGACTATCTCAAACTGCTTAAATAGATTAGAGTCTAGCCAAGTATAGCATGTAATACTTCAAGAAAGGATTCTTTCCTTTTAAGTTTGAAGTTCCTTTATATAGGACTATGGTCCTACGACATATAAAAGGAAGAGCATATTGAGACAGTTCCTTATATCAAATAGATAGGATGTCCTTATGCTATGCTAAATACTAGGCTAAATATCTATTTTGCGGTGGGCATGGTAAGCAAATATCAATTGAATCAAAGATCACTTAATCTAGTGGGAGTAAAGCATATACTCAAATATCTTAGGAGAATGAGGGATTATATGCTTGTCCACAAAAGTGAGGTTTTGATAGTTACTAGATGTACAAATTCTGACTTGTAGTTTGATTGTGATTCATGAAGTAGGACTTCAAGATATGTGTTCATCCTTGGTGGTGAAGATACACATTATGATGTTGAACTTCAAGATATGTGTTCATCCTAGGTGGTGAAGATACACATTATGATGTTGAACTTCAAGATATGTGTTCACTCTGGTGGGTCAAAATACACATTAAGTATAATTAGTATCATCTCATTAGAGAGATATGAATACGTGAGAAGTAGTAGTAGAAAAGATAATTTATTTAATAAATCTGACTGAAACTTGTTTCCAAGCCTTGCCTCAGAGTGATTATGAATTACTCTAAAGGGAGATAAGTGTCGGATATATGATAAATTTTCTTTGACGGCAAGTGGGAGATTATTGGGGTTTATGCCCTAAAATCTAATTTATTGGCATGTCATAAATAATTAAATTGTTTAATTATATGAGACTATTTATAAGTGAACTAATGGGACATTATCTTAGTCCATGAGATGCATTGTATGTGATTTATGTGATTTAGTCACAGAAGATGTAAATCACAAGTTCTTTGTAAACTCTGAAGTTTAGTTCGTAGTCGGTGATGAAATTGGGTGTTTCATCTACAAAGATTATAACATATCAACTAAGATGATTTGTCTTGATCATGGAAATAGAGATTTCTAGTTGGTATGTTAATATGTTTTAAGAGTTAAGACATATTGAACTGGACTGCTGTGAGATTTATTATTCTCCTAATGACTATCAAATGAATAATAAATCTCACGACTTCTATTTACATAAACTCTTAATCCTGAGAGAATAATGGACCTGATCATGAAATGTAGGTTGCTTTGATATATCAGGAGTGAGATCTATTTGTCACGGTCAAAACTTTAGTATGTTGGGCAACCACATTTAGTGTTGATGGAACATGTATTCTTAAGATGGAATTCATAATCTTTTAACGGAGATAAAAAATATTCCCTTAAGATAAGTTTAATGGGTTTGGTTATTCAGAGAGTTGGGCCCAACCACTTTAGTAAGAAGTTACTAAAGTATATATTTATGGAATTGGATTTCATAAATATATAATGAATAAATTAAAGGATTAAACCGGGTACTCAATGATTATGGAATTGAAAGAGAAGTTAGAAGCCAGCTGCATTACTATATAAGTTGGGTCAAAGAAGGATTGGGATGAGTATTTACTGAAACGTCTTGGCCAAGTTGCTCCAGCACCTCCCTCTTTAGTAGTCATTGAGGAAATCGTAGAATCACCTGTGGATCTAGGGTCGTCAGATTCAGAGAAAGGGCAAACCCTGCCTGCCATTAGAGGATTCACTCCTCAAGTTCTCGCATTGCCTGCAATTGTAAGACCAGTTTCATCGTCAGTATGGAAGGGGACTGCCATTGCTTTCGCTATCCGGGGTTTTGATCCTTTTATTTTGTCGAAGTTAGCCTCGAGAATCTCTAGGGTATCCAGCTTAAAAGCCCTTAAAGCTATTCTGCCAAGTTCGGTGGTCATTAATCCGAAGACATTCTCTATAGTATCCAATTTGCAAACTCGGGAGGGTGTTATCATTCGCACGCCAAAGTCGTTCCCTTATGAAGATAGTGATCGTGTCCCCTGGAAATACGATGTGGCCTTGATCTCCACTTAAACTGGAAAAGAAGAGGTTTGCTCCAATATCTCTTCAAGTCTATCGGGGCTCACTAGGAGTGGCCGTTGCTATACTTCCAAAAAGTTGGAAAAGAGAAGAAAAGAGATTAGAAAGGGTATAGCCGAACCCATTAGGAACAGAGTCACAATTGCAGAGCTAAGGAGTTCTTGAAAGCTATTAGGAACTTAGAGTACAGTGTGATTTTGCAGCTAAACAAGTCGCCAGCTAAAATCTCCATCTTGGCGTTACTACTATTATCTAAGGTCCACCGCAATGCTCTTTTGAAGGTCTTGAAGGAAACACGTGTTCCTACAAGTGCTACAGAATCTGCCTTTGAAGGCATGGTCTCAACAGTATTGGCCACCAACCAGATTTCCTTTATTTCCTTTACAGGTGATGAACTACCACCAGAAGGTAGAAACCACACTTTGCCCATGCACATTATAGTAAAGTGTGAGGATATGATCATCGCCAGAGTACTAATTAACAATGAATCCGCCCTGAATGTTTGCTTGATGTCCACACTGTAGCATTTGAATGTGGATACCTCTCTTAGCTGCCCTACCACCATGATCATTAGAGCTTTTGATGGCACTCTCCATGAGGTCCAAGGAGAGATCGAGTTAGCCATTGGAGTTGGCCCTATGTTCTTCACGGTCAATTTCCAAGTCATTAAGGTGGACTCCCCTTATAATATGCTCCTAGGGCGGCCTTGGCTAAACACCGTGGGCGCGGTTGCTTCTACCCTTCATCGGAGACAAAAATTCCCATTTGAAGACCTGATGGTCACTATTATGGCTGAAGAACCCCTCCGTTACTCCAATGGCCGCCAAAGAGATGCTCAAATTCGGCTATCAGTTAGGCTAAGACCTCAGTGCCGTAGGACACAGGAAGGCTTCTTTCGTCGAACTCCTGGACAATAAAGGAGGTTTTGGTTTAGGTGATGACCCCTCCGATGAAGAACTTTTTTGAGCTTCCAGAGGAAAGAAAAGGAAGTGCATTTGCCAAGGGATGTCTATTCCCCATATCAGAGCGACTTTTTCGGCTCTGGCCAAGGTCATCAGATCAGAAGTAGCACGGGAATCATGTGAGGAGGAATAAGATTTGGCTTGCCTCATCTGTCTTTGTCCAGAAGAATTCTCAATTAATGCCATCATATCCCTAAAGGATGATCTGACTACTACTATCAAGCCTTATGTGCCAGGCGAGATAGTAGGCCATTGGATCGTCGAGCCCTACTTTGTGGTTACACCGGCTGAGTAAAGAGTATTCCATTATTGTGTGGTTAGATCCTCCACTTGCCCAAAAGAGTTGGAATGGCATATCTAGTTTTTTTTTTTTTTTGCATGTTATTTCCTGTTTCCTACATTTCTTGCTCACATTTTCCAGTTCATTTTCCATTAAAAAAAATATATGTTTCCTTTTCATCATTATCAGGCATGAACTTTGTTATCCCTCTATTCATAGCCATTAATGAAATTATCCAGCATATTATTCAGGAAATCCTTGCATTTATCTCTTTATCTGCTTTCCTATGAATATGTGTGTGCAAATTGTCTTATGTTTCCTTGTATATGTTCCGTTTTATAGGATATATTCTAATTCCCAAGCGAGTACACCGTCCCATTGCCATTACGAGGATGTTGATGACATGATTGAGACAATAAAGTTGGAAAATGACATTGAAGGACTAGACGAAATTTTGATTCTGCCTTGTAATATTTTGGAAGCTCTAAACTGGGAAAGTGAGGAGTCCAAGCCCAAGCCCAACATAGAAGAGACAGAAATGGTTAACCTTGCCAACGAAGGCTAGAATGAAAAACCCATCAAGATTGGGGTAAAATTTCCTAAAGACATAAAGCCTAAGCTCATAGTGCTACTTAAGGAATTCAGAGAGATCTTTGCATGGTTCTACCAAGATATGCCATGGCTCGATACTAAGATTGTCAGGCATAGAATTCCAGTTAAGCCTAAACGCCCTCCAGTGCAGCAAGCCTTTCGAAGGATGAAATTTGAGATCATTTTGAAGATCAAAGAAGTAGTTTCCTTACTACAATAGCCTACTCAGATTGGGTAGCCAACATTGTTCCCGTGCCTAAGAAAGATGAGAAAGTACGCATGTGCATTGATTACAGGGATTTAAACAGGGCCAGCCCCAAGAATAACTTCCCGCTGCTGCACATCGATACCCTGGTTGATAATACTACTACCAATAGGTTCTTCTTCTTCATGGACGGATTCTCAGGCTACAACCAGATCAAGATGACCGTGGAAGACAAAGCCAAGACAAAATTCACCACTCATTGGGGAACCTATGCATATGATGCCATGCCGTTCAGCTTAAAGAATGCCGGTGCTACTTACCAGCGAGCCATGGTGACCTTGTTCCATGATATGATGCACAAAGAGATTAAAGACTACATACCAGCGAGCCATGGTGCCAAATCCCGCATGGACAGGGATCATTTGGTAGATTTGAGAAAGCTATTCAAGCGCCTCGTTAAGTACAAGTTGAGACTAAAACCTAACAAATGCATCTTTAGAGCTAGTTCAGGGAAACAAATTGGCTTCATAGTTAGCCAAAGAGGAATCGAGGTGGACCCAACAAAAGTCCAAGCCATTCGAGATATGTCGACACTGCAAACTGAGAAATAGATTCATAGCTTCTTAGGCAAATTCAAAGCTCACTTCAGAGCGCAGTTGACTGCCATATGTGATCCGTTGTTCAAGCTCTTGAAGAAAGATGCCAAGATAGAATGAATAGATGAATGCCAAGCGGCCTTTGACAAGATCAAACAGTATTTGTTGAACCCTCCTATTCTGGTTCCTTCGACACCGAGATATCCGTCAATCCTCTACCTAGCAGTACAAGAAACCTTCACGGGTTGTATGTTAGGCCAAGCAGCTGAACCCGACCAGAAACAAAAGGCAATTTACTACTTAAGCAAGAAGTTCACCAGTTGTGAGATTTACTACATCGCCTAGCCTAGGCATCGCACAAATTGTGGCAATATCCCATTAAGTACATCTTCAAAAAGTCAACCCTTACAAGGAAGATCTCTCGTTGGCAAAAGTTGCTCTCTAAGTTCGACATTGTGTTTATGACAAGAAAGGCTATCAAGGGCCAGGCCATAGCCGATTACCTAGCAGATCAGCCGCTGAACGATCTAGAACTTTCAGAATCCCTTTTCCTTGATGAGGATGTCATGGCGCTAAAGCCAAAACCAGATAATGTATGCATTGGAAGCTTTATTTTGATGGAGCCACCAACTCTAAAGGAAATGGAATGGGAGCAGTCTTAGTTTCCCCCAAAGGCCAGAAAATCCCTATTTCAGTCAAGCTAAATTTCAGTTGCACCAACAACGTCACAGAGTACAAAGCATGCATAGTTGGCTTGTAAGTGGCCCTAGAGTTCGGAACCTACGACTCGAAGTTCCAAAACATCACATTTGCCTATTTGCCCTGAGCACATAACCAATTTGTAGACGCCCTGGCTACCCTAGCTAGCATGGTTAAGTTATCTAAAGAAGATGATGTGCGGCAATTGTGCATAGAAGTCCGAGGCATTCTAACCTATTGCATGAACATCGAAGAATGCATGAGTGCCAAAGTCGAAGCCGACGATCATGGTACCATGATATCAAGGCTTATATCAAGGACAATGAATACCCGTGCGGTGCCACAGATAGTGAAAAGAAGTTCATCTAATGCATGGCCTGCCAATTCTTCCTGAGTGGAGAAGTTTTGTACAAAAGGAACCATGATTTTACCTTGCTCTAATGCGTAGATGCCCTCGAGGCTAATCACCTGATGGAAGAGATGCATGAAGCATTACTTGGAGCTCATGCCAGTGGACCCCTATTGGCCGCAAGATTGTGAGAGCCGATTATTACTGGCTCACCATGGAAAATGATTGCATTAAACACGTGAGGACACGCCATCATTTCCAAGCCTATCAAAATAGGAAGAACGCTCCTCAGCCATTGCACTCTTTAGCAGAACCATGGCCTTTCTTAGTTTGGGGTATGGATGTCATCGAACCTATGATTCTGAAAGCTTCAAATGGTCATGAGTACATTTGGTGGCCATCGATTATTTCAAAGTGGGTGGAAGCCGCTTCATACAAAAGCGTCACTCAAGCCATGGTAGCCCGGTTCTTGAAACACAACATTATTTGCTGCTACAGCCTACCAGGAGAGTTTGTTACAGATAATGGGACAAACCTAAATGGGAAAATGATCCAGCAACTCTACCAACAATTCAAGGTCAAGCACAGAAATTCAGTTCCCTATTGCCCTTAGAGGAATGGCGCTGTGGAAGCCGCTAACAAGAACATAAAGAAAATCTTGGTGAAGATGACAGACACATACAAGGATTAGCACAAGTACTTTTCATTTGCTATGTGCGCATATCGCACTTCTGTCCGTACTTCCATGGGCACGACCCCATATTCATTGGTATATGGCATGGAGGTTGTCCTCCTCGCAGTGGTAGAGATCCTGTCTCTCAGGATTTTATCTTAGACAAAGCTGTTAGTGTTGGGGTTTATACCCTAAAATCCAATTTATTGGCACGTCATAAATAATTAAATTGTTTAAATATATGAGACTATTTATAAATGAACTAATAGGACATTATCATAGTCCATGAGATGCATAGTATGTGATTTGTGTGAAAAGTCACAGAAGATATAAATCACAAGTTCTTTGTAAACTCAAAATTTTAGTTAGTAGTCGGTGATGAAATTGGGCATTTCATCTGCGAAGACTATAACATATCAACTAAGATGATTTGTCTTGATCATGGAAGTGGAGACTCCTAGTTGATATGTTGATATGTTTTAAGAGTTAAGACATATTGAACTGGACCGCTGTGAGATTTATTATTCTCCTAACGACTGTCAAATGAATAATAAACCTCGCGACTTCTATTTACATCAAATCTAAATCCTGAGAGAATAATAGACTTAATCATAAGATGTAGGTTGCTTTGATATATCAGGAGTGAGATCTATTAGTCACGATCAAAACCTTAGTATGTTGGGCAACCATATTTAGTGTTGATGGAACATATATTCTCAAGATAGAATTCATAATCTCTTAACAGTGATACAAAATATTCCCTTAAGATAAGTTTAATGGGTTTGGTTATTCAGAGAGTTGGGCCCAACCACTTAAGTAAGGAGTTACTAAAGTATATATTTATGAAATTGGATTTCATAAATATATGATGAATAACATAAAGGATTAAACTAGGTACTCAAGGATTAAGATGCAGTAATCTTCTAAGTGGCAGTCTATATTCATGACTTTGTATTACTACGAACATTTTAATGAAGGGGTTACATGTACAATAAAGTCTTGGGATATAATTTATAAATAAGGCCTAGAGTGCAACTATATTTATATAGTGGTATTAAATATAGTTAATGGTAACTTTGGACTTGTCAAGAGTTGACAGAAAAGCCCAAAGCCCATTGGAGCTAGTGTCTTATTGTTCCCTTTTGGTCCCACTCCAAGCCACACCTAAGAGCCCAATTGGAATGGCCCAAAAGGGTAGCCCAATTAGATAATTAGTTATATATAAAGAGAGAAATATACAAAATTTCATTAAGGTTTTCATAAGTCTCTTTTATAAGTATTTTCATCAAAGCAATGAAATGGTTTGTATATGAGTGTTGGACACTCTCCTATTCTCTCCTTGGAAACTGATAGAGAGACCACACTTCTTGGGCATTACATGGAATTGGAGTGAAGATTAAAAGTGTTCCCAAGTACTTCTAATCTTTGGTTTTGAATTTCACCGCACCAAGGTACGCTTTCTTGTTCTCAACACCCTCTCGCCCATATACGGAGTGAATATAAGACTTCACCTACAATTGCTCCAGTGCTAAATCATCAGCTTGATTGCTAGCCACAACCCTGCCAGCCTCCAAAGCAGCTCTCTCCTCATCCCAAGTGTGATCCAGAGTAGCAAATCTCTGTGTAAAAGTTGCAAGCTCGTCCTCCAAACTTGCGACCCGGGATCTCAACTGGGCATACTTTGCCTCTGTGCTTGGAGGGGCTGGTCCCTCCGATCGAGCTCTAACCTAAAAGAAGCAAGCTCACACTCCTACACATTGCACATCTCCTCAATGTCCTCCATGAGTGTATCAACTAGCTCTCTACAGCAATCTTTGCCCCTAACAGCCCCTCTCAAGCATTCCCTCAGGTTTGTAAGGGTACTCTTGACCCTGATCTCAAACTCTAGGGTATAATCTCTCAGGATTTCCTCTAGAAGTGGCATACCCGTCAAAACTGGTTACGACAAGTCAAACACAAAGACGGGATCCCACGTGTCTCGCCATACCCTAAACCTAGCACAGAACCACTCCTGGTCATCCCTAGAGCAAAGGGGAAAGTCTATACTCAATCTACATGCCTCCCAGAACTTCGAGGCATGCCCTACCACTGCTATATCAATGTCCACGAGCCAATACTCATAGGTGACAGCAGAAAGATCACTGAGTCGGCTAATATGCTGAATACCCTCAAACTGCCTCATAGCCATACTGGGGAAATACCCTATGCACCCCCAGATTCCCACCAAGGGAATACCGAGCAAGCCAGCATAATGGGTCTATCCTTGACCCTCCAGGTCCAATCTGTGGGGCTCAGGTGACATAAATATCTTAGCCAATGATCAGTATCCTCGGAGAAGGGAAGATCAAGATACATAGTAGCATGGATCCTATTGCTATCCATAAATCCCATAGGTTGATCCCTAGTGATGCTCAAGTGACTACAGAACCACAACTATAACATATTGACGTAGCAGCCTAGCCTACCCCTACCAACCTCCCGACACAAGGACAAAGACCTAATGGTCTCGAAAAGTAAAGCGGGAATGATATAATAACCATGAGGTAGAACACTCACTAGAGGAAGACGGTAAAATTGATATCTCCTGATGGTAAAGGGAATAGCACCGCGCCAAAGAAGGCCACCAGGAAGGCCTAACGCCAATAGGATGCCCATCGCTCCTCCAAATCCATAAAATCGTCTCGGTAACCAACAAGGCACTCTGATAAATGGAACTGATCATGTAGGAACTCAAAGGACATGCTCCCTCCTACCCCGCTGCCATGCCAAGTCAGTGCCTCCAAAACAAGCCTCTTGAAGCTCATCAAATCAATAAGCCGCTTGGGGTAGCGTGTTCGCATTAGTGGAACAAAAATAGTGCTTACAGGAGTAGAAAGAGAAAAGAAGCAATTGTACTCCTCTAAAGTGGGCACCAAATCAACATCCCTAATGATAACACACCTCAAAACAGGATCCCAACAAGAAGTGATTACCTCTAATAAGTGCCAATCTAGTGTAGCGTGAAGCAGGGCAGTTGTGTCTCCAATAAGCTACCGGATGAGTACCCGGTCACCACAAGAAAAAGTTCCCCACCACTTCTTAAGCTTCCTCTCACGGTACTCCTCCCTCTTAAGGTCAAACAAGGTGTCATAAGAATAAGCGCCAAGAACATCCATGAGCAAGCCCGACTCAATCTGAAAATCTGATGAAGATTCGCACAAAAAACGATGAAGAATGGTGTTTTCTAAGCGTTTTGAGTGAAGAAAAGGCAGGAGAAGACCCAAAAAAAAATCATGGAACCAAATGAGTTAGGGTTGGGCAGACCCAACTTTTATACACACATCCCGAGGTAGTGGCCCTTGGCTATTGGACCTCGGGAAGTGTGCCAGGGCTTTTAAGCCCCCTAGACACAAACCCAGACATGTGCTGACACTCCCCCTCCTATTTGACATGTTTTTGAGCACTTTGGAGTGAAGATTCCCTCATTTTAGTGCTCATTGTAATATATGATCGACCCAACAGTGAACCAAATTTTCAGACTCTCATTAGTGCATTCGAGGCCGTACAAATCCTACACTGGGGTAGTTTATATTTGTGCATCTCGTTTAGCACCTTCAGATGTCTTGAACCTCAGTAATCAGAATCTGCAACAGAAAAATGCTAGAGCCAGATCTCAGCCGCCCAACAGATTTTCTAACATATTTGGAGGATGGAGGGAGTCATTTATCATGAGGGTACCAAAAGAGTCCCATTCTTGGATTTCTAGCCTACTTGGGTAATAACAAGAGCAATCAGTGCATACCGCCTTATGGCGTGTCTAGAATTATCTCGTTCGAACTGTCTGCACCCGTCATTAGCATTATAGCATGGCCCACGAAGTCGAGGCCACTTGCAGCCAATCTATAGGCTCGGAACCCTACAAAACCTTAAACTAAGGCAGTTTATTTTGCGCGGTCCTCTCCCCCTTTGTCTAATATACAAGAATGGGTCCATCTTGCTGAGGATGTATCTTTCATGTTGACAATCGCATGAAACCCTAACTGGGGCAGTTTATTTCACGTAATCTCTCCTTTCCTTCTCCCCCAATGGGACAATCATTGTTCAAAAGCCGCTAGCAAATCCGTGAAATTGTGGTGCAAAACAAGTGAATGGGACATAAGCTGGTTCAATACCACTATCCACAATGAAGACACAATAGTGTGTGCATATGCCTTAACAGCCCTCTCAGAGGCATTTTTTGAGATTATACATGGTTATGTGTATAAGTCCTAATCAAAGGCATTGTTTCTCACTCATATCCGCAGCCCTTTCTAAGGCTATCTACGTAGAGTTATGCATGTAAGTTCTAATTAAAGGCATTGTTTCTCACGCACATCAGCCACCCTTTTGAAGGCATTTTGTCGAAACCATACATATAAGTCCAAAGCAAAGGCATTGCGTTACATATACCTCAACCTCCTTTCTAAAGGCGCATCCCTAGAATCATACATATAAGTCCTAATCAGAGGCATTGTCTTTCATACACATCAGCCACCCTTCTAAAGGCGCATCCCTAGAATCATACATATAAGTCCTAATCAGAGGCATTGTCTTTCATACACATCAGCCACCCTTCTAAAGGCGCATCCCTAGAATCATACATATAAGTCCTAATCAGAGGCATTGTTTTACACATACATCAGCTACCCTTCTAAAGGTGCATCCCTAGAATGATACGTATAAGTCCTAATTAGAGGCATTGTCTTTTATACATGTCGGCAACCCTTTCAAAGGCAATTTACAGAGCTATACATGTAAGACCTAATCAAAGGCATTGTTTCTCATATAAATCAACCACCCTTCTAAAGGCGCGTCCTGGTGATCATACATATGAGTCCTAGCAAGAGGCGTTGTTCCATACATACATCAAGCTACAAAGACATAATATCATACATGAAAGCCCATTGCAGGGCAATACAATACATACATGTCCAGGCCTACGAAAAGGCAATACATAATATACATACATAGGGAGCTTGTCAAGGGGCAATGTCTACACAATTCATGAAAATACATGCCCACATAGGGGCTACATCATGGTACAACCAATGGCTAGTCCTACAGAGAATCATCACCTGCAATAAACTGGTCTGTATCTATATCGGCACCATCACCATCATCGCCACCTGCAAAAGGGTTGGGTGAAGGACCTGCACCGCCTGAAGTGTCAAGAGCATAACCTGAGCCTTGGGAAGGCCCTAGAGCCTAAGAAAAAGGACCCCAACTACTTGGCAGGCTTAGAGGAACTGGCACATACTAGTGCTCGAACGAAGGAATGATCGACCCTCAACTGGGAATCTCAGGGGCAGTTGGAACAGGAAGACGAGCCGTTCATAACTCTTCTATCAAAAGCATGGAATATCCCTGATTTAGGGCTAACTCAGTCTGAAAATGGCCCCGCTCTTTGTCCACCGCAGCAACTAGCCTCTTTATATCTCTTTGCTAGATCTCCCTCTCCCAAGCTAACGCCTGAGCTATCTCCTCCTGCATGTGTGCCTCTCTAGCAGTAAATAGGGCCTTAAACTCTATCGCTCTGGGCTCTATGGTCTTTACACATGCTCTCCACTCAGCCTCAGTGGCCACCTGAGCATGGATAGCACCTCCTAGCACTCTACCCCCACTCACGAGAACTTCTCCGATGATAAGCCCCACAGAAGACTCTGTAAACCAGGTGGAGTAGTCTCTACTCATGCCCATATAAGCATCAATGGTGCTTATAGCATAATTCGGGTCATCCAGAGCCATGGCCTCGAATGACAAACTGTGGAGAGGCAGATCCCTAAGCATTCCGTAGACTGGTATAACCTGATGAAAGGTCCTCTTTGCTAGAAAGAACTCCCAGCTCGTCAGGGCCCAAAACCAACGTCGGATCCTCGACTGGCTCATAGCCATGGTGAGCTCTAGCCTCCTCATTAACGTGTCATTGTATGGACGAACTATGATCTCGTCTCGGGTGACGCAATCCAAAGCTACAGAAATGGTGACTGGCTGCACTACTACTACACTCGTGATCTTACAATGAGCCCATGCATATGCTTAAGGGTATGTTATCAAGGACAAGCCTGTATAATGAGGCCGCAGGGCTGGGATGCTCTCATACTTCTACCATGTCAATATTTGCCAACATCACTCCAAACTCTTGAAGTCTCACTAGGAGGCCCGTCTTAGGAAGGAAATGAAGAACCCATAGGCACTAACCCCTAGTCGTATGTCTTAATGCCAGAGACTACTCCCATAGCCCATAGTAGCTGGCAAGTAAACACAGATCGGTTGTTGCCCAAGAAGCAACTACTAAGGAACCACATGAAGCACTAATAAAGATGAGGGTTGGTGGGAGCCTTGTCCTAGGGAATACTACACTGTAGCCACTCAGTACAAATCTGCGGCGATGCAGTGGGCCCGAAAAATCCCCTCATCTCTGCAGCCATTGGAAGAGGGATTCCCAAGAGATCGCTAACCATCTCAAAGGTCATCTCATCCATTGAAATCCGATGGCCACCAAATTTGATGCCTAGAATGGCTGCCTAGTCAAGAAGAAGGACCACGTACTCTCTGTAACTCAAGTGAAAGGTGCCTGTCTTGACATGAAACCGCCGCACCAAAGCCTCCCCAATCCCATGCCTCATGGTAAACAAGGGAATCCATAAGAAGTCCTCAAATCCCTGCTTTTTAAAAAACGCGGGATATAGCGGATGGGTCCTAGGAGCGAACAATATCCAAATGAAAGTGGACTAGGCACCCTGACCACAGAGCCTTTCACTCCCCTACATTTGAAATCAGAAGCTACCCGTTAGCGCATGCACACAATCAGAATCTAAATGACCAAGAAGTAAATGCAACATATTTTTCCCCTTCGTGCCAGTGCGAAAGGATGATCCTTTAGCCCATGCTGAAGGTGAGTGTCCTAAATGCCTCTGTCTATGGTACAAGTACAAGCATCGACCCTGGCCTGATGCGGTGGGAACCTCGGTCTCAAATTGCGCCTCTGAGCGTTGAACTCTAGCAGGACCTCAGACCTAGCAAAGACCTCATCTATGTCTATGAGGATGTCATCCTCTCACTCCGCTCCTTCGGAGGCCCCCTCCCTCTAACCGACTTGCGCTGTGAAGTAGCCCCACTAGAAACTGTATGGGACTCAAATGAGACACTAGTTGTCACAATGGATAACCATCTCCAGGACCAGTATCCTTTTCCCCACAATCAAAACGGCTCTGTAGAACTCGAACCACCCACTCACTAGCTGAAACGGTCTTGTCATCAAAAGAACTTTCCCCTTAGAACGTGGCATACATGGGGGCCTTCCCTCAATCTCCCCTAAAACTAGCTTTCCTAGACATGATCTACGAAACAACAAGAAATTCAAACATAATTGCTAAGCCCATAAGTCAAATGGCAACACAAGTGTACTAACACTATTTTAAAACATGCAAGTCTATACCCAGCACGCACTTACAAAGGACGCAAATCGGGACTGCTATTCAGATATCCTTTTTTTTACCCGTCCTAAGACCAAGACTGCTATTCTGATATCCTCTATTTCTACATGGTAAAAATTAGGATTGTTTTTCAGATATCCTCTGGTTCTACCTGACACAAATCAGGACAGCTATTCAGATATCATTTGTTTCTACCCGGCCCAAAACCAAGATTGCTATTCAGATATCCTCTGTCTACTTAGGAAAAATCAAGACTGCTATTCAGATATCCTCTGTTTCTTCCTGACACAAATCAAGACTGCTATTCAGATATCCACTATTTCTACCTAGCATCAATTGGGATTGCTATTTAGATATCCTCTGTTTCTACCCGGCCCAAGACCAAGACTGCTATTCAGATACCCTCTTTTTCTACCTAACACAAATTGGGACTGCTATTTAGATATCCGTTGTTTCTACCTGACACAAATAGGACTGCTATTCAGATATCCACTGTTTCTACCTGACATCAATCAGGACTACTATTCAGATATCCTCTGTTCCTACCCGGCCTAAGACCAAGACTACCATTCAGATATCCTCTATTTCTACTTGGCAAAAATCAGGACTGCTATCTAGATATCCTCTATTTCTACCTAACACAAATTAGGACTACTATTCAGATATCCTCTGTTTCGACCTAACACAAATCAGGACTACTATTCAGATATCCTCTGTTTCTACCTGACATCAATCAGGATTGCTGTTCAAATATCCTCTGTTTCTACCCAGCCTAAGACCAAGACTGCTATTTAGATATCCTCTGTTTCTACTTGGCAAAAATTAGGACTGCTATTTAGATATTCTCTGTCTCTATCTGACACTACCCGAGACTACTATTCAGATATCCTCTATCTATACCCGGATCCCCCAAATTTCGAGGCTAACTAGTAGTCGCGTCGTACGCCTCGCCATCACACAATTCTCTTGGTTTGATCCTATTTCGAGACTAACTAACGGCCACGCCGTACGTCTCACCATTTCCATTATCCCTGACTACCAGGTAAGTCCCCTTTCCCGTATCCTACATATTATTTTCAAAATTTAAATTCCTGTATATCCTACATTCATATATCAAAAAAAAAATATACATGTGCATTTTCCTAAGATAGCATGGCAAAATACAAGATCATGAAAACTCCAAAAATAAAAATAAACACTAGCATGCATCTCTAGTAGTACTGCTACTAACATTTTGCTAAAAAAAATAAGAGAAGAAGAAAAACAGACACTGACCTCGAGTGCAGAATAGACAGAAATAGCTGACTGAAATGGTAGACTAAAGCTTAAAGCCCAGACCCGTTGAGCCTTAAACGCTCTAGGAAATTTTGTGGAGAGTGTGGAGTGGAGAGAAAGAGTTGAAATGAGCCAAAAGGCCTTTTATAGGCCGAAGGAGATCCAACGGCTCTTTAAGGGCCACCAGGTAGGTCCAGTAGCCCTATAAGGACCGCTGGGCAGCTTGACTAGGTCAACGTTAACCTGGTCAACGCTGTCTCGAAAAACCCAAAAAAAAAAGGAAAAAAGAATCCTCTCCCTTCTCCTTTCCTAGAGCTCAGAGAAGCGTTCGAAAAAAAATTCCAATAGCAGCTACAGCAAATCGAGCCAAGCAAGTAAGGTCTAGTCTGGGTCCATGAACAATCTCTACATGCAAAATTTAGAGGCAACAAAATTCAAAATCACGTTCTTTATTTGACACCTCTCATTGCACTTGAGATATCAATTAAAGAAGGGGCAGCTGTTGATACCATATTTTGTCCTCCCTCGATTTGGGTGTCAAACCTCGAAAAATTCAAAAATGTCATTTTCTCTCTACGAGGCCATGAGAACATCTAAAATGATGTGGCGTAACCCATTTGGGCACCGGAGCACCCGAAGTTCGTTTCTTAGTCAAAATCACTAAAATGCCCTTGGTCGGCCCTATGGTTGACCAAAGATCAAATAAGGTCCAAACTTCCACAAAAAAAATGTTTTTCATAGCTTTACACCAAACCCGAGCTTCTCGGAGATTTTTAGCAACTTTGACCAAGATCGACCTAAAATCGATCTTAGGTAGGCCCAAAAACCCTAATTTTGATTCGGCTGCCAGAACTGGGGAAACCACTGCCATTGCAAAGATTATCAAAATCAAATTTAGAACGGTCGAGATATCACGAAAACCAGGATGGCGTGCCAATCACTGCACTGCAAACTTCCAAGAACCATAACTTTTGATCCAACCGTTAGATTTTTGAGTTCCATACCTTTTTAGAAACTAAAAATGAAGATCTATCCAAGGGTTTCAAGATCAGCCCAATCGGAGGTGGTTTAAGGCTAGCAGATCTTGGAAGGGCCGCCTTAAAATTTGCGCCCAGGGCTATAAATAGCCCCAGGCACCCAACAAACTAAGAGGACACACATTTTCTGAAAATTTTCTCTCTACCCAGTTCCTCTCTACATTTTTTCTCTCTTCCAAACACCAAAAAACACCCAAAACCACTCCAAGAAAACACATCAAAGTCGCTTGATTCTTCCCTCTTCACCAAGAACACAAGGTATCGCTTTTGCGCTCAATTATCCTTTCCTTGGTTCTATATCTTGGATTTGCGGTTTAGGGGCATTGATGTAGCTTTTTAGCTATCATCCACATCCCTAACCTTTTAAATCTTTTTTTCTAGCATCTATCCTTCTTTTTTGCTTGCATGATATGTTTTATTGCTTTCTTTAGCATGTTTCTTACTTTATCTTGTTTCTAGCATGTTTTTGGCTTAGATCCGTGTTCTTTTATGCTTGTTCACATTTTGTTTGTCCTGACCTACATGCTTAGGGATTTTATGCCACGTTTTATGCTTAGATCTACATCCTTTCATGCTTATATGTTTAGATCTACATGCTTAGGGTTTTATGCCGTGCTTTCCTGTGTTTCATTCCTCTTTTTGCTTTATTTTGATGTTAGGGTTATATGCTCGCAAGCTTGATATCATGTCTATGGTTATGCTTTGCTCTAATCTATGTGTTCGTGTGCTTTTCACCAAGTTTTATGTCTAGATCCACATCTGTACATGCTTATATACTTGGATTCACATTCTTCCATGTTTTCGTGCTAGCCTTCACATGTACTCACACATTGCCATGCCTCCTAGATCTACATTTTTACATGCTTGCATGCTCAGATCTAGGTTTTCGTATGCTTATATGTCTAGATTTATGTTTTCACATGCTTATGTGTTTAGATCTATGTTCTATATGCTTTATGCCATCTAACATGTGCTTGGGCGCTCCATGCCATGTTTGTATGCTTAGACCTAGGCTATGTTTGTCATGCCATGTGCTATTGTAGCCCTTTTGTCACTTTATCTTTCTTTCTTGTGTTTTGGCCTATTGGTTCGGACCCAATCTAGACCAGACCCTATGGTCTTTGTCATCATCCGTACACCTTGGCCCATATTAAAGGGTTTGGATCACTCGTTTTGCATGTTTATGCTTGCTTACTTCTATGCTTTATCATCCATGCTAGCCTCTCTAGTTCTATACTTTGCCACATTTAGCGCCCTCTACGGGCTTGATCTTGTTTGGTTATGTCTGACGCCCTTAAGGCCTTGTTTGAATGTAACCACCTGGGATGTGTCTCTGAATGCTGGCTTGCTCCATGCATACCTTTCCCCCTTTCCACTCCTTGTGATGATATGCTTACCATGCTTGTTTGTGCCACCCGTTGGCTTTCTTTGCATCTTTACACGCTTGCTTACATGTTCATGCATGAGTCTTGCTTGCTAGTGTGTCGTCCGTACTTTAACACAATAAAGCTATGGACATCCAATCTAAACCTACATTTGTCCCTCGTGGAAACCACCTTTGTTTGTTTCCCTTCTTGCTTATTGGTTAGCTTTCTTGCCTTTTTCACATGCTATGCTTGCCATATCTATCTTGCTTGTTCACTTTGCGTCCTTTTGCTATTATCTACGCATTTTCCTTCCATTGCTTATTTGCTAATTTTCTTGTCTTTGCCTTTGCATGTACACACATGGAGCGAGGACAAATGGAGCTAGGGCAGGATCTCCTAGGCACAAGCAAAAAGGGCACGGATCCAAGCATATGGTCGAGTTGAGCGGCCGCAGTTAGTAGGTTTAGGGTTTAGCTTTTTCCCTTTGTTTATGTAATCTTTTAAACCCCCTCCTTCCTCCTCCTTTCTCCCTTGGATGGTTTGTATTAGGTCTATCATGCCATTTACCATTCGTCCTCGTCTCTAGAGTATGGCAACCCCTATTTACTTTTCTGCACCTATATTTTGGGCCATGCTCTAAGGATGTAGGCATTTACTTTCCTATTGTGTGCTAGCATTGTGCATAATGCATGTATATATATACCTGCTTGCCCCTTTCCGGTGTGATTGTCATGATCCGTGTCACTTAAGGCTTGCAATGCCTAATTTTCACCGCAAAAGTAAGGTGACTTCTCGCCGAATTTTTTCAGTGGAAATCTGGTACTTTGTGTGAATGCCTTAGGAAAGCATAGATTGGGATCACAACCTTTCAAAAGCCTAAACCTCGAAGCCCCCATGCATGTAAAGCCCTGAAAGCCAATGTCAAAATCATGTTTTAACTGCCAATCTCCAAAAATTAAGGTTTTATCAAAACAAAGGAATGTCCTTGGACAGGCGTTGTAGAGTGCCTAACACCTTCTCCACACATAACCAAACTTTCGAACCTAAGAATCAAGATTTTTTGCCGTCCATATTAAATTAGGAAAAATGACCTTTTTCTTAACCTAACTAGAAATAGGTGACAAATCACACCTTAGAAAAACCCAATGATTCGTGGTGACTCCACTTAAAATGTGGCCCAGATTCCTGCCATTATGCCAAAGGTAGACCTACCTTCCTCCAAAGAGAGAGAGAGCACCCAAAGCTCTGTGCAAAGCACACGCACATGCACCACACCATATTCTCGAGAAGGGCCTTCCAACGGGGCCTTGCGGGCACGGGAGCTGTCGCCACAGCAGGTGGTTGAACGAAGGCCTGCGACAGTGGCAGTGGTTTTTCCGTTGCCATTCATCTCATTTTCCATCATGGGGGGTTGTACTTGTGCAGCTAGCTCATGCCACCTCTGGGCCTACTTATGAAAGGATTCCCCACTCTTCTTTTCTGTCCTCTAAAGGACTGTGCAGTCGGGAGCTATCTCGATGTTGAACCTGTAATACTCTAGGAAAGAGTTAGCCATTTCCCTCCAGCTAGAGGTCTTTTACAGTCTCGCATTGTTAGGATTTGTGCCCTTAAATCCTATTGTATGATGCTATGTATGATATTATGTATAACATTGTGTACGACTTAATATTGTGATTAATAAAGTTGTTTTATTATTATCTAAAATAATGGTCACATGAATATTGGGACATTATCATATAGTCCATGAGATGCATAGTATGTGATTTATGTGATTTAGTCACAGAAGATATAAGTCACAAGTTCTTTGTAAACTCAGAATTTATAGTTCGTAGTCGGTGATGAAATTGGGCATTTCATCTGTGAAGACTATAACGTATCAACTAAGATGATTTTTCTTGATCATGGAAGTGGAGTCTTCTAGTTGATATGTTGATATGTTTTAAGAGTTAGACATATTGGGCATACATAATTTTTTATTATTCTAAAGTGATATAAGAAACAGTGTGTATGTGAGAGTGAGACACACTTTCATTCTCCCTTTGAAAACTGATTGAGAGACCACACATCTTGGGCGTAAAGTGGAATTAGAGTGAAGATTAAAAGTGTTCCCAAGTGCTTCTAATCTTTGTTTTGAATTTCTCCACACCAAGGTATGCTATCTTGTTCTTAAATTCTGAAATTTACATAATGCACGTTATCAATCCTGAATGAAATAGATCATTGTTTGTTGCTTCCGCTATGTGTTTTGTATGAGATACAAAACCAGTTTTTCCAACAATTGGTATCAGAGCCAGGTTTTCATATCATGATTATATGACATGTGATTGAATTTTAGAATTTAAGAAAATTTGTGTTTCAATTTTCTGCATCATTTGGATATAATGAAGAGAATTGCATCACTAGAATATATATCCGTGTGATTATTGAAAGGCACTGTTAATGTATATCAACCAAGTGATCCATTAATGGAAGAATACGGTTGAGTGTTAATGCATTGACAGATTGCCTTGATGCATTGATTGTATGAATTTTGTACGGATTGCATTAATTAATGGAAGTCATGTAACCGTCAATTGCCTTTGGATTGTTAATGGCTTTCAATCCAAAACAGTGCCTTGGTTTATATATATATATATATGGCTTTCAATCCAAAACAGTGCCTTGGTTTATATATATATATATATATATATATATATATATATATATATTGGATGATACGGATTCAATATGGAAGTTATTGAATGGTCATGGCTTGACTTTATTGCACGGCTTGGTTTGTTAATGCATGGCTTGCATGGCTTGGACCTTAATTGGATGACATTGGCCATGGCTTAGACTTAATTTCATGCTTTGATATATACGGATTGCATGTTTTGGTTAACTACTAAGGATTCTAGCAATCTATATGATATATATATATATATATATATATTGTAATGTAATAATTATATATTACATATATTAATTTGTATATTATATTATATATAATATAATATGGATTTTTAAATGTAATAAGGGTTTTATTAGGTTATATATATATGTATATATTTATATATGTTAATGCTAGTTTAATGAAATTTATTCCTAATGAGATTAGGATTATGCTTTTCACGAGTCTAGAATTATTATAGTTATTGATCTTAAAAAAAACTTTATTTTAAAATATCCAGTGGGAGAGAGATACAATGGTTGGATCTTACGGCCTCCATTATCGGTTCATAGTAGTGTGGATAAACATCTCGTCTTGGCGTATATGCCTCGCAATCCCAAAGGAGGGTGTTTTGTTCCATGGTACTACAAGTTTAAACACTATAAAAGGGAGATGAAATGTGGCTACACATGACTCTAGATAATGGTGTACACTAGACTAAGTGTAATGTTAACCTCCCAAAGGAGCTATGTCATTATTACTTAGAGGCTAAAGGTAATACGGCATATTGTTAGTGTTTGATAAGAGTTATCATGATAGCACTAATAATGAGAATACTTCTCAACTAATTAATGTGTTTATAATAAACTCACTACCAAGGAATTATAAACATGGATTGGGTTGTCGTTGCATATATTATTTTATAGTTTTATTAAGGTTCCATATTATATGCTTATATGCTAAATTGATAATGTCTAGTTTACTTATTGTATTCATGTTTATTATTTTTAGATTTAAATCATGGCATCATTTAGCCCACTTGTTGCTATTCTTAACCAAAACAAACTGACTGGATCCAACTATGTTGATTGGAAAAGAAATTTGGACATTGTTCTTACTGCTGAAAAAGCACAAATATGTGCTTACTCAACCATGTCCTAACTTTCCTTCATTAGATGCTCCTCTTGAGGAAAAACAGCAATATGATCGTTGGCAAAAATCTAATGAAATGGCCAAGTGCTACATCCTAGCATCTACTTCAAATGTTCTACAGCATCAAATGCAGGATGTAGAACTTGCTTCAGACATAATGCATAGTCTGAAGGAGATGTTTGGTGAGCAAGGCCATTCTGCAAGGCAAGAAACCATGAGGCAAATTTATAATACCAAAATGGCTGCAGGAAGTTCAGTGAGGGAGCATTGTCTTAGGATGATTGCTAATCTAAACACATTAGAAGTTTTAGGTGCCAACCTTGATGGAGAATCCCAAGTGGATATGATACTCCAGTCACTACCGGAATCATTCAAGGAATTCAGACTCAATTATAATATGAACAAAAAGATTTATTCTTTTTCTGAATTAATGAATGAGTTAGTGGTGGCGGAAGGCATCCTTGGTACTTCTAGTGTTGAAGCCAATGTGGGTGAAGCTTGTACTTCTCAACCTAAGTCAAAAGGCAAGGGTAAGAAGAAGAAGAAGAAGGACTTCACTAAGAAAGATGGTAAACAAATTGTCTTAGGAGTTGTCAACAAAGGAAAGAAAACCAAAGGAAAGTGTTTCCATTGTGATGAGAAAGGACATTGGAAGAGGAATTGTCCAACATTCAAGGCTGCCAAGAATAAGGGTATGAAAAGTTCATTTCTTCTTGAAATATGTTTAGTACAGAATCCAACGGATTCCTGGTGTGTGGATTCAGGTTGTACTAATCATATCTACAATTCTTTGCAGGGGTTCCAGGAGACCAGAAAGTTGAATGAAGGAGAACTATTTCTTACTTTGGCTGATGGGAGCAAGATTCTGGTTGAAGCTATTGGAGTGTTTAATTTATGTTTTATGTCTAGAGTTTTAATATTGGAAGACTATTTGTATGTACCTAATGTTCGTAGGAATTTAATTTCTGCAACTTACTTAGGCAAACATGGATATTGTGTTATCCTCAAAAACAATGTTGTAATAAAGAAGGATAAAATGTTTATATGTTCTGGCAATATTGTGGATGATCTTTATATTTTAACTCCTGACAAACATGAATTATACAATTCTGAATTAGATAGTAGCTCTCATGTAAAATCATTATAGAGAAAGTTTCCTTCTACTAGTGATGCATATCTATGGCACTTGCATTTGGATCATATTAATTCAAATAGGATTCAAAGACTAATCAAAGATGGACTTTTACAGCCCATGGACTTTGATGGTTTTCCAGTTTGTGAATCTTGTTTGGAAGGTAAAATGACCAAACGACCTTTTAATGCAAAAGGTAGAAGAGCCCAAGAGTTGCTTGAATTAGTTCATACAGATGTATGTGGTCCTATGTCAACCTAAGTAAAAGGAGGTTATGAGTATTTCATCACTTTTATGAATGATTACTCAAGATATGGTTATGTGTACCTAATGAGACGGAAGTCCAAAGCCTTTGAATAGTTCAAAGAGTTTAGGGTTGAAGTTGAAAATCAATTAGGTAAACGCATAAAGGCCATTCGATCTGATTGAGGTGGCGAATACCTTCTTGGGGATTTCAAGGATTATATAATTCAAAATAGGATTCAAAGACTAATCAAAGATGGACTTTTACAGCCCATGGACTTTGATGGTTTTCCAGTTTGTGAATCTTGTTTGGAAGGTAAAATGACCAAACGACCTTTTAATGCAAAAGGTAGAAGAGCCCAAGAGTTGCTTGAATTAGTTCATACAGATGTATGTGGTCCTATGTCAACCCAAGCAAAAGGAGGTTATGAGTATTTCATCACTTTTACGAATGATTACTCAAGATATGGTTATGTGTACCTAATGAGACGGAAGTCCAAAGCCTTTGAATAGTTCAAAGAGTTTAGGGCTGAAGTTGAAAATCAATTAGGTAAATGCATAAAGGCCATTCGATCTGATCGAGGTGGCAAATACCTTCTTGGGGATTTCAAGGATTATATAATTCAAAATGGGATTGTCTTCCAATTGACTGCACCTAGAACTCCCCCAACAAAACGGTGTAGCGGAAAGAAGGAATAAGACTCTTTTGGAAATGGTTAGGTCCATGATGAGTTACTCAACTTTACCAGTTTCTTTTTGGGGATATGCACTAAAAACTGCTATGCATGTTTTGAATTTGGTTCCATCAAAATCTGTTCCCAATCCACCTAAGGAATTGTGGAGTGGACGCAAGCCTAGTATGAAATATCTCCACATTTGGGGATGTCCAACACATGTGTTGAAAGGGAAGTCTGATAAGTTGGAAGCTAAAACGGAAGTATGCATGTTTTTAGGGTATTCAAAGGAAACCAAAGGTTATTTATTCTATAATCATAAGGATAACAAAATGTTTGTTAGCACCCATGCCAAATTTTTGGAAGATGATTATGTGAATAATTTTAATCCTAGAAGTAAATTTGTATTGGCTAAAATAGATGAACCTGTAGTTGAACAACCAATGGATGAAACTAGGGATGATGTGGCTGTATTGGATACACCACAAGATATTACTCATGAGATGTCTAGTACACAGGTGCCTCATCGTAGTGGGAGAATTGTTCGGCCTCCTATAAGATTTAGAGGTTTGGGAGAAACTTATGTAGCTATTTTAGAAGAGGCTGGATCGGATCCCTACACTTATGAAGAGGCAATGAATGATATAGATGCACATCATTGGGTCCTAGCTATGAAATCTGAATTAGATTCTATGTATTCCAATCATGTACGGGATCTTGTAAAGGCGTCTAACGGCATTAAACTTGTTGGTTGCAAATGGGTTTACAAGAGGAAGAGAGGGATAAATGGAAAGGTTGAAACCTTTAAAGCAAGACTAGTGGCGAAAGGGTATACACAAAAAGAAGGTATTGATTATGATGAAACTTTTTCGCCAGTAGCCATGCTTAAATCTATCAAAATTCTCTTATCCATTGCTGCTCATTATGATTATGAGATTTGGCAAATGGATGTCAAGACTGCTTTTCTTAATGGCAATCTTGAAGAAAAAATATACATGCTGCAACCGGAAGGTTTCCATAGCAAAAGAACCAAGGGCATATCGTATGTAAGTTGAATAGGTCCATTTATGGACTTAAGCAAGCATCTAGGTCGTGGAACGTCAGATTTGATCAAGCAATCAATTCTTTTGGTTTTGAACAAAATCTTGATGAACCATGTGTGTACAAAAGACATCGAGATAAAGTAGTAATGTTCCTAGTGCTTTATGTTGATGATATTCTACTCATTGGAAATGATGTAGGGGTAATGTCATCGGTTAAAGTTTGGTTGTCAAGCCAATTTGATATGAAGGACTTGGGTGAGGCTAACTTTATTCTAGGGATCAAGCTTTGGTGAGATCACAAGAATAAGATATTAGGCTTATCACAAGCTGGATATATAGATAAGGTCCTAGAACAGTTTAGCATGCAAAACTCCAAGAAAGGATTGCTTCCTTTTAGACATGGAGTTCCTCTGTCTAATGACCAAAGGCCTAAGACTCAAGAGGAAGAAAATATAATGAGACAAGTTCCTTATGCTTCTGCAGTGGGAAGTCTCATGTATGTCATGCTTTGTACTAGACCAAATATCTGTTATTCAGTTGGCATGGTCAGCCAATATCAATCAAATCCAGGACCAAAACATTGGCAAGCTGTAAAGCATATTCTCAAGTATCTTAGGAGAATGAGAGATTATATGCTTGTTTACCGGTGTGAGGATTTAATTCCCATTGGCTATACAAATTCAGATTTTCAATCGGATCTAGATTTCAGAAAATCCACTTCAGGATGTGTTTTCACCTTAGGAGGTGGAGCCATAAGTTGGAGGAGTATTAAGCAATCTTGTATTGCAGACTCCACCATGGAAGCTAAGTACGTTGCTGCTTGTGAAGCAGCAAAGGAGGCTATTTGGCTCAAGAAATTCATTTCTAATCTTGGTGTTATGAGAATGGAGCAAGTTCTCATCACATTGTTTTGCGACAATAGTAGAGCAGTTGCATAATCCAAAGATCCAAGGAATCACACCAAAGGAAAACACATTGAGAGGAAGTACCACATTATTCGAGACATTGTTGCTCGTGGAGATGTTGTGGTAGCAAAGATTGAAAGTGCAAATAATCTAGTAGATCCTTTTACAAAAGCCTTGCCTCAAAGGACTTTCATGTCACATTTGGAGGGAATGAGAGTTAGATTAGTGCACAATAGTTTTTAGGGCAAGTGGGAGATTGTTAGGATTTGTGCCCTTAAATCCTATTATATGATGCTATGTATGATATTATGTATGACATTGTATATGACTTAATATTGTGATTAATAAAGTTGTTTTATTATTATCTAAAATAATGGTAACATGAATATTGGGACATTATCATATAATCCATGAGATGCATAGTATGTGATTTATGTGATTTAGTCACAGAAGATATAAGTCACAAGTTCTTTGTAAACTCAGAATTTATAGTTAGTAGTCGGTGATGAAATTGGGCATTTCATCTGCGAAGACTATAACGTATCAACTAAGATGATTTGTCTTGATCATGGAAGTAGAGTCTTCTAGTTGATATGTTGATATGTTTTAAGAGTTAAGACATATTGAACTGGACCACTGTGAGATTTATTATTCTCCTAATGACTGTCAAACGAATAATAAATCTCACGACTTCTATTTGCATGAACTCTTAATCCTGAGAGAATAATGGACCTGATCATGACGTGTAGGTTGCTTTGATATATCAGGAGTGAGATCTAAAATAACGGTCAAAACCTCAGTATGTTGGGCAGCCACATTTAGTGTTGATGGAACATATATTCTCAAGATGGAATTCATAATCTCTTAACGGAGATATAAAATATTCCCTTGAGATAAGTTTAATAGGTTTGGTTATTCAGAGTGTTAGGCCTAACCACTTTGGTAAGAAATTACTAAAGTATATATATTTATGAAATTAGATTTCATAAATATATAATGAATAACTTTAAAGGATTAAACCGGGTACTCAAGGATAAGATGTAGTAATTTATAAAGTGGCAATCTACATTCATGACTTTGTGTTACTACGAATATTTTATGAAGGGGTTGCATGTACAATAAAGTCTTGGGATATAATTTATTAATAAGGCCTAGAGTGCAATTATATTTATATAGTGGTATTAAATATAATTAATGGTAACTTTGGACTTGTCAAGAGTTGACGAAAAAGCCCAAGGCCCATTGGAGCTAGTGTCTTATTGGTCCATTTTGGTCCCACTCCAAGCCACACACTAAAGCCCAATTGGAAAGGCCTTATAGGCCAACTCAATTAGATAATCAATTAGTTATAAAGGGAGAAACATACAGAATTTTTTATTATTCTAAAGTGATATAAGAAACGGTGTGTATGTGAGAGTAAGACACTTTCATTCTCCCTTTGAAAACTGATTGAGAGACCACGCATCTCGGGCGTAAAGTGGAATTGGAGTGAAGATTAAAAGTGTTCACAAGTGCTTCTAATCTTTGTTTTGAATTTCTCCACACCAAGATACGCTATCTTGTTCTTAAATTCTGAAATTTGCATAATGCACGTTATCAATCATGAATGAAATAGATCCTTGTTTGTTGCTTTCGCTATGTGTTTTGTATGAGATACAAAACTAGTTTTTTCGACACGCATACCAGGTGGCCGAAGGGCCGGTCAAACTATTAGGGAAAATCTGGTGAAGTAGAGGGTGATTATCCCCATAGGGAGCCATCTTCCAACAGAACATGCGCAAATGCACGCAAGGGTCTCTTGTACCATCATACTTGACGAACTCTAGAGCCTTGAACTTGGGAGGCATAATGACCTGAGGGAAGTTGGTTAGACTATCTAGATTAACACTTCCATGAACACTAGAGCCCTCTATGATACGAAGCTTCTCAGCTAGAGTTTCCATTTGGGTTTTGACTTGGCCATGCGTTATCTCGGTTTTCATGATATCTCGGCCATTCTAACTCTAATTTCAACTAATGAACAGTTTTTGGAATGAGAATTTGATAATATTCGTAATGGTGTTGGTTTCAACCCGTTCTTACAGCCAGATCAAAATTAGAGTTTTTGGGCCCACCCAGGAATATGGTTTTAAAAATCGAACCAAATCGATCGGTCCAACCGGTTCAACCAGGAACCAGACATTAATCCGGTCCGGTTATGACTAAAAACTGAAAAATAGCAAAAAATTGGAATTAACCGAAAACCGGACGGTTGAACCGAAAAAACCAAAAACTAGTATGGTTGAACTGGTTATTGGCCATACCAGAGTCATTTTGGTTGTACCAGAGAAAAGTCCAGATTTCGGCCAGTAAATATGAATCGGCCGGTAAAGAAAAAATAAAGGTAAAAACCTTATCGTTGCTTGCCACCACAGATCTAGTCACCAACACATCGCCGATCTTAGAGTTCTCTGCTTTTTCTTCTCCGCCTCACATTGCTGCTACTGTTGCTTCGTCCTCTTCTTCTCCTCTTCCTTTTTTAGTTTTTTCTTAATCTTTCTTTCTCTTGTTTTATGATCTCCCCCTAGCCCACAAGAGTTGATTAGTTTTTTACAAATTGACACACTTTCTAAGGGACTAACACCGGTTTGAACTATGAAGGTGTAACAAATAGTGTGAAAATTTGAATGTTACTTTTTAACTATTGAAACTCTCTTTTATCACATCAATAAGTAGCCAGTAAAAGTCACACTCACGTGTTCAACACTTCAACTAAAGGCTTTATTTTAATATTCATTTTTCTTTTTAGTAATTAATGAATTATAGAGCATTATAGTTTACAAAAGCATTTTAGTTGATACGTGTGCTAGTGTGTGTTCAGAAATTATTAATTAGTTTTAGTATATAAAAAAAATTATTATTTATTTATATAATTTAAAGCATTATTAGTTAAATTATTTATGACGTCATCGGTTCGACCACTGGTCGAACCTCGGTCCAACCAAAAAACCGGTAATTAGTCCATTTTTTGGTTCTTTCATCGTTCCGATTGTTAAAACCATGCCCAGGATTGACTTTTGGTCAAACTTGGTCAAAGTTGTTAAAATTCCCCGAGAAGCTCAGGTTTGATGTAAAACTATGAAAATGTTGTTTTGTGAGGGTTTTGACCTTGTTTGACCTATGGTCAAATCTAGGGCTGACCAAGGGCATTTTGGTCATTTTAACTTAAAAAGGCACTTCGGGTGCTCCAGTGCCCTAGCAGGTTGTGCCACATTGCTCTGGATGTTCTCACGCCCCTATAGAGAGAAAAAAAAATATTGGATTTTTCAGGGTTCGACATGCAAATCGATGGAGGACAAAATATAATATTAATAGGCCAGACTCATTACAGGGAACGTAACTTGTGTAATAGAAGGAGTATTTAATTTGGAGGAGTTATCAGCATTAAACTCTCCTCCTGAATTTTCGGTTTCCATATTTGCTTGGACTTATGCTGTATCTAAGTTGTTGTCACCTTCAACCAACATGAAGGGAGACCCTGCACCATTAAACAAACTTTTGTTATTGTGAGCTCCGATTCTCGTAAATTCTTGGGACGTGAATGACAGAGTTGTTGAAATAATTTTATGGAGAAGCTCATAAACTTGGCCCAAACTGTTGTTGACTTGATTGTAGTGTACCTTCGCTTTGAATTCAAACCTCACAATCTTTGTCGTCGTAGTCCAAACAACCACACCAGTAGTAGAGATTGGGTAACCGCTCATATTTAAAAACCACCCATGGTTTTACTCCATTCTTTAGAGTAATTAATCATCCTCTGCAAAGAGGTTGAATAAAATCCATCGATACTTGTACTTGGAAAAAACTACCACTCTCCTCTATGGTGGCTCTTGAAGATCGGATAACAACTCAAATAGTATCACATATAGTCCCCTCCACTTCTTTTTTCATGAACCTAATAGGGATGTCATGAACATGAACCCAAAAGGTTGCTCTGTCAAACCATAAATTTCTTAAAGGACGATCACTCTCCTACCTTTGAAAAACCACCAAATGCTTATTGAAACTCCACGGTTAACTTTTGATTATCCTTTCAACATTACGGACATTATCAAACATGAAGGACTTTGTGGTCACTGAGATTTATGATTTTCAATCCGCTGATAGAATGCCAAAGTTGTTTAAACATTCTTTCTACAACCCCCATATTTAAAATTGAGGTCAAGAAACTTGCTGCTAAGATAAACTCGAAAGAACGCTGTGTGTTTGGAAGGATTAGACCAACGCCTTCCTCCTTAGATAGGGATAAATCCCCCATGTTTTCATTAACTCTTCCATGGATAACATAGGAAGGTTTGTTAGTTGATAAGATTGTTTCCTTATAACCCACAAAGAAATAACCCACTAGCTCAAGAGGCAACATTGTTGCTTCAAGAGAGCAAAAATGCCTTCGCAAGAAGGGACAAAAAATTCTATACCCTAAGAGAAGAAGGAAAGGCCAAATTTCTTAGGTTGGGTGCCCTTTAGTGTTAATGGGCCAAAACCCGTTCTGCTACACCAAGGCATGTGAACTAATGGGTAAGGGAGTCAAGACTAGCCTTATGGGGTCATACTACAAACCAGCTTATGTGCAAGCCAGGCATGCCCAATGTTTAAAAAGAACGGATAATGATGTAGCAGGTTGGGCGTCCTTGTGAATGCAGCAAGCGACATTACGACAGAGTAATTGTTATAGTAGACATAGTAGAGAAATGCCACAATAGGACAAACGATACAACGATTTTAATAATGTATTACCATGGAGCGACTACTACAATAAGATAGTAGTCAATCCTATTGCAGGAAGACTAACACATTGAAAGACTCTATAGGGGAACAACTAATACAAAAAATATAACAATAGATACTGCAGCAGAATAATAATACAAAAAATATAACAAATGATATTGCAGCAAAATAACTGATAGCAAATATAACAAAAGATACTACAGTAGAATAACTAGTAGCATGAAACACTGCAGAACAAATAGTAACGAAAAATATCAAACAAGCTAAAAGAAGCCATGACAAGGCAATTGCAACAACTCCAGGCAAACGTAATGGTGTTAGTACACCCTTTCATTCCTGGGTCGAGTGATTCAACAGAAACAAGTCCAAGAAGGGAACCAAACACCAACATGGATAACCTCATTATAGGTTTCTGCCATTGAAGTTATTTGTGCTAGGGCAAGGGCCTAAATGGTTTTGGATTCAATTTATAGAGTCTCAAGGGGTGGGAGTGTCAAGAGGGAGAGAAAAGATGGTCTCCTGATGCATGCCTCTATTTTCTACCGTGTTTTTACTCTTCCTTATTTACCCCTTGTTAAGGTCCAAAATATCACAAGTATTAAAATCTAAAACTAAAGGGTCCTCAAAGAAAAAGAAGGCCCAATCTGCCAACCAAGGCCTACTTAAAATGAGTAAAAGGAAGCCCAAGCCCATGAATGGGCAAGCCCTAGGCCTTAGAGAAGGAAGAAAAAAGAAAAAGAAGTTCAGCCTAGCCTTTAGGAGAAGAACTCCCAAAGAGCCTAGAAAGGGACTAGACCAGGATGCTTTACAATATATATATATATATATATATATATATATATATATATATATATATATATATTTATGTATATATATATATGTATGTATGTATGTATATTTTCCTGTATGAATATGTATATGTTGTAGGATCCATGTTTTGTGCACAACTTGATTCGTAATCAGCCCAACGTAGCTACGGTGAACCAAACCCAGTCCACCAAACAAGTAGAAAACTTTTTTGGGGGAGTAGGATCCTTGATTCTACTTGGACCTGGGTACTGTCGAAAATAAGAACCCACAAGGATCTTTTAACTTGATAGGGAGGAATCTACAGATTTAGAGATAAGGACAAAGGGTGAAGCGGCCAAAAGTATGAGTCTGAAAAGGTCCATCTAGAAGCTTTGGGAAAGAAGCTTAAAAGTCAACCCTCAAGACCCCCCAAAAAGGGAAGGTTAGCTGGGGACTTTTTGGGGGGAAACTTCAAAAGAAAAATGTAGTAAGAAAATAAGGAAAGGATCAGCCATCAACGTTGCTAACACAATATTGGTTCTTGTACCCAGGGCAACAAATCAAGGGTATCAATGGCACACCAAAAACCCTAGGAATGTACTATAAAAAGGGGATCAAGCCATCAGCAAAAGGCATTCAGCAATAACTAATCAGAGTAAAAAGAGCCTTTGAAAGACTTCTTTGAACCTCAGAAAAATAGAAAATGGGGAAAACACTGTGAGGGATCCTAAGATAAGTACTAGAGGATATACTTGGATTCAAAGGGATTTAAACCTTGCAAGTCTTGGAAGCCTACAAGGAGTTATCTAAGTCTGTGACTTTTGAACTTATTTGAACCATGTAACATATCCCAGTGAAAAGCAGGGTCCAATGTACTAAAACTCAATATAATGACATGCTACTTTATTTCTAAGGATCCCAGACGTCTTTACTTGCTTTTTCTTTATTTTTTTACTGTTCCTCATACATTTACTTTACAATATATATATATATATATATATATATATATATATATATATATGTGTGTGTGTGTGTGTGTGTGTGTGTGTGTGTGTGTGTGTGTGTATGTATGTATGTGTTGTAGGATCGATTTTTTGTGCATAACTTGGTTCGTAACTAGCCCAATATAGTTACGGTGAATTTAGCCCAGTCTACCAAATACAAGTATAAAATTCTTTGGGGGCCCAAGATCCCTGTTTCCACTCAGGCCTAGGTACTGTCTAAAATAAAAACCCACATTTTAAGGTGACTCCACTGGGGATTGGGCAAAAAAGAGGGAAGAAACAATCCCTTTGCAAATCATGGCTCCAAGGCTAAGGAACAGCAAGGCTAAAACCTGCCACTGCGGCATCGGAGCCCGTGGGAGAAAATGAAGTGGCTTCTAAACAGAGGAACGAGGTACCTGTGGCAGAGCACGAAGATGCTTCAGGACCAAGGTGCGAGATGCGAGAACCAAACCCTATCGTTTAAATGGCAAAGGTGATGAAGGACCTCCAATAGGAGATCTGTCTCCTCAAAGAAGGAAAACCCCAAAAGATTAGAGACAAGGCCCCTCCACTGGTCAACCAAGAAAGGGCCCAGCTAGAGGGAGGGTCAGTAGTAGGAAGGGGAGCTAACCCCCAATATCTCACCCTAGCAAATGTGAATGCCGTTTTTAAACAAAAAAGGGAGAAGCTCTTAGGGATCCCTAAGCAGTTCTCTCAGGATCCCCCTTTCCCAGTAAAGCTCTTCAGCAAGCCTTATCCCAAAGGATATAAACCCCTACAGTTCCACTCATTTGATGGGAGGAATGAGAGTGTTGTAGAACACGTGAGCAGATTTATTCACACTATGGGTCCCTATGCTGGGGACAAAGAATTATGTCTAAGAGAATCTGCTAAGTCCCTAGTAGATAGAGCACATATGTGGTACACCACCTTGAGGCTCAAGTCCATCAAGACTTGGGATGAGATAATGGAGAGAAACTATGCAAAGTATAACCCAGGAAAAGACAAAGTCACTTTCCAAAGCCTTTAAATGGTGAAGCAAAGGCCTAGGAAGGATCTCGTCCAGTTTATCAAAAGATTAGAAGATGTCTCCCGAGATTGTTATGGAGACCATGAAGAAAAGGAGCTCGTGGAGACCTGCATATCTAACATGCTTTTTTATTACAAACTTAATCTAGAGAACCTATGCATAACCCAATTCACTGATCTGCTACAAAGAACTAGGAGGACAGCATTAACTATAAAGACAAAAAGGGTACCAGTTTCCTAGGCCATGACAGCCTCAGTAGGGGAAAAAAGGAAAGGGCCTGAAGGAAAAGTAACCAAGGAACCACATGTGATCCCATATACTGTAAATGAGTTGAACCATGTCTTAGATAAATGGATTGGAGATGGAGTTGTCAGACCATTCACCGTGTCAAGACCACCTACTGAAGAAGAGAGAAAGAACCCTTTGTATTGTAGGATCAACAATCATGTCAAGTATTACATTAAGGACTGCTAGACCATCTAGAGACTTTTTCACAAGAAGCTGCAAGAGGGGACTCTAAAGCTCACCCAATGGGAACCGGAGGTGCAAAGGAACCCTTTGCCTAATCACAAAGGAAAGGGTAGTTGTTGTAGTAATCCATGGGAACCTGGCTGATGTAGAGGTGGAAAAGTCAGGAGGATCCTTCCATCCAAACATAGTCAGGACCCTCTAAAAAAATCCCAAGTTCAGGTCCCTATTCAACCAGTTGGGATATGGACCAAAAGCGAGAAGGATCACAACAGAATCCCTCATGAGTATAGGAGCAGACTTAGGGGTGTAGTGTTTCACAACAAAATCTCATGCAAGCTAAGCTTTCTTGGAAACAACTAATGTAATAACCTTCACGAATGAAGTTATGGAGGTTGAGTACCTAGATCATCGAAGACCCCTTTATTTTACAGCTACCATAAATGGTGTTCAGATAAGGAGAGCATTGATAGACACAGGAGCTTCACTCAACCTCATCGCCTTGAGTACCCTAGAAGTTGTTGGAATGGATGGCAAGAGGATCCTAGGGGCTCCTGTAGAGATAACGGGATTGATTTGGAAGAGTGGCAGAATCCACTGAGGGGTATGTGAAATTGGCCTTAAGGGTAGGCCCAATAGTGGTTTTAACTCAATTCCATGTGATTAACTCAAAAGTTTATTATCACATCTTGTTGGGGCAACCTTGGCTCCATAAGCACCTCGCAGGAGGGTCTTGGACCACCAGACTGCATGATGACTCAAAAGGAGATCCAAGAGGATGTGGAGAAAGAAGCACAAATTCAGCCTAAAAAGGAGTTGGAAGAAGTAAACTTGAAGGCTGACCTAGGACCCCCAAGACCTACTTTTATCAATTGCCAACTATCAGCAAAAGAAATGGAGTAGTTAGTGGAATTACTAAAAAGATATGTTGATGTGTTTGCTTGGAAATATGATAAGATGTCTGGCTTGAATCCCGGGCTGGTGGTCCATTCTCTCAATGTAGATCCGAGAACTAAGCCAATAATCCAACCAGCTAGGGTCTTCCACACTGAGATAGAGGCCCAAATCACTCAAGATGTCAAGAAGTTGCTGGCAACAGGGTTCATCAATCCTATCCAACATCCTAAATGGCTTTCCAACATAGTTCCTGTGAAGAAAAAGAATGGCTAAATTAGATGTTGCATGGACTTTCGTAACCTAAACAAAGCATGTCCAAAGGATGAATTCCCTTTACCCAACATTGATCTCCTCGTAATCTCAGCTGTAGGCAGTATCATGTTCTCCTTCATGGATGGGTATAGTGGATACAATCAATTCAGATGACTGCCAAGGATGCCGAGAAAACAGCATCCAGGACCCCAATTGGGAACTATTATACTGTGATGCTTTTTGGCCTTAAAAATGTAGGAGCCATGTACTAGCATACCATGACAGCCATCTTCCATGATATAATGCATTAAGAAATGGAAGATTATGTAGATGACATTGTAGTAAAATCAAAGACCAGGGCAAGACACTTCCAAGTCCTTGAACGAGTTTTTGAAAGATGCAGGATGTATGAGCTATGCATGAACCCCGTAAAGTGTGCCTTTGGGGTATCCACTGGAAATTTCTTTGGGTTGCTAATACATCACAGAGGCATAGGTACAGATCCAACCAAGTCCACTGCCATTGCAACTATGAAGAGGCCCACAACAATCAGAGAGCTCAAAAGTTTCTTAGGCATGGTCTCTTACACCAGAAGGTTTGTACCAAGTCTAGCCTCGGTCACAAGTGAACTATCCAAATTGTTGAAAAATGGAGCTGAGTTCACCTGGGGGCCTGAACAGCGGGGAGCCTTCCAAAGGATCCAACAGATCATGAATCATCTGCTTACCCTACAGGCGCCAGTACGTGGGTGGCATCTACTGTAATACTTGGCATCCAACTTTCAAGAAATTGGGGCATTGCTGGCCCAAGAAGATGACGAAGGAAATGAATAGCCCATTTACTATGTAAGCAGAGCCTTAAAAAATACAAAGATAAGGTATCCCAAGATAGAGAGAGCATGCTTGGTGGTTATTTATGCATCTCAAAGGTTGAAATGCTACTTTTCAGCCCATCAAATCCTCATAGTGACAAAGTCTCACCTTATAATGGCCCTCTTCCATCAACCCCTGTTGACTAGAAAGGTAGCCCAATAACCGGTGCTACTCTCTCAAAAGCCAGGCCATAGCAGATCTGCTGGCCCAATTCCCCGGAGAAGAAGAGTGCCCACTGAGCTAGGAGATCCCAGGGGAAGTAGTGGTGGTAAAGCTCCGAGGAAGGAAATGGACCATGAGGTTTGACGAGTCAGCAACGACAACCTTAAATGGCATAGGAGTTATGTTGAACTATGAAGATGGGGACACTGTTCCATTCTCCTTCAAACTTAAGTTCCCTTACTTAAACAATGCTACTAACTATGAGGTGTACTTGATTGGGCTAGCCATAGCACTTGGTATGGGGATCAAGCACATCAGAGTGTAGGGAGATTCTAACCTTGTAGTCTCCCAAGTCAAAGGAGACTTTGCATTAAGGGAACCAAGACTAGCATCCTATCGAACTTGGGCACAAAAGGTAGAAAGGAGATTCCAAACCTTTAGTGTGGAGTATGTCCAAAGAAGTGAGAATCGGTTCGCCAATGCACTAGACACCATGGGATCCCAGGTACCTTTCAAAGAAGAGAGCACCCTAATAAGGGTAAATAAGCAGTAAAGCTCCATCATAGAAATTCTCAAAAGGATGTTCTTGGAGGAGCCAGATGAAGAAGATTAGAGGAGTATGATAAAGAAGGAAATAGCGAAATTAGAATGTGGAGGAAGTATCAATGAGTTAAAGGACTACACCTTGATAGAAGGGGAACTGTATAGAAGGCTGCCTGGAGGGATCCTATCTAGATGTATCAGTGAGAAGGAAGGAAAGTTAAACCTCAAGGAACTGCACAACTAGACCTGTGGGGTCATAGAAAAAGTCAGTTTATACAGGAGGATGTAGGATATGGGGTAATACTGGCCTAACATGATCAAAGACATTGCCATTGTACAAGAAAAAAGCCAAAATTGCCAACTCTCGGTGGACAAAGAAGAAAGTTATGCAATATTTATTACAGAAAATTGGAGGACCCTATTCATAAGATACTAAATTCAAGGGATCCTGCCAGCTAACAAAAAGCTGGCTCACCAACTCAAAAAGCTAACTATCCGATATTTTCTACAAAATGGGATCTTGTTCAAGAAAGGATACAACAGGGATCCCTAGAGATGCTTGGGGCCCCAGAAGGCTAGAGAGGTGGTGAGGGAAGTTCACTTGGGAGAGTGTGGAAGTCACCCAGGAAAGAGAAGGCTCCATAAATAGCTACTACAATTGGGATATTATTGGCCCACGATGAAGAAAGATTCTAAGGAGCTGGTTAAGACATGTCATGAATGCCAAGTACTAGGAGATACCGTACACACTCACCCAAATGCCCTACAAGATAAGATTACCTCGTAGCTTTTCCACACTTAGGGGCTTGACCTTATAGGGCCCATAAACCCACCTTCCAATAACCACATATGGATCCTAGTAGCCACTAAGCACTTTACAAAATGAATAGAGGCTATCCCTTTAAAGAAGGCCATTGGGGCAGTAATTTTCAATTTCATTCTCAAGCACATCATCACACGGTTCAAGATCCCAAGGAGGTTGATCAGCGACAATGGTACCCCTTTCATAAACAAGGACGTGAGGAGCTTGTTGGAGTGGTACCACATCAAACAATGGAGATCCACACCTCATTACCCCTAGGGAAATGGCCAAGCTGAGGCAACCAATAGGGTGATACTAAAGATCCTGAAAAAGATGAAACATGAGTATAGGGGAAGGTGGAGCTCCCACGTAACAGATTTACTCTAGGCATGCAGGAGCTCTCTAAAGAAAACTACAAGATTTTCACCATTTTCCCTTATTCATGGGACAGAGTCATCAACCCAGTAGAGTTAACTATCCCCATGCCAAGGGTGGTTCTCGAGGAGATCCAAGGAGATGCAAATGACACACACACCAAGGGAAGGCTGGTGGAATTGGAAGGACTAGAGGAAAAATGAGAAGTTGCGAGGAGAAGAAATCAAAGGTACCAACAAAAAATGGCCAAGGCGTATGAGTAAGCAATACACCCAAGGATCTTCACAGAAAGGTATCTAGTATTGAGGGCAACATAACATGTGAGGAAGAATATCCCAGGACACTCAAAGTTCACTCTAAAGTGGGAAGGCCCCTATGTTGTTAAAGAAGCCCAAGACAATGGATATTATTACCTAGCAAGGATGGATGGGACCTCCTTGGAAAATTCCATAAATGGAAAATGGTTGAAGCAGTACTACACGTGAAGTTCTGGGTACCCCAAGCGCCTTTTGTCATCCTTCATTTTGTCAATTACTTCTATCATCTTTTATTTTACTAAGCACTATCGTACGATATCTTTTGTCATATGTTTGTTTTGCCAAGCACTTTATTTAGTACCCCTTTTATAATCTATGTGAAAAGGTCGCTCTATAGTTAGCCCACTTATTTTCCATATATGTCTCTAAGTCATTATAATCAATTACAATGAAACCTTCTTTTGAAGAAAAGTTTTGAGTAAGCCATGATCACGCTTTAAGCACCCATTTAAACACATACATCACATGCATTTGTACAACTATGCTTAAGTAATGCTTCACATATTATTGAATATGGCCTAAGTTCGGCCGAGATCCAGGTTGAGTACTTGGGTCAATACTTGATTCAAAAACAAAATTTTCTAGTACATGGCCCAAGACTTGCCCTCAGAATGATTCAAGTGCATGGCCCAGGACTTGGGATGAAAACAAGCATCCTAAGTACCTGGCCTAGGACTTATCACAAAAGAGCCCACCTGGTTCATGACCTGGGACTTGGATAAGAATAAGTATCCAAGGTACCTAGCCTAGAATCTGTGTAGGAGCAAATTCACTAAGTACCTGGCCCAGGACCTACCACAAAATAAATTGTTAGGAAACATGGTGTAGGACATAGTTTCAGAAACAAAGCAAAAGGAAAAGAGAAAAAGATAGCATACAAAAAGAAAGGAAGTACATGTTAGCCATTAAAGTGAGAGTTCACATGTCCAAAAAAAAAAAAAAAAACAACAACAACAACAACAACTTATACAGCCTGAATTATGAAAAAAAACTAAGGCATGAGACCAGCCAATAGAGGGCCCTCTTGAGGAATTGCAGAAATAAAGAAAGTAGCTGAGGAAGAAAGGGCCTAATATTTTATAATTTTTCAAGTCTTGTAGCACCTTATGAGCACAAGCCAGAGCCTCTTTAGCAACAGCAATCTCTGCATCAAGGTCCTTGGAAATCTTCCTCTGAAAGAGGCCATGAGCTATAGACCAGAGGTACTCCAACAAGAAGGAAAGGTTAAGTTTCACATCCATGAGATCCTGCACCACCCCCCCCCCCTCCACTCCAAGAGTCTCCCCTCAAATAAAGGATCAAGAGGGGTGTCCTTCAAGGAAACCAGCACAGCACAAAAGAGCTCCATTAGAGTATTCCCCAAGAACACACCCCCCCTAAATCCGCTAGTGAAATTCTCATGGGCTCTAAACAATCCTTCTAGGAGTGGAAAGCCTTCAACTGGCATAGAGAATCGAAGGAAGTTGGTGTAGGGTGGTCCAAAGCGATGGAAGTGACTTGCAAGAAGACTATTGAACTCTTGAGAATTAAAGCGAGCCAAGAAGGTAGGAAGCTGCAAGCTAGGATCTATAACAAACATCTCTAAAGTTTCCTCCATTGTTGTATCCTTCTCCTCAGGAAGTGAAAGGCCACCAGGCCTTAGAATGGTTTAGGAGATCCCAGTTTGAACTTCAACGGCTTGAGTAGCTGGGAAAGGTCTTTTGGTTTCTTCAGTAGTCGTAGGCTCAGGATCCTTAATTCCCATATCCACACCTACAAGGTTAACAAAGTAAGGAAAGGCACAGAAAAGGGAAAAGAAAGGAAAAAAAAAAAAAAAGGGATGAAGGATAAATACCGGTGTCCTACGGTGGGATTTCCTCCTAAATCTGGGTCACTACCTCAGCCATCGTGAGAGATCCACCCACCTACCCTTCTAGCTCCTCAAGGGACTCTGTAGAAAAGCACATGGCATGTTGAAGAAAACGGGAGGAAATCTTAGCAAAATCACTAAAGGAGGGAAGGGGCAAAGATGGTTAACCCATGCTTGAAATGAAAAAGAAGAAAGAAAGAGATAGAATCACAAAAGGCAGAAACACACCTTCAAAGGCTTCTATCTTCAAGGTAGAATCAATTTCAAGGGCAATCTACGAACTGGCTTGGCCTGGGAAGAGAGAGGCGGTGTTTAAAAGAGAGAGAGAGAGAGAAGAAAGATGAATAATACAGATAAACATAAATTCAAGAGAGAATGAAGGAAAAGATAAGGCCTACCTGTTCTTGTAGATGAGGTTGTAGCCCCAACAGATTCTTTAGTTACTATAGGTCTAAGAGCTCGCTCAGTACTCATAGTTCTAGTTGGGCTAGGAGTTTGCCTAGACATGGGATCCTCAAGGACAGGGGTCTAAGTAGCTCTAGGATCCTGAACAACTAAAGGGATTGGAGCTTGTGCAGATTCAACATCCTTGACAACCTCAATAACCTGCTCGGCTTCCCCAAGCACTTCACCACACTTGGGACTCCCTCCTCCACGCCAAAAATAGTTGGGGGTTGACATGCCACCACCTCCTCCTACAAAGTACCACCAGCCATAGGGGGAGGCACTTCCACCTGCAGAAGAAAGAAGAAGAAGGAGAATGATTAATAACCCAACAGCAGGAATAGACAAGTTCCAAAGAAAATAGACATAAAGAATAAGGGAGGGATGGAAAAGTATCATACCACATCATCACTAGAAGAAAGGCTTTTTGCTCCCTTGGGATCATATTTGTGTTTAGACTGCAAAACAGAAATCACTCATAAGTAAAAAAAAAAAAAAAAAAAAAAACCACAGAATAAAATGAGAAGACAATGATTAACTGAAGAAGAAAGAATGAGAGAAGAAGGAATGAGGTCTTGCCCTTTTCTCTCTCTCTACAGGTTCTACAGCGGTCTTCTACTTACTATAGTATGCCCAAAAGGTCCCTGGGGAGATCGGAGAGTAATGGCAAGGAACCCCGAAGAACCTTGGGCTAAAGAGGTAACAACTACAGAAGAAGTCCTTTTAGGGGAACCCATAGGAATCTAAAGAATAGAAGTCTCTACCTTAGTTTTCACTTTGATCTTTGGGATGGAAGGATGGATGGCTTCCTTCTTAGCAGCAGAGGGGTCCACTTCCCCAGGGTCCTCAGGGATAGTAATCTACTTACGAGCTAAAGCAATCTTTCTTCTCTTGGTTCCTTGGCTAGCCTCAATACGCTTAACGCTTTCCTCAACCTCAGATTTCTTGTCAACTTCCTTTTTGATCTTTTTCTCCTTGCCCTTGCCAATAGGAATTGCAACACCAATTTCCTTAATCACCCCTCTCTTAATTGGCACACTAGAAGAAGAGCCAACAATCAAGTCACTCCCTAGCCAAGAAGCAAGGAAGTCATTGGCATAGGACACCCAGCCACCCTTAGCAGCATGCCACTCCATGAAACCAGCCTTATTGCTTATTGCATCAGACACAATACTAGCAGTAGGGAGGGCTAAGCATTTGCTGTAAGATGGAGTAGAAAAGAGATCAGGGTCAAGGGTCTTCCCAATCATACCTGAAACAACGAAGTCTAAGAAATATTTCTGAATTCTCCTCCAATAATCAAAAAATTCATTTGAAGCAAAGACTACCCGCTAAGAATTTGGCACAACAAACTAGGAGCTCCTCTGCGACTAGTAAGAAAAGGCTTGAAGCCTTAGGAATGGATCCAAAGATGGAAGTGAAGGGACCACCTTCTTGAATACTAGTGGGATATCTTGATTGAAGCCAAACTGCCTAAGTACCCAGTGTGCAAAATAGTGAGTGTACTTAGGGCCACTTGAAGGAATCGGGAGCCACGAAAGGCTAGTGCAAGCAAGGTACACCAAACTGCTTTCATCTCCTCGACTTAAATCAAAGGTATGCCCTAGGGAATTCAAGAAGGAAGATAGGACAGAGTCACAAGAAAATCCAAGGCCAAATTCTTAGGGAGAACGCCAGCTCAAATGTCCCCTTTGATAAACAGCTCCATAAGGTTGATAATCCTACCCTTCAAGTTAGACCAACGAAAAATAATAGGGTGCCCATCAGTAGAACTGCCACACAGCCCCTTGATAACATCAGGGGATCCTTGAAACTTATCTTTCACATACTTTAAATTCCTACACTTCACCAAAGTGACATGGGAACGATCCCACACAAATACTTGAAGAATAATGCAATGCAGAGATGAAATTATGGTATAGCAAGAGTTCCTTTCAACTTCATCACTATGAAACAAGTTTAACTAAGAATAAACATGACCTAAAAACATGGGGGCTAGTGGATAACTGGTACCCTAGGCCAACTTGATGGCTAAAGGAAAAAACGTGGACTTGATTCCATAGCCAGGAAACTAACTAAAAAGGTATTTGCTCAACCACAGTACCAAGAACCCAGCTTGTCTGACAGACTTATCCTTTTCCTTAGAAAGGGTTGCTACCCATTTCGCCATCCTGGCTGGCTTACCTCTAGAAGAAGCGGTACGCCCATCAAAATGCTTGAAAAGTCAATCCTTAACTGTGAGATCCTCAGTGGAAAGCTGGATGTTGAAGGGACTCTCATCACTAAACACTAGGAGAAGGAAATTGTTGACCACATCCTTTAGAGTAAGGGTAAGTTCACCCACAAAAAATAAAAACGTATGCAGAAAGGGAGACCAATGGCATACCAATTAACTAAGACCTTTGGCATCCATGAAGCCTTCCAAATTCCTAGAGATCACAATTGATTTCAGGATCCTAGCACGTTCCAAATAGCCAGCAAAACCCCCCATCAAACAAGTCCTTATCTACTCAATTAACCCATCCAGTGATCCTCCCAAGAATGAAATCAAAGAAAATAGGAATCGCCTCTTAGGATCCTCACCTGATTTTAAGGGCCAAAATATCCCTTGGGTCTGGGACTTGGGCAGAACTAGCAAACCCAGATTGACCAGAAAACACCCATGTAGAAGGAGAGAGGGGAGCATCACCATGAGTGACATGAGGGAAGAATAGGCTAGGGTGTATTAGAGGTCTCATAAGGAAAAGGCTGGGCGATTTGAGACTTCCTGCACCTTACCTTGTGCTGACCCTACATAGGAACTCTCACGTTTAGAAGGAGTAGGTGAATGCGCCTTTCTTTTTCGTGAAGAAGAAGAGGAGACCATGGAATGTCCTTATGAACATAGTGAAATAGAAGGTAAGAAAAGGAGTTGGAAATAGAGAAGAACAGCTAAAAGGAAAGCAAAAAGAATAGTGAAGGATACTGAGAAGGATTTCTGATGTAGAAAAGGAGTAAAAGTGTCTCAGGGAAAGGATTGAGATGACAGCAATAATGTTGTGAAGAAAAGTGGATAAGATGAAGCATAGAAAAATGTGCCATTTGCCAAAATTCAATTTTATAGGGAGGTTAGTTGTTAGTTATGAATGGGAGTTATGGGAAACGTAAAAAAAGGAGGAGGAAACTTACCCAAACACTTAATTCTTAACTACCAAGTTCCCTGAAAAAATGAGGAGTCACAAAGGGAGTGGAATAGGTGCAATAAGGGTATCAGAGAACAACGTGAAGGATAAGGATCCTCGAATGGGAAAAGGATCTTGAAGAAAATAAAGGTACCATCCACCCACAACAACAGTGAACAAAAGAAGAGTCCTAAAGGAACGAAAATCCTACTTACTCATGCGTGGGCTATAGGCAACCCACGAGCTCAAGGGACTAAATGTTGAGGTCCAAAATATCACAAGTATTAAAATCTAAAACTAAAGGGCCCTCAAAGATATGGAAGACCCAATCCACCAACCAAGGCCCACTTAAAATGAGTAAAAGGAAGTGCAAGTCTATAAATGGGCAAGCCCTAGGCCTTAGAGAAGGAAGAAAAAGGAAAAAGAAGCTTAGCCCAGCCTTTATGAGAAGAACTTCTAAGGAGCCCAGAAATGGACTGGACCAGGTTACCTTGGAACTGCCAGAACTAGGGGGATCCTCAAGAAATGCAAGAATCTAGGATTTGGAAAATTCAAGGAAGCATGCTTATGGACACAAGGAACAAAGATAAGCATGTCCCATCAGCCGCCTATGAATCAGAAAAAAAGCTGATGACTTAGAAATCAGCACTTGATAAAAAGAACCCTAGTATCTCGAAAAATCCAGGAAGGTGAACCATGAAGGAAGGTGACTGAGGATCTTTCAGCTTGATAGGGAGGAATCTACCTATTTAGAGATAAGGACAAAGGGTGAAGCAGTCAAAAGTAGGGGTCTGAAAAGGTCCATCTAGAAGCTTTGGGAAAGAAGCTTAACAGTCAACCTTCAAGACCCCACAAAAAAGGAAGGTCAGCTAGGGAATTTTTGGAGGGAAACCTCAAAAGAAGAATATAGTGAGAAAATAAGGAAAGGACTAGCCATCAATGTTGCTGACACAACATTGGTTCTGGTACCTAGGATAACAAATGAAGGAAATAAATGGTACACCAAAAACCCTAGGAAAGTACTATAAAAAAAAAAGGGATCAAGCCATCAGCAAAAGGTATTCAGCAATAATTAATCAGAGCAAAAAGAGCCTTTGAAAGACTTCTTTGAACCTCAGAAAAATAGAAAAAGGGGAAAACGCTATGAAAGATCCAAAGATAAGTACTAGAGGATACACTTGGATTCAAGGGGATTCAAATCTCACAAGTCTTGGAAGCCTACAAAGATTTATTTAAGTCTGTGACTTCTAAACTTATTTGAACCTTGTAACATATCCTAGTGAAAAGTAGGGTCCAATGTACTAAAACTCAATATAATGACATACTACTTAATTTTCTGACGATCCTTGACGTCTTTACTTGCTTTTTCTTTATTTCTTTACTGTTCCTCAGCCATATATATATATATATATATATATATATATATATATATATATATATATATATATATATATATATATATATATATATATATATATATATATTTGTATGTATGAATATGTATGTGTTGTAGGATCCATGTTTTATGCACAATTTGGTTCGTAATCAGCCCAATATAGCTACGGTGAACCAAGCCCAATCCACTAAATAACTAGTATAAAAATCTTTAGGAGCCCAGGATATTTGATTCCACTTGGGTCTGGGTACTGTCCAAAATAAGAACCCACACCACTTTCTTTCTTTTTTGTTCTATTACTCTAAGTTTTTCTTCCTATCCTCTACATGGATTCTTCCTCCCCTTACTTAGGGCTACCGCTCTCCTTTTCATAGTACTTGATTCCATGGAATTTCTCCATTTTGTCCCGAAGGCTTCACCAACCATTTTTGGTTTCTTGGAGACATCCCTCCTAGATTACCCACTAACCCATTGGTTGCCCGACCACTACCTCTGCCTAGAGTGTGCTTGCTGCACCACTCCTCATTGCAGGAAAAAACTCCTTGTTTTGTTTCTCCCTTTCCCCTTTTCTGTCTTACTCGAATAAATAAGGATTGGAGTCTCTCTTTTTACCTACTCCTATGGCATGCATCGAGTGGTCCAAACCCTTTGCTTACCTTTTTTAGGTGAACTGCCATCCTAGCAAGACATTTTTTCCAAAGGAAGGCTTGGCATGAACCTCAAAATAAACCCTTTTTCTCCCTGCCACCAAACCACATCCTCTAAATCCCTTGATCAAGGGCTCATCTCCCTTGTATTGGCTGGGTACAAGTACGTGGTGCTTCGGCCCTTGTTTTTAAGTTCCATTACCCTCTGCATTTGTCTTCTTTTGCTCTCATGCCATTTCTGTCGTTCTTGCCATGTCTTCTTCTACTGCATGTCTTGTGTTTATGCTTATCATCCACAGTATGAAAGGCATGAGCTCTTAGGCTTGCATTATTACCTCTTATTTCCCTATGGACTTAGATGGTGTGTTGGTAGAAGTCCCTGCTCACCCAACCCGTTGGGTTTCTACTCTTATTGTTTTCTTTTCCTGCCATGTCTGTGGGCTTGCTAGTTATCATTCTTGCCATGTTGGCCCATTGGGCTTATTACCTCTTTCCTTGGGATTTTTCAGCCCATTTGCTTTACTTTTACCTCTTGTTGTGCCTATAGGTCTACTAACTGTCATTCCTGCCATGTTGGCCCATTGGGCTTATTACCTCTTTCCTTGGGCTTCCCCGGCCCATTTGCTTTTCTTTTACCTCTTGTTGTGCCTCTGGGCGTGCTAGCTATCATTCCTGCTATGTTGGCCCATTGGGCTTATTACCTCTTCCCTTTAGGTTTACCAACCCATTTGTTTTACTTTTACCTCTTGTTGTGCCTATGGGCCTAATGGTTGCCATTCCTGCCATGTTGGCCCATTGGGCTTATTACCTCTTCCCTTAAGTTTCTTTAGCCCATTTATTTTATTTTTACCTCTTGCTATGCCTATGGGTTTGCTGGCTGTCATTCTTGCCATATTGGCCATTAAGCTTATTACATATTTCCTTAGGCTTCCCTTCCTCGGTCCATTTGCTTTACTTTTACCTCTTTTATTTCTTTTGTCTTCCATCTTTCTTTATTGTTGGACTTCTACTGTTGTACCTTTTTTGTCAAAATGGGCATAAGCACTTAGCGACAGAGAAACCATGGCTTAACACTGAAATTTTTAATTGGTGAGTATATTCAAGCCGCATTTCAACCAATTTTTCACATTGGCTTGAATTTGGTCTGTTGGTCAAGCCTAAATGAAATTTCTAAACTACCTCCACCAAAGTTGCAAATGGCTTTTCAGTGAGAAAAAATATATAAAGGGGTGTTTGAGATGGAATTTTTGTAATTTTTTGAAATACGTGTGGGTAAAAAAGTATGTGAAAATGTGTGTAATATTGTTTAAAATGTATAAATGTGAGTTTGAACTTAGAGACCAAACAGGCCCTAAAAAATCACAATTGGCTATTTCTAGACATTCCACTTCGTTTTCGCAACCTTGGAAGTTGGAAATTATATATTTTTAGGAAAAAAAATCGAAATAAATAAATCTGAAATCATCGTTTTATGTAAATATTAAATTCCATATCTGATCTGAAATAAAATTCCACATCTTAAGGGTCATCATGAGTTTAAGAGCAAAACGGTCCTTTTCTGGGTGAAAATTAAGTTTTTAATAAAGTGATGAACGAATAATTTCCATTGGTTTAAATTGTTTTCAAAGTAAGTATGACTGCATGAATATATGGAATTTAATTTAATTTATTTGGTCGGTCATGAAGACTTAAGAGTAATTAAAAATACTAATTTGATCCCATAACATAATTGTATAATTATTAAGCAAAAAAGTCATTTTGAAGCCACATTTAATTAGGCTCCTACATTTGATAATAGTCGATTTAATTTCCAGTTGGCTCAGCTGGTAAAGTCTCTGATGGTTGTATAAGAGATTTGGGGTTCAATCATCGCCTACACCAAAAACTGATTGGTGTTTTGATCTAATAATAAAGAGTTATTATCAAGAGCGGACGCCATAGCTCAACTGATCTTTGCCATTAGCTCATTAATAAAAAATGCTTATATAATAAACGGTTGCATGGTTGATGCACACATGGCTGACGTGACAACATAAATAAATTGATTACAGATTTAAAAAAGCCACATAAGCAAGTCACACTTAAATGGCCCAATCAAAGTTTCCCACCTCAAATAAAATTCCAACAAAACATTATTGGAATCCAACAAAACACGTAAGAGAGTGAAACCAGGAAGGCAACGTAAAGAAACTCACGGTGACCCAGATTGTGTCACAAAATTCTAAAACAAAAGTACACTTAAAATTTAAAACTCGTTAAAAAACCAAAACCATCAACACCATAAGAAGTACAACAAAAGCAATAACAGTTTTCTGGGGGGGGGGGGGGGGGGGAATAAATCTGAGATGGGTATGTCTTATCCTTTACCTTTGTCTCCAAAATTAAAACCAATTTTTCTTTCTGTGGCTTTAGAATCCAAGATTTGTTAAGTTGTAAATCGAGATGGTGGTGTTGGAGAACTAATAAAGTTGTGAACTTTTCTATTTTTAGAACTGTAAACTGGTTATGTATAAGGAGAAATATAAAGAAACATAACAAAATCTCCACTCCTAGGAAAACATGTGGGACCGCATGTGCTCCGGTGTACAGGATCTCTTGACACCGTTCACTTGTCTTGTTGGAGACCTCGAGCATTTTGGTGACTGTATTTGAGAATTTAGAGGGAAATTTTTTGGGTTTTTGTTAGTGCTTTGGTGAGTTGGAATATTTTTAATTGAGGTGGCAAGATTTGATTGGGTTAGGTAAGTATATGACTTGTTTATGTGGCTTTTTTAATGTGTAACTAATTGATTTATATTGTTATGTTAGCCATACAAACCAACCATCTGTCTAGTAAGTATTTTTTATTGGTGAGTTAAACGGTAAAAATCAATTTTTTTGTTAGTATTTTATTAACTAAATATTCCATTTCATAAAAGAAATTAAAAAAAAAAAATCTTGCAAATTATGAACAAAAGAAAATTCTCCTCCTTGAGGTTTGTGGATAAAATGAAACTCGAAAGTACAATTGTAGAAGAGAGGGCTACTTGCAAGGCATTTTAACCTCTGCGCAACTGATATGCCAAGACATTAGGAACAACACTGTAATTTGTAAACATAGGAAAGTGCAAATTCTATCCAAGTAACCAAGAGATAATCCTATCGCTTTTGGAAATTCAACGTCCTGATAGCAAAGGCAAAGTTAAATGCAAAGAACACTGCAAATCCCACAACCACAGCTGCAACCACTCCCAAAAAGTCATGTCTATAACCAAAGTAGCTTTCCACAAAATCTCCCACTGTTAAACCTGTGTCGAGCTTGTTCTTCAAATCTCCAAACTGTGATGCAATAAGTCCATATAAAGTCCAAGCTGTTGGACATATCCAGCAGTACCATCTCCACCACACAGGAATCCTCTGAAGTTGTCAAGGTAGAGACAAAAAGAAAAAAAAGAAAAAAAGTAATATGTCATCAACATATGTCTAGTACTAAAGAAACCTAGTGTCAGAAAAAATTTTAGTAGTCAGCAGCACTTACAGTTCTTGGGATCACAAATCCAGAAAACAGGTTCCATATTCCATAAAACGCAGCGGAAACAATGGAAGCAATTTGGTGTGTTGGTGTCACAGCCACAGACATCATACCATAAAAGGTGTAGTACAAGAGAGTGAAGTACATAAAAAATAGATACCAAAAGAATTTGGCGACAGTCCATTGAAATCCAATCATTGAATAAACAATAACACCATACACCACTGCTTGTACAAAGACATATGGCAGCTCAATCATAACCTGTGAAAAAAGAGAGTGAGACATATAGAAACTGTATAAACTTACAGAGAATTAATCTATATGAAGTTTGTAAAAGGAGTTTATGACCCTTTTACCTGAGCAATTGCATATGGCAAGGCTGAATACATTCCAGCAGCCCTTTCTCTATAGAACACTACTCGTTCAATGGCCACTACTGGCTGCACAGTGGAAGCATTTTGGACCCCGAGGAAAATCACAGCAGCATACATGGAACCCATTGCATTAAATAGATCTTGCTGCTTTGAGCTGAAATTTGCAAAACAGAGTTGAATCATAATGCAGAAAATTAAGCAATAAGAGTTTGAGCTTATATATATTTCTAAATTCTCAAACCTACATTTTGGAGCCAAGGTCCCAGAACATTGTCCCAAACAACAATGCCACGAAAGCCGTAAAGAAAATTTTTACAGCAGTGTAATGCGTGTTACGATAATATGACCAATGTTGTTTCCATAAGCAAGCAAAGCATTGGATGAAAAACGAACGAGAGTATTTAGTAGGGAAATAGAGATCCTTTGAATTAGGAGCAGGTGTGCTCAGTTCTTTGATTAGTGCCTTGTTTCTCCTGAATCACATGCCACACAGTTGTATAAGCTTTTAGCAACAAGTTTAAGCCGCATAACGCTCACAAGGTTTCTTAAGAATTTTTTCTGAAAATTGGTAGCTAGTCCTGTGGTGCATGACATACATACCTATAGAGTTCTGAATTTTTGAATATTTGAGCAAAATCAACCCCCAAATCTGCTTCGTGTGCTGAACTGGTAATTTCCAACATCCAAGTCGCTGGGTTATAACCGTCTTTGATTTTACTGACTCCTTGGATTCCCTAGACAAAAGGAAAAAGGCATATTTATCAATATTCTGCAACTCAGATTAAGAATTCAAGTTGAAAGTCTGATATATATATATACACACACACTTTTGGGGTCCATTGCGTTCTACCTCAAAATATTTGATTAAGTGATGAGAATGGCGACCCAGCGGCCCTACATATATTTCTTGTCCCCCACGCTTCATAAGGAATAGCTGCAACCCCATAATTTATTTATCACATTCAAAGTATTAGAAGAGAAGGAACAAATAATAAGCCCCAAGTTTGCAATCCATCAGAATTTCAGATTTCTCACCTCATCAAATGCTTCGAATATGTCAATGCTCGGCTGATGGATAGTGCAGACAACTGTTCTTCCAGTGTCCACTGTGTTCCTAACAGTTCTCATAACAATTGCTGCAGCTCTTGCATCTAGCCCTGATGTTGGCTCATCCATGAATATTATAGAGGGGTTAGCCACTAGCTCAACCGCAATGGTTAGCCTCTTGCGCTGCTCAGTGGAGAGACCACTCACACCGGGCAACCCAACTATTGCCTGCCTCAATGGCTTGAGCTCCACTAGCTCCATAACTTCCTCAATGAACATCTGCATCCAAGAATAAAAATCAAGATTATGGAATGCTCTTGCTGCTTGTGGCTGTCTAAATATTAATTTCTTTAGCCAATGGTTCATTAGTAACTTGAGTTTTAAAGATTTTATCAGTTTAAGTGAAACAGTAATGGTTACATGATGAACAAATTTATGTAAAGTAAATATAAGATTAATTATTATAAAGGTTGGAAGCTGAGCAGGGAGAAGACAAACTACAATTATCTGAGCTTGATCGAAATTACAGCAGCCTGATCACTGCTCTATGTTGGGGACCTACAAACCAATTCTGAATGGTCTTGGCTTGTATATGGATATGGGATGCATTAGAAGAAATATTATCAATATAAAGGTCAAAACAGATTTGGCATCAGATATCAACCTGTCTGGTTTCAAAATGAACTTCTGAGGATAAACGAAGCCATGCTGAGTAGACCAAGGACTCATAGACAGTAACATGAGGGGAGTGGATGTCATTTTGCTCACAGTATCCACAAATCCGGGCAAATGTTTCTTGCTTCTTTGGGTACCCAGAAATTGTAATGTTCCCTTCTGTATATCCCCCAGTTTTTCTACCAGCCAGCACATCCATTAGAGTAGTTTTACCAGCCCCACTAACTCCCATCAAAGCTGTGAGAGTACCAGGCCTAAAAGCACCACTCACACCTTCCAGAAGCACCAATTTATCCCCAAGGACACCTTGACTCTTCATTTCCTGCAAGTTTAGTACATTAAACTAGGCCTGATATGTTTGGAATACAGGTTATGTTCACTTATTAAAATATAAAACAGTATATTTTATTTGGATGTTAAAACAATAAACAATTTCAAACACTCATTTAAGTACCTGTGGCATGTCAACAGAGTATATAACCTCATCAAAGGTGATTGAATGAGGTTCAAATGGAAGAACCATTCCTTTTTGCCTGCTTTTGATGGCCTCGACAGCAGTGTCTATCACCAATGATGATGAATTCGACAAGGTACTTCCAGTTCTAATCTCATCCCCATACTCTGCATATCAATAGAAATATAATTGGCACCTAGCATAACAAAGAGATAAAACACACAAAACACTAATAGGATATTGTATCACCTATCTCCGTGTCATGAGTTGAGTTATTTCTTCTTTGTCGTAACTGAGTGCCCTCTTCTGTTCTGTCATTGTGTTCAGTGCTTTCAGATTCTTCTGTTTTAATGGCCTGCGGCTTCCCAAATGCTGCACAATTATTTGTACAACACTAACACATAAGTTTCTTCTACTTGTACATGTACGAAATTGAGAAGATTAAACAAAAATTAAGCACTAAATTGAAAAGGGTTGTGATACCCACGGTTAAGGTAAGTAACAGCCAATGTGAAACAGATGTTGAAAAGTAATACAAATCCAACCATTGCCCCTACGCCTATCCAATACCAATATGCATGTGTAAAGAACCCACGGGACTTCAAAACTGCTACTCCCAGTGTTTCCGTTGAGTTTGCGAGAACCTTAAATATGAAAGTAACTTGAGACATCAGAGGATACACTAAAATAAAAAGACAGAAAATGGCTCTTTTTTAGAATTTACTTTGCTCCAACTTTTCCCAAGAAACTCATTAACCACTATTGCATTTTGAGCATACATCAAGGGAGATATCCAATAGCCCCATATCCACCACTTTTTTATATCCGCTGCAGCGTTAAGGAAAACAAAAAATAAATAAATAATAAAACAAGCAAGAAGCATCATGGAAGGTGCATCTAAATTTGAGAGAAAAAAAAAAAAAACCGTAAATTGTATATTCGACTTCTTAATTTATTATATTATACCTCTTGACAGGACAAACCCTCCCAGTGCAAAAAGTGTGAGCAGTGCACATGAACCAAAGGTGTTAGCAACAACCATGCTCCTGCCCATTGCTGCGATAGATCGGAATAATGCAGAAGCCATCTGAGTAACCAATGCAACCAGAAGGTATTCCCTAAACAACCTGCAGTATATATATCCATATATCATTCGGAACAGAATATGTCAAAAAAAACATCTTTGCAAGTTGGCAATAAATTGATTATAATTATTACTTGCCCACCTTCCGACATTTGGGTCAAATCCAATGATAAAGTAGGTAATGAATACCCATACTGCAGCTTCTATACAAGAAATGGGAATCTTGAGGATCCATGCTGGAAGTGCATACGCCCATGGAGGATAAAAGAGGAGGTCCCTTTGCTTGTAGAAAACAGGAAGCCTTGCAATAGTCATGGAAAGCTCTGCCAATCCATTAAACAGAGTTACAATCACGCTAAAGAACAAAGCACCGGCATAAATTCCTCCATCCTCTACTGAATCGCGGTGCATATTGGTTCGTAGAAAAAGCGTTGATGCAATCAGTGCCACTATAGTAAGCTAATAGCACATAGAAAAGGATATGTTAAAATCATGCAATACCAAGAAGGGTAATACAAAGATTCAAATGAACAAAAAATCCACCTGGATAAACTTGAAAATGTAGACAAATGAATTCCTCTTCATAAGCAACAATTCTCTGGAGAAGCAAGCTTTCAAGAGTTCCTCATTTCTAACACCATACTTTTGAGTTGTTAAAGCAGCTGGGTGACTCTTGCTCTTGTCAAATGGAATTGCAAGCTCATCTTGAATCCCCCTTCGAACATGGAATGATTCAAATGCCTCGACAAATTCATTGACTGTGACAATACGGTAAGGTTCATTTTCACGTGCCCAATACTGCTTTTGATCTTTATGTGATGTTACCTACAATTTTTATTATACTTAAATGATTTAAATGGGAAATAGAGGTAATGCTCATGTTTAGGAGATCAGTTATTTATGTTGGAATCAATTAGACAGACAAACCTATATGTATACTTACTTCTTGAAGGAAGTCAGCCACGCCTTTCCTCTCAGGACACTTAAAGCCCATGGATTCAAAAAACTCAAGAACATGTTCACGGGGACCCTGGTACACAATTTGGCCATCAGAGAGGAGAATTATATCATCAAAAAGATCATAAGTCTCTGGTGCTGGCTGAAGGAGTGAGATGACAGCAGTTCCATGGAGAATGTGAATGTTTTGCTTGATTGAATTCACTATTTGAAAAGTTGTTGAGCTGTCCAACCCAGTAGATATCTCATCCATAAACAGGGCTTTGGCTGGTCCAACCAGCATCTCACCTTTGAATTAATTATTGGAGACATAATTAATTTGCAAGTAACAAAAGTTTTATGTAAATTTGTGTTTCCAGTTGAGTTACCTGTTGTAACACGCTTCTTTTGTCCTCCTGAGATGCCCCTTACCATTTGATCCCCAACCATGGTATCTGCGCACACTTCCAATCCCAAAACCTGCAATGAGGTGGACTCAAGTAAATAATAAATTATGGGAACCTATTGTGGAAATTTTTCAATCCATGCTGATGTTACCTTTAGAACATAATCTGTCATGATGCTTGTCTCCTGGCCTTCAGTTGATACACCCTTAAGATAGCAGAAGCCAAATCAAAAGACATAAGTTGTCAATCACCATGAATGCAAGTTCTCTAGACCAGTTACTCTATTGAATCTTGATTTGAGCATAATCTTTGATGAAAATACGAGCTAAACTGCCTATCATTTTCTGAGGTTGAGAATAAGTCAATGACAGCAGCTTCTTTCTTACCTTCATGAAGATGTCCATATCTGGATCAGGCATAATATTGGCTGCTTTCTCTCTTCTAGACAACTCTGCTAGCATCTCTGCAAATTTTTGAAATAGTATGCAGGTGACTCACGTTATACAGTTTACACACAAATCAATCAGGCCACATTCTGAAAATTAAACTGCCTGAAAGAAAATATGAAGTGGAAACCCTATAAATTAACTAACCCTGACGCCATCCGACTCCCTGGCATCTTGCAGAAAAGGCCAATGTTTCCCTCACAGTCATTTCTGCAATATGGAGATCATGTTGACTGATGTAGGCAGCAGTTCTCTGGGATATAAACTCGCGCAGGTCATGGCCATTATAAGTCACCCTTCCTGAGCACTAGAGGAGAAATTCCAGTTTCATATTGGAGATTAGACTAATCAGCTGAAGCTACATATTGAGAACCGATGAAAGGATTAAAGTCTTGATCAAAACTTTATTCACCTTTAAAGTTGGATCAAGCTTTCCAGCCAAAGCTAATAAGAGCGTGGTCTTCCCGGAACTTGGAGGGCCTAATAGCAATGCCATTCTGGAAGATGCATATGAACAAAGTAAGAAATCAGTGCCCCAATATTCTAAATTGAATAAAAATTTCCAACATTCATAACTCAGTTCAAGAATATGAACTGAGCTTGCCTTCTCACCTGCCAGGCTTAATGATTCCACTAACATCTTGAAGAATGGACAAATGCTTCTTTTTACTTGGAAGAATATGGACATAACTCAAGACACCCTTTTAATATCAAAGGGCAGAGTAAACGGTAAGAATCAAAATAAAAAGAAGAAAATCTCTAGACAACATATATGATAGATTAAATACGTCAAATTTATATAATTGTGACGAATGTTCTGTGTTACAAATTGTTACCTCCAATATGTTAAAAATGAAGCTAAAAAGTGTAGGCAAAGCTCTGCTCCCAACATGGGTTTCTGCTTCTACACTTAGATGCTCAAAGCGAACTTCAATTGTGGGAACATCAATTCCAACTCTAACAAATATCAAATGTCAAGAAACAAGAAGACTTATAACTGAAAATTCACCAAAGATCTAGACCAAACCGAAATAATAATAATAAGCTAAAATGGAAGTTTTGTGTGCTGGGTACAACTTTTTTTTTTTAATTTAAACTCTCCTCCTATTTTTATGAAAAAAAAAAAAAAAAAAAGAGGATAAAACTAATAAGAGAACATACCTATCTATGCGGTTCCTGAGCTGCAACAAGAACTTCTCATTGTCCGCCTCGGGGATCAACCTATCAATCAAAATCTTCCTTTCATGAAGTCCAAGATTATGTATATCGATTTCACTGGTCTCGCCTTCCTGTGTAGTTAGTAAACCTTTCTTTAACCGGTTGAAAGTAGGAAGCTTTTCAAGTGCAGCCCATTTAAGAGCTTCTTCTTCATCTTCATCTCGTGAAGATTTCGAGTAAGCTTCCACGCCACCACTCCTCCACGTAGAAGAACTGCTTCTTCTAAAACTATTTCCCGCATTATAAAGGTCACCACTCTCCATGTTTTTGCAACAGCAGCTAAAAAGTCATAAATCCCACCAAGGATTTTTCAAACTCTATATATAGCTTACACCAATGGTTATCACTTCTTCAATAACTGATGAAACCCATCAAAACCCATAAATTTTTCTTCAAATTTTATGTGAATAAAACCATTTCAATCGTTATGCCTTAAAAATCCGATGAAACATGAAAACCCCACTATGCATGTTTAAAAAAACAAAACAAATAAATCCTACGTGTCTTTATTACAACCATATTCTGAATGAGAAAGTAATACTAAGATTTAGATGTTACTTTGAGCAGAGATACTTTAAATTCACTATCAATTGTACAGAGATTTGACAATTCTAGTTTTGCTCAAAATGTTCACTAGGATAGTTTTTTTTTTTGGTATAACGGTATTGGAGTCAGTTAAAAAAAAAAAAAAAAAAAGTATAACGGTTTTTTTTTGTGGGGGGGGGGGGTTGATAATCAAAGTATATCGAGTATTGGACTTTGATTGTTGTCAATTCTTCTTCGATCTCTTATAAATCCAAAGGACTACAGGGATCGTGACCAGTGGTGTTGTAAATTATTGTTGATCGTATAGTAAGCAAATACGTCACCATGTTTATGATAATTTTTTTTTTTGGGGGGTGGGGGAATAAAAAACTAGGTTTGAACAATACGTTAATCATGATATCAAGTTGGACTAGTGGCAGTGGGGCCTTCATGTTTTTCTTTTTGTTGATGGGAGTGGAAACTTTCATGTCTTTTTTATTTATTTATGGAGTGGAGCCTTCATGTTGGGATGCCCTTATAGGGTAAAGCCTTGTTTCTCTCTCTCTCTCTCTCTCTCTCTCTCTCTTAATCTTTGGTCGGATGTATTTCAAAAAGAAAATCTTTGGCTTGTACTTGTGCTATTTTTTAGTATACTATTTTCATACAACTTGAGGTGTTTGGTATATGTGGGGTCATAGATTTTGGGATTTGGCCGAGAGCATGTGATTTTAGCCGAGAAGCATTGATGGTCCGAGTCCGAGGAGTACTATCTCCTCAGATAAAGCCAAACGCAAATCTAGTATAGATCCTAATAATCAAGGATGACCTTCCAGGAATTCTAATGATAGCAACGAGCATCATGAACTTACAAGAGGGATAAAGACTCAAAAATATCTAAGGTAAAACTACTACCACCGCATTAATAAGGAAGTGCCCTTATAGGGTAAAGCCTCGTTTCTCTCTCTCTCTCTCTCTCTCTCTCTCTCTCTCTCTCTTTTAATCTTTGGTCGGATTTATTTCAAAAAGAAAATCTTTGGCTTGTACTTGTGCTATTTTTTAGTATACTATTTTCATACAACTTGAGGTGTTTGGTATATGTGGGGTCATGGATTTTGGGATTTGGCTGAGAGCATGTGGTTTTGGCCGAGAGCATGTGATTTTGGCCGAGAAGCATGGGTGGTCCGAGTCCGAGGAGTACTATCTCCTCGGATAAAGCCAAACGCAAATCTGGTATAGATCCTAATGATCAAGTATGACCTTCCAGGAATTCTAATGATAGCAACGAGCATCATGAACGTACAAGAGGGATAAGGACTCAAAAATATCTAAGGTAAAACTGCTACCACTGCATTAATGAGGAAGTACCCTTATAGGGTAAAGCCTCGTTTCTCTCTCTCTCTCTCTCTCTCTCTCTCTCTCTCTCTCTCTCTCTCTCTCTCTTTTAATCTTTGGTCGGATTTATTTCAAAAAGAAAATCTTTGGCTTGTACTTGTGTTATTTTTTAGTATACTATTTTCATACAACTTGAGGTGTTTGGTATATGTGGGGTCATGGATTTTGGGATTTGGCCAAAAGCATGTGGTTTTGACCGAGAGCATGTAATTTTGGTCGAAAAGCATGGGTGGTCCGAGTCCGAGGAGTATTATCTCCTCGGATAAAGCCAAACGCAAATCTGGTATAGATCCTAATGATCAAGAATGACCTTCTAGGAATTCTAATGATAGCAATGAGCATCATGAACGTACAAGAGGGATAAGGACTCAAAAATATCTAAGGTAAAACTGCTACCACCACATTAATGAGGAAGTGACCTCTGAACAGTATTATGGCAGCCTTACAGCCACCCTAGAAGACTTTTAGAGGGGGCTGATAAGACAACCATCAACTATCCACATGTGGTCCACGTATAAGGTAAGGATTAAGGGAGAGATGTAATATAAATAAGGGTAGAGATCCCAGAGAAGGGGGATGAAAAAAGAAGAAGAGAAAGCACTATAGCAATCTCAACAACTCCTGTAACCATTGTCATCTAATATATGCTAGAATAGAGCTCCTCGGACTGTGCCGAGAACCAACTTTCTCGTATAAACCGGGTTCAATTCTTATTGGCTCATCATCCAAAACCATATTAACTGTTATCCAAGTACTACAGTCTAACTATTTGACCCACTCTCTATAAATTTATTATATTGAGTTCACTGAGTCAAAATCGCTTATATTTTGGGCTTGGTCTGAAAATTGTGTCCCTACAGTATATATACTTAAAAACTAAAAATATGTAGTTAAAAATATGTATAAAAATATAAAAATATAATATTAAATGAGTATAGCTAAAGTACCTTGTTTCACGGTGCTTTTGCACTATGATACAAAAGCTAACACTGATACCATGTGGGGCATGGTGGTACTGGTGAGGAGCAATTATAAAATTGCACTGTCAAGTCTAATAAATGATCATGAGGAGCAATTATTTCTATAACTTTAAGTGGTGTTAGTGTGTTGCTCACTTTATCTGAAAAACATATATTAATCGAGGATTTTTCTTATGTAAGACAAAATCCACTGTTTGATTTTTGTAATTTACTAATTTTAGTATTTTTTATGTAATTTTGTTTTTATTTTAGGTTTACACCATTTATTTCCTTATTTCTAAATACTTTTAATACTGTTTAGGTCAAATTTAATTCCTGTTATAGCTAGATATTAATTAGAATTTATTTTAGAATATATTATTTTCTCTGGTGAATTCCATACTTATCGAATTATGAATTCAAAGAACTCCTCGTAGATTTGAGATTTACTCCTAGAAACTAACGGTTTAGTTTTTATTTCATCAAAGAAAGCATCGGTTGTTTAAAAGGTGTTAAAATGACTACACATTATGTTGATTTTCTTGGAGTAAAAAATTTTAATTTTATTACCGACTTTTTGTTGATTGATGTTGCAAATAAATTGAAGGCAAATAAGAGAAAAATTTATGGTATATTTCAAAACTTGATCAAGATACTAAAGCATTCAAAGTATTTGTTTATTTGAAACAAAAGATTTTAGATCTCGACTATCAACATGAGGATGAGCTTTGCACTAGATCATGTCTTGCCACCATCAAGATATTGTTGTGTCACCATCATCTAGAACATGGTATGCTCATGTTTGTACAAATCATGTCTCGTGTCATTGCCATTTGGATCATCTTATGCTAGCAACTATGGTTTTAAAAACTGGATTGAGGGTAAAACCGGATTTGCCTCCGATTCTCAGTTTTGACCAATTTTTGGGGTTTTACCCTAATCGAACTGGTGGCTAGTTCCCAGTTTAACTGGTCGAACTAGCCGGTCTGGTCCAGTTTTTAATATCATGCTAGCAACCATCCAAAATTCCAAATCATATGCTTGCATTGTTCACATCATGTTATGCTCACTGCTTTCATCATTACTTACCGCTCAACCAAAATCGAACTTCTCACCCCAAGAATGAGTTACGATCAACTTCTACCAAGCATTCGATCATAGGCAGGTAGAGAGTTCATCACCCAAAATGATTGGGTCGAGCCATAGGTTAAGAGTTATCACATGAACCCGACTGACCTGTGATCATCCTTAGGGCATTGATTAGTTTATATGAACAATACTCTACAAAGTGTATATTATAGACAAAAATGTGACTAATATTTTTCATTTTGGCAGAAAAGTGTAGAATCATTTTGCCTACAATGTAAACTTTCATGATAATGTAACTATTCATGGTACTTAACAAACTATGCCTCACTTTATCAGTTAATTAATACCTTCCAAGAGAGAACCCATTATATATAATCTGGTTAAATGGTTTATGATCCAAGTTACTTGCCTTGCCTCACGTGCATTTGGTGCAATTATTCAAGTGATGTCTCTGCAGCAACATTTGGTTTTCTTTTTGGCAAAATACTATCACACACATTGTTAACAGTAAATTTCTTTTCTAATAATAATGTATGAAATAAACAGTGTGTTTTTTAAATTTATTTTTAGAACCAGCTGCATTTTTTTATTTTATTTATGAGAGCTACAAATGGATTGCACCAGATCTAAGAATTCAAATTTTATTCTTCCGGAAACGAGCACCAGTGTTATAATATGATGCCGCCATTATAATTCTTTCTTAAGCCATGACGTTACATAACGGTGTAAGAGTTGTACACGGCGCCAGCATGTTCACAAAGCAGTTGACTTTGGAATTTAATAATTAAATCGTAAATCCCATACCCATACTATATTTAATAAGAGATAAAACTTAGCTACAGCATCTTAAGTATTATTTTTTAGGTTCTGTTTTTTTAAATTTAGCCATGTGGCTATTTAACTAAAAAATATATTTTCATTTTATGAGAAAGAATACACATTGATAAAATCTTAAAAGGAGAACTTAAAGAACAATACCTAACTACTATACATACTCTTTAATAACTATACTATATTCAACTTTCCAAGTTTTGCTTAAAAAAAAAAAACTTTCCAAGTTTGGGAAAAGAACTTTTTTTTTTTTTTTCTCTCTCTCTCTCTCTCATACTATCTCCTGTTTAACTATTTCAACGCCAAAAATGGTATAGGCTTCATTCATTTCCTTCGCATACAACTTTTCAAGTTTCAAGGTTCGCTTCTTTTCTTCGTTATCCTTTTTGGCCTTTTCTTAAAGGATGAAATAAATTAAAGTTTGTGTTGTGTTAGAGTTGCTTTAATTACTCTCCTTTCTTTAATAAAAAAAAAATAATAATCTCCTTTTTATTTTTTATTTTTTTTTAAGAAACAAACGCACACAAAGGAGAGGAAAAAAAAATTCTAACATAATCTCCGTTCAACTTAATTTGATATGAATTGATCAATATTTTGTTTGAGAGGCTATGAGTTAGAAAATTTTTAAGGCTTGGATTTCTCCATAAAGCAGCTAGGGATGCATTTATTCCCAAGTACTATATCTTGGAATTCAGGTTCATCATTCATGCTCTGGTACCTTTGGGTTTTAGAATAAATTATACCATCTTTAGAGCATCCACAGCAGTGGAGCTAAAAATTTAGCAATTTAGTTTCACCAAAAGTTACTTTATTTATTTTACCTACACATATGCTGCAGCAGTGGATCTATTTTAGCTTTCAACACAATAAAATAATATAAACATCACAATAAAATAATATATCTACCATAATAAAATAATACATCTTACTACAATAAAAACACCACAATAAAAAGGTAATGTGAACACAAAATAATTTTTTTTTTTTTTTAGCTCTCATGAACAGTGCACATCTATCTATAGATATGCACTGTAGCAATGAGCTAAAAAAATATAGATTTAGCTCCACTGCTGCATGCTTCTTTTTGGTGTTTTGGTGGAGCTAAAATAGCTATATAGCTATTTAGCTCCACTGCTGCAAGTGCTAGTAGACCATGTCACTTATCTACCATTCTGTTAAAAGAATTACATCTGTTTAAAATTACTAAGTCAATAGGTAACTTCTATTTAAAAAAATTTCTAACTCGGCAATTTTAAATATGTGAGATTTTTTTAATAGAATGGTAAACGAATGACGTTGTCCACCATGAGAATATTATAATTTCTCAGGTTTAAGGGCCCGATTGGTTAGGGGAGATTATTAGAGGATGGAAAATGTGGGGAATAAAAATAGGGAGAAAATGAGAGTGAAGGGTGTTTGGTTGAGATGGGTAAAGGGGAGGAGAAAATGGTGGGCTTGAGTTTTCTTCCTGACCATTTGGGGTGATTCTTGAGTCTTCCCAATTTAGGGGAAAAGATGGGCTATAAAGGGGGGCTTGATGGAAAATTACCCATCTACCCCCATCTTCTCTCACACGTTGGTTTCCCTTTCTCTTTTTTCCATTTTATCAGCTATAACATTTATGTTTTTTTTAATATTGATATCAATTTTTTTAACTATTAATTTTTTTTTAATGTAATAAGAGTTTGTTAGTAAATTTCTTCAAACTATATTTTCTATCCTTTTATTTTTCTTTTCAACCAAAAGAAGTTTTGTTTTTCACTTTTCCAATTTTCTATTCCCCTAACAAAACACACACAAGAAAAAAAAAATAAAAATCTTTATTCTCCACTTTTCTATCCACTTACCATTTTTCTATCCGCTTACCATTTTTTATATGGCACTATTCACAAAACAAGGGTGGTGGTTAAAGACTTTATACATCATCATTTGGTAAACATTTTTTAGAGCCTATGACTTAATTTGTAGGAATATTGTCTATAAATATTCTTGCATGAAACAAGTTTTAAAAATTGTGAGAAGAACAAGCACTAGCGGAGCAAGGGGACAAGAGGGGTAGTTGCCCACCTTGATTCCTAAAAATAGCCTATAGTTACTAGTATTATCATCCATTCTTAAGAAATTTGACTCCACTGATGTTACTAAAAAAAAAATTAAAAAAAAAAAAGAAGGCACTTCCACTCCCACGTTGAACGAACAAACAACGAAAAACAAGGGAAATGAGCTTCCCCGACAAACCAAACCACCATATTATTTTTTTTTCTTAATTTTTTATCTATACTACTATTTAAGGAGTTTTTTTTATTTGAGATCCTCATTTTTTTAATTCAAAGATGTTCATGTATCCCCATGTTTAAGTAAAGACAAAACTAAAAAACAATCCAGTAAAAATACAACTCTAACTCCCACTAAAATATTACCTAAAAAATAAGGTTACTCTCTTGTTAATTTTTAAATTTCTTTATCCACTTATAAATTAGATTTTCAAAATAAAAATTATATATATAAGATAAAAATACAGTTTTTTTTTGCTACAAAATAGGACTACTAAAAAAAAAAAAAAAAAAAAAAGCCTCCGCAGGTGTGATAATGCTAGTCTTATCCTACGTTTTTTACTCATTTCACTATTCATGTTTTTTTATTCTTTTTTCCTTTTTTTTTTTATGAACTTTATTCTTTATTCTTTTTTCTGCTTATCCCATGTCCCATAAATGACTTATCCAAAAAAGGCATAAACTTTGAATTGTTTTACATAGGATGAAGCTAATGGTGAAATTGCGGTGAACAATTCCAAAAAAATTATTAATCTGTCTTTTATTATGAAATTCAATTAGAGGGTTCCATATATATATAATTTTCAAAAAATAAAATAAATTAAAAAAAAATACTCAATCTCCTCATATGGTACCAAAACTGAGCATCCAATCCATTATATTTTCTTTTCCTCCATCTCTAGATTTTTTCACAATTTCAGACTTTGGATTTTTTTATATTAACCCAAATTTATAAATATTTGGAGCAACAAAGAAAAAAATGTTGAATTTAAAATGTTTTAGAAACAATCAAGGTAGTGAGACATGTTTACAACTTTACAAGTATTTGTTGTATGAGTAATGCTACAAATACAAACTATTTTATAACATTTTTACAAACTGTTAATGTAGCTTTAACATCTTTCCAAATAATTTTTTGTAAATACAAATGTGATGTAAGTGGTGGGTCCAGATTAGAACTAGTAAGAATTTGTCACATCAATAGTTTGTAAAAATGTTATAAAATAGTTTGTGGTTGTAGATTACTTTTGTTGTACTCTAATTAATTTTAGATGAATTTATTTTCTCAATATACTTTAAGGAATCAAATTAGATGTAGATTAATCTCTTCCTCTGATTATTACTAATTATTAATTGGTTATATTTGTTCCTTTATTTTAATGAAATGAAACATATATTTGTAGTTATATTGGTTTACATTTTTTTATTTATTTTGTTAATTTTTATCGATTAATATATTTATATAATTTTTACTTTTATTTACTGCCCTTAGACTGAAATCCTAACTCCGCCACTGAGAACAAGTATTATCTTGTTATAAGCGACTTGTGGATATAATTATATTACTAAGGGTTAAAATATTGGGAAAATATCTTTTTCGTCCCTACATTTTGGGCTAGTTTCCACTTTGGTTCCCACATTTATTGAGCTCCTATTTTTGTCCTCAAAATTTGAAATTCAATTTCAATTTAATCCCTACCATCATCTTACTAACAAAAAGTGCCTACATGGCACATGGAATACATAATTGGCACATGGAGTGCCTACATGGCCATAATAATAATAATAATAATAATGTAATGTCAACATCTGATTTTAAAAACTTAATTTATCAATTTTAACAAAAGAAAAAAATGAAATTAAAAACCAAAAACACATTAATTCATATATGGGCTCATCTTGAACAAAAAGCGCATAAGAATACAAACCCAAATAATCAAACACAAGAACACAAACCTAGAATTAAGAAAAAAATTTGGCATTTTTCATTTTTTTTTCCTTAGAAAACAAACACAAAATCAAATACACACAAATCGAAAAAATTAAACCCACACAAAAAACCAATACAACTGTGTGTGTGTGTGTGTGTGTGTGTGTGTGTTGAATCTGTTGGAGTTATGGGTCTATGATGGTTAATTTGAGTTTAAATATTTGATGGGTAGGTTGAGTTTGTTGTTGTTGTTGTGAGTGAATTGGTAGGGTTTTTTGGATTTGTTTGATTCTGTTAGCCAAATTGGCTAGGTTGGTTGAATTTGTTATTGTTTGTTTGAAATAAACTAGATTTTGTTTGAGATTTTAGGTTTCTAGGTTTATTGAATGGTTGAGATTTCTGGATTTGCTTTGAGTTTATTGATTTCAACTATGGGTCTTTGCGAAAGAACAAGAAAACTTATGGGTTTTTGGCATAGGTCTTTGGGGAAGAAGGGTTTTCATCCATGGGTTTTTTTCCATCATTGATCTTATCATCCTCTGATAATTCCATTCAATCATTTCCACATTGATTCTCTCTAATTTTTTTTGGGTTTCAATGGGTAATCCCATTGAGCTTTTGAAGTTGGTTTAAGGTTCTTCAAGTTTTAATGTGGGTAATCTTCATATGCCTACTGTTCACTTTACATGCCACGTAATACTTTCCATTAGTGAGATGACAGTAAAATCTAAATGGAAAAAGATTTTTAAAATTTAAGGACCAAAATAGGAGTTCAAAAAATGTGGGGACCAAAGTAGAAACTGGCTCAAAATGTAGGGACCAAAAAAATACTTTCTTCTAAAATATCTTTGAATGGTTTACTGCTACTCTACATGCTTACATTTGGATTAGGAAATTCAAATAATAAATTTCAATACAACTTGTTTCATATGAAATTTAAAATTGTATTGGTTTGAATTGCCAAGATTTTGTTTCAATAAAATCATTGTATTATGAATTTTAAATAAAAGTTTATACTCAATTTTTTCAAATCCAATATTATATAGAACTTTAATCCATCTATGAATTCTAAAAAGATAAAATTTTCATAATTTTCATAATACATTATTCAGGATATTTAAATTTAAATTTTAAATTTTTTTTTTTGAAATATAGCCATCGCAATTAATTATTATTAAATTATATATCTAAAGTTTTTTTTTTTTTTTTTGAGAAGCAATTTAAGGTCAACTTATGGGTGCAAGTTTAAATCATTGATACCCATGATCTAAAAAGAGGACTAAAAGATTTATAACTTAACTAGCACTTCTTGATGTTTTTCATAGAAATTATTAGAGTTCAAATCTCCCACTACTTTGCCATAAATCATTATTGTTGAATTCAATAAAATTAAATAAAAAAAATAGATTCAACAACCTTTTTATTTTTTTTTGAGAAGGAATAGATTCAATAGATTCAACACCTGCATAAGATTAGATTATATGAAACATAAAAGAAAACAAATTTCAAAAAAAAAAAAAAAAAAGAAGAAAGAAAATTAATTACAATGGCGGGCAGAGAGAAACATCATCGTGGTTGTAATATATATATATTGATGACATATTGATTTTGATTTTTTTTTTTTTTTTTTTTTGTTGTTGTGATTGTTGAATATGACATACTGCATGGTTATGACGTCATCAATGATATCACCATGAAATGCATCTTTTGATTTTCAACAGAAAAATTCTAATACCACAAAATTTTTCACTTCTCATTATAATTGCGATGTGACAGAGTATAATTGGTGAAGAAAATATAGTGAGTTTAACTGTTATTTATATATATATATATATATATATATATATATATATATATAAATTGATGACATATTGATTTTTTTTTTTTGAATATGACATATTGCATGGTTATGACGTCATCAATGATATCACCATGAAATGCATCTTTTGATTTTCAACAGAAAAATTCTAGTCCTACAAAATTTTTTACTTCTTAGTATAACTGCGATGTGACAAAGTATAATTGGTAAAGAAAATATAGTGAGTTTAACTGTTTAAGTCTAAATGATAATTAATCTCTCACAATCTGTTACATCAAAATTATGACAAAAAAATTATAGAATAATTTGTAGTTCTAAACTACTCTTTTTAACACCGTGCATCTTATTAAATGAAGGCAAATCACGCAAAAAAGAACTTGAAAAGTGAAAAAATGAGTTTTTAATCAAAATTCCACTTTATTAATGGGTTACAATGACACCCACCATTTTGTTATAAAATTTAATCATGTTTTGTCGTAAGTTATAATTGGTTTAAAGAAGGATACTTTGGCCCATCTTATAATAAGGAAAAACAATATCAATAAGCGCACAACAATATAATATAATAAAATATAATATAATATATATTTGTGCCTTAATGGGGCACTAAAGAAAAAGAAAAAAAAAATTCTTCAAATAACCAATTAAACACGAGAACTTCTCAAAGTTAAGCACTAGAAGACCCAACTTAAGGATATGTTTGTTTGGGATAAAAGCCAGGTGGGTAGAAAATTGGAGAGAGAAAATTAAAAATGGATGAATTTAGTCAAGAGGAGAGAGCAGAGAGAATTGGTGGAACTCATGACTTTTCTCCCAGGGATTAAAACCCAGTCTCTCCAGCTTGGGGAGAAAATGGAGCAACAATATTTAGATAAAAATTCCCTTATTACAAGCTTTTTCCTGTACATGCTGCCTACCTGTCTTTGCTCTTTTTAATTTTTGGTTGGCAGTTTTTTTTTTTTTGGGAGGCAGCTGGTTTTTTTGGATTTTTTTGTTGATTTTTTTTTCTCTTTTTTAGTTGGGCATAATTTTTACTAGCCTTTGAGCATGCGTATTCGGTAGGATTGGTTTTTTTTTTTTTGGGTTAATTCTTTGCTTTTTTTATCGGACATGATTTTTTTTTAATAAACTTGGTGTGATTGATTTTTTTATTGATTTTTTGCACTTTTTTAATTGGGCATAATTTTTATAATAAGGGTATATAAGTCAATTTATAAATAATTATTTTTTCCATAATTTCACTTCTCTCCTCAACTAAACAAAAAAGTTTTACATCTTTTCACTTTTCCATCTTAGCTCTCAACTAAACACAAATTAGAAAAACAAAAATCTCTTTTATTCTTTCACTTTTTCATCATCTCTTTATTTTTTATTTTTCCACTTTTTTATTATCTTAACCAAACAGACCCTAAGAAACTAGCCATATTCGTTACCAAAAAAAAAAATTGACTTTTATCGGCAGTCAAAATCACTACAAAAAACAGTTTTAAAATGGTCAATCAAGTGTGGCTAGAAAGTAGAGATGGGCCATTAACCATCTCCTCTCATCCCAATTAAATATTTTGCCCCGAAGCTGGAGATGAATAAGGTCTTCCTCTTTTCCTTGAATGCAATTATTCTTAATTATCCAAAAACCAAAAAAAAAAAAAAAAAAGTGTCGCTAGAGTAGGAGAAATTATAAGTTTATCATGGTGGACAAGTGACGTAGTCAACCATTCTACTAAAAGACTCCCACCTGTTTAAAATTGCTGAGTTAACTTTAAAAAAAAAAAAAATAGTAATTACTGACTCAGTAATTTTAAACAAATGAGAGTTTTTTAGTGGAATAGTAGACAAGTAACGTGATTCACCAAAAGGCTGTATAATTTCTCCAAGAGTAGAGAGTGGTACCTACAGTCCATCGCGATGTAGAGGTTGATCCTAATTGATGATATAAATATTCTATAACAACGGCCACTTAAAACAGCGATCAAAACCACAATAAAAGGTATAAGAAATTACTTGGACAATTTTAAAGAAAATTACACTTTACCACTTTAAACTATACCTCATGTTACACTTTGCACCTTAAATCTTTAAATATGTATTTTATTTGCAATTACACTTTTCAATTTTTTTTTTTAAAATTATTATCACATTCTAATTGCAAATAAAATGCATATTTAGTATTGAAATCCACACCACCATTCCCGAAATTTTGAGTCCTAAGGCAACAACTAAAATAGGGTCTTTATATATATATGTATGTATATATATATATATTAAATTAATATTTATTTAATATTTTTATTTTATAATATATTTCATTTAAAATATATTTTTCTTGTCTTTTGAGATACAAATTGACTAATTAAATTTTTGTATCCATGTTCTTCTATATCTCTTTTTCAATCAATAATATAATTAATGTACTTAATCTTTCTTGGAACATTATCGATCTTAGATATGATTTTATTAATTTCAATTTTGAAAAACTTCTTTCTACAGATCAACTATAACATGTATTATTAGTAAAATTTTATAAGTAATGCATGTATTTAGAAATGAATCTAACCTTTTTATATAATTTAGTATGCGAATTGGAGTATATTTTATTTGAGAAAAGATTCAAGATTAAGAAAGTATTTTTGCAAACTATCATCATCTAGTGATTTCAATTTCATGAATATCATTAATATGAAGCTCAAGAATATTTATTATATTTATAATTTCATCAAAAAAGACCTTTCCTAGTAGTGTCATCAACTTTTACAAATTCTACAAAATTTTCTACTATTTTTATTGGACTTGTGGAAATATCAACACATCGTAATATGAGAGACATTTATTCTTGATGAATTTCACATTTAATTGGTGTATAATCAAGTAAAATTGAAAAATATTTTGCTTCTTTGATCTTTTTGATAACTTTACATTTAATCTCATTTGCTAACAATTGTATCAATTCATTTTGTATTTTATGTCTGAGATAATGATTATGGATTTCACCATTTTGAATACATCTAATATGTCTTGCATAACTAGATCAAATTTTGCAATCATTTTCAATTAGACTTAAAATTTTTCATTATTTTCTTCATAAATCATTTTATTTTTTCCCTCGGAATGCCAAATTATTTTTACCAAAATTCTTTACTACAATAATAATTCTTAATAAAACCTTTTTTCCAAAGATCTTTCTCTATGTTAATTTGTTTTTATTTTTTGACAATCTCATTTTTAAATCTAGCCAAGTGTTCATGTTAGTAAAATGCTCACTTGTTGTTTCATGGTGTTTCTAATTATAGAACTAATATTTTTCTAATCTCTAGTTCCTTCGTTAACTAGTTGACCAATATATTTAGAATCAAACAACTTGCAATAAAAACAAAATACTTTGTTCGTATATTTTGAATATGCTAGTCATTTTCTATCATGCTTCCCCTTATTTGATATTTTTCAAGTGTAATGAATAGTGGAAA